>NC_141874.1:766856812-767198312 GCF_056163025.1 Triticum urartu
CCAATTAAATAGGTTGCCAATTTTGTCGGTTGGTCATCAAGAACTGGTCATCGAAACAAAAACATGGATCGGAAAGAATTTAATCTAAACATTAAGTACATAAGTTATAAATCCTATTTTTTATGGGAAATGTAGCCACCTCGAAATATTGAAGTATGCGCCCCACCACCACAAAAATATGGTACGCAAAATCCTAATACTTGTACCTTGGTTGTCGAATACACGTGTAAAAGCAATGGAAAATGTGAATACTTGTGAAGGGTCAAATTGTATGGCTCAGCGGGTAACACCTTTTGCTTTGTGTATAATCATTAATATAAGAAATGAAATCAATCATATTTTCAAATCATAATACTACTGAGAGTTAATTGTATTATGAAAGACATGTTAGCTTTTTAGGACAGAAATGTTAGTATTGATCATCCTGAACTTCATGTGGATGCACTTATAGAAGGCACATCACAATGGACCATCACATCGGGCAGGTAGAGTGGAGGCACAGGGGCACGAACAGTACATGACAAAATTACATAGGTAGGTGCATATTTCAACCATCTCACATCATCCCTCAACGTCAATGAATTTTGCAGTGTTCCTTTTGCAATGTTGCACACCACCAACGAGTGTTACAATTACAACTTAAGAAGACGTGCCAAAGAAATGAGCACCTTTGCAGCCTTGCTTGCTTATATCTCTTCGTCTTCGTCTTCGTCCAAGGGGTCACTCTCCAGGAAGTCGCTGACCTACAGACAGAGAAGCTTCTACTGAGGGACAGTCCCCAGGTTTTATCTACATGTACAAGATAGAACCTATGGAAAATAGACTTGACAAATGCTAAGCATATTCTAGTGTACGCCAAAGCAAGGAAAAACCAATTGCTCTGGCTCAACAATTGCTTACCTGATAGAGATATTTATCACTGCAAAAAACAACTTACCAAGCTAAACTGTGATAAAATCTTGCCCAGGAAAAAAAAACATATGCAAGGCAGGCAACTGAGATGGCTGGGGCTCTAACATCATCAGATTAGCTGGACATATTCCATTTCATTCCATAGTTTGTGCAGAAACTTGGATTGGAGGTAAGCTGATTGATATCCGATTTTAGAAACCTTCCACAAAAGACACACACAAAAAACATCTTCTCCCTCTGTCTCAGAGCTCTCCGGCGGAGGAGTGAGCCCCCATTTGCTGGATGTCTCCATCTGGTCCTCTCTTCTTCGCGCACGTATGTTCTTTGGATACACACAAGGCGTTCAACCCATGTCCTGGTTCCTGTATACGTGGTGATACTTCGGCATTTGGCGCGTTCATACAGATTGTCTTACTAGCTTTACTGTGAATCAGTCGGTCTTACTCTTATCCAAGGAGAGGAAGCCTATGGACAGGTATGCGTCAAGTTCTGTGCTCTCTGCCCCTTCTGTAACCATCATGTTTCCTGTGATCCTTATGATTTCATTGACCTTTCTAACTAAGGGGTTTCCAATCCTTGGTCGGCTTTGGTCAGAAAACCTAGCTTGAATTCTCTGATAGGTTAGGTTAGCAATTGTTACAGTTTTTCGAACTAGAAACTGAGTGCACCCAATGGAGAAATAGACTTGACAACTTACCAAGCTAAACTGTAACAGTTTGACAAATGCTAAGCATATTCTAGTGTACGCCTAGCGCTTAATTGCGTTTAATCTATGCATAAGCATGCACTTTTGTCAGAAAAGCACAAGGCGGTGACAAAGCGCACAATCGACTCCTAGTGCTTTTGTGAACTAGAAACTGGGTTCACCCAATGGAGAAATACAGCATGGGCCCAGTTCTGCAACAAACTTTCGTGGCGGAACTGGATCCGTCAGTACCATTTTTCAGTATATGGTGACCTTTTATCCACTTCTGACTTCTGCGCCTTATGTAACCATCATGTTCCCTGCGATCCTTACTATGATTTCATTGATTCATTCATAGGGATGACTTTTCTGACTAAGGACTGAGGAAGGGGTTTTTCAATCTTTTAGTTAAGTGCTGTTGTTGAGCTGATTGGCGCATGAACATAAAAGTCCTTATAAACCTGTTTTTTTTTCTCTACATGACTACATCCAACTATTGCAATTTCCTGTAACATCTTGAAATATTTCAAGGTTTCAAATTATGCCACGTCTTTAACTAGTACATGGCACCCACACTAGTCATTGTCACAACCATTTTTTCTTTTTCTCTTCCTGGTAGAGATATTTATCATTGCAAAGGAAAGTATAGATGTTTGTTTGGTTTAGCATGTGCCCCACCTGGAAGAGATTTTTTGTGCGCGAGCACCTCTCGAAAACATTACCGGGTCCATATATACTCAATATGAAATCATGATCGGCTTCTTAAAAGGTATAATACCTACCTACGGCCATATATCAAAAGTAGAAACTGGGTAAACACAATGGAGAAATACAGCATGAGCCCAATGCCGCAACAACTTTTCGAAGCGGAACTGGAGATGTAACAGTTCACGGTATCTGGTGACTTTTGATCCATCTGATTACTCCATATGAACATAAAAATCCATAAGACCCAGTTTTTCTCGTGAAACATTTATTGCCATTGCGCTGTAACATCATGAGGACACTTCAGTTTATGGAATTGTATGCAGTATCTTTAACCACGTGTCGCGTGAGACAGAACACTAGTCCTTGCCGCACTTGTTTTCTTCAAGGTGACATTGGCAATCACAAAAACTGAAAATGAAGGAGCACCTCCACCTTATTTAATGACTAGTCATCGTCATCGTCACACTTGTTTTTTCTGAAGGTGACATTAGCAATCACAGAAACTCAAAATTAAGGACCATCTCCAGCTTATTTAACGACGCGGACATGCACAAATGGACGGGCAAGAACACAATAATCGCCTCCACCTAGCTCCTTGCTCAACCATGAACATCCAGATAACATGGCAGCAGCTCCTGATGCTCCATCTCCTCACTCATATCCTCTTCCTTTTCCTCACATCCAGCTCTCAACCTACCAACAATGAAACTGTCAGCAGCGGCGATCTTTTCGTCCTCCTGTCATTCAAATCCTTCATCACCAGTGACCCTACACGGGCACTGTCCTCGTGGTCACGGGGCCATGCCAGTGCTGGTGCTGGTGCTGGCAACGGTACCAGCAGCACGAAGACGAAGGTGCCCGGTTTCTGCAAATGGACGGGTGTGTCCTGTGGCAACCACCGGTACCCTGGCCGTGTCACCGCCATACGCCTGCATGGCTTTGGCCTGGTCGGTACCATCAGCCCGCAGCTCGGTAACCTGACACGCCTCCGCGTCCTCAACCTCTCAGCCAATAGCCTGGGAGGTGAGATCCCAGGCAGCATCAGCCACTGTGCAGCACTTGGCACTGTGGACCTGGGGGAGAACTCCCTCTCTGGTTCCATGCCTGCTTCTCTGGGTCTCCTATCAAAGCTCACATTTCTCAGCGTTACCCATAACAACCTGACTGGTGATATTCCCATGTCGTTCTCCAACCTCACAGCTCTCACGAACCTTAGCATGTCGAACAACCAATTCCTTGGCGGAATCCCAAGCTGGCTGGGCAACCTGACATCGTTGACACACTTGGAATTAGTCGGGAACAGGTTCAATGGCCATATCCCTCCAGATCTTGGTAAGATGTCTAATCTTGTTACATTTGAAATCAATGACAACAAACTGGAAGGCCCTTTTCCTCCATCCATGTTCAATATTTCTTCAATCAAAAACTTCAACATTGGCTTCAACCAGTTGACAGGATCTCTGCCGCTGGATATTGGCTTTAAGCTTCCCAAGCTAAATGTTTTGGGCACACATGCGAACCGATTCGTAGGAAAAATACCAGCCTCCTTGTCAAATGCATCCGCACTTAAATATTTGATTCTTCACGGAAATCAGTATCATGGTCCGATTCCACGGGACATTGGCATCCATGGTCGTTTGATATTATTTTCGTTAGGAAACAATTTGCTTCAAACCACAGAGCCTAGGGATTGGGATTTTCTCACATCCTTAACCAACTGTAGCAACCTGGGAATACTAGACCTTGACCAAAACAACCTTGAAGGTGCTATGCCAGTTACAATTGCTAACCTATCTACAGAGCTCTACATGATTACACTAGGTAGAAACAAAATAGCTGGGACCATACCTGCTGGTTTAAGCAAGTTTCAAAAACTTGCAACGCTCTCCCTGAAGCAAAGCCTCTTCACAGGCACCTTGCCTCTGGATATTGGCCTGATTCCTAGCCTCCAGGAACTTGACCTATCCCATAGTAGATTTCATGGGCAGATTCCACAATCATTAGGCAATATCACAAAGTTGAGCAACCTCTTCCTATCTAATAACTTTCTAGATGGCAGCATGCCATCAAGCCTTGGTAACCTAACAAAACTTACATCTCTGGATCTTTCCGGTAACTCCTTGAGGGGGGAAATCCCACCGGAGGTACTTAGCATCCCCTCCCTGACCAAACTTCTCAACCTCTCCCACAATTCTCTGAGTGGCTCCATTCCAACACGGATAGGGCAACTGAACAGCCTAGGCACAATTGACCTTTCCATGAACGAGCTATCTGGTGAAATTCCAGAAGCTCTCGGCAGTTGCGTCCTACTGAACTCCCTATACTTGCAAGGAAATCTTCTGCAAGGGCAAATTTCAAAAGTTTTGTCTTCTTTAAGAGGCCTTGAAAAGTTGGATCTTTCTAGCAACAACTTAGGAGGGCCCATACCTGAGTTCCTCGAGGGCTTCGAGCTTCTAATGTATCTAAACCTCTCTTTCAACAACCTATCTGGCCCAGTGCCAAATGCAGGGATTTTCCGCAACGCCACTGTATTGTTGCTCCCTGGCAATAGCATGCTATGTGGAGGTCCCTCTTCCTTGCAACTACCTTCATGCCCAGATATAGGTTCCAACCATGCTTCGCAGAAGCATCATCGTCGGGTCATACTCTTTTGCATGGTTGGAACTTTGATCTTGATGTGCTCCCTAACTGCATGCTACTTGATGAAGACAAGAATCAAACCAAATAGTGTTGGTCAAGAAACCGGATTTCACAATGAGAAGCATGAGAGGATATCCTATGCCGATATAGATGAAGCAACACAGTCCTTCTCACCGGCAAATTTGATTGGTTCCGGCAGCTTTGGCGATGTGTACATTGGAACTCTGAATCTTGATGAGAGTTTATACACCGTAGCAATCAAAGTTCTCAATCTTGGCAAACGAGGAGCTAACAGAAGCTTTTTGAGGGAGTGTGAAGCCCTGAAGAAGATCCGACACCGGAAACTTGTCAAGGTGATCACTGTGTGTAGCAGTTTGGACCGTAATGGTGATGAGTTCAAGGCACTTGTCCTAGAATTTATCTGCAATGGGAACTTAGATGAGTGGCTGCATCCAAACACAGAGAACAGCAGGACCTTCAGAAGGCTAAGTCTGATGGAAAGGTTGTGCATCGCTCTTGATGTTGCAGAGGCATTGGAATATCTTCACCACCAAATTGAGCCCCCCATAGTTCACTGTGATATCAAACCATGCAACATCCTTCTAGATGATGACATTGTTGCGCATGTTGCTGACTTTGGTCTAGCAAAGATAATGCATACTGAAGCATGCAAGCAAAGTGGCGGTGGGACTGAAAGCAGCTCACTTGTGATTAAAGGCACAATTGGATACGTCGCACCTGGTCAGCAATGATTCTTTTAATCAAATTTTTTACATTGTGCAGTACATTTTATGTCGCTAATTAACGTTCACTTGCCAATTCAAACTGAAGAGTTAAATGCGTTGAGTTTATGACTAATAAACCCTTGGTTTATATGTTTGTTTCAGAGTATGGCTCGGGATCTGAAGCCTCCACAGCGGGTGACGTATATAGCTTCGGGGTGTTGCTATTGGAAATGCTTACTGGAAGACGGCCAGCTGACAGTTTCAGAGATGGCGCGACAAGTCTTGTCAACTATGTCAAGATGGCATATCCTGATACTCTGCTGGAAGTGTTAGATGCTAGTGCAACATACAGCGGAAACCCGCAACGTATCATAGACATATTCTTACATCCTATGCTTAAGATTGGTCTAGCTTGCTGTGAGGATTCCCCAAGGCACCGAATGAAGATGAACGATGTAGTCAAGGAGCTGAATGCCATAAAGAAGGCGTGCGCCCCTCATATGCATGTTCATGGATTTCGAGCAAGCGCTTGATCTGGATGAGCAATGAAGTGCTACGATCATCTCTACAGCTCTGTTGTTGTCACCCTGTGGCGATGTGGTTACAAGCATGCCCCAGTATGTTTGGTGACCATTCCTGTTTTCTGTTTTAGGAATATGCAAGAGCATTGTCATGTGTCATTGTATTAGAAGCACAAGTAGTTTACTTTGCAATCCTCGTAGAAAATAAGTTTGGCGGCAATTTTTCATGGCATCTGGACTGTATTGAGTGGCTCCTACTCCTAGCAGATTTTCAGTTCTCCTTGCCGTTGCATCATCTTTAGAATTTCCTGAATTGCAACATTGGTTCAGATAGCTAAAGTTGAAGATAATGCTTGTTGCAGTCAGGTTACTGCTTTGATTCCAGTGGCTAATGAAAAACAGTGCTTTGAGTTTTCGGGTACTGGATACAAATCCAATGACATCAAGTTTATATACCCATTACACCCACAATCTTGGTCATTGGTTCTTGGGGTATGAGCTTTTTAGTAATCCAGCGACTGCTTGAACCCAAACTAATCTCCATAAAAATATGGGTTCTAGATCCCCTTCCTTTGCTGATACACTAGCCAGTACATGCATGCTCAATCATCTCACTAGGTACAGATAAGCGACTACATAACAAACGAATTTGACACAAGTTGAAGAGACACCAAAACGATCCACACCAAAGTACATAAACTTGCCTATATCTCATCTTCTTCTTCATCGAATGGGTCCCTCTCCGGAAAGTCACCAACCTGCAAAGGAGACTGCTCAATAACACTTCCACTCCTGAATTTTTAACCGGATGGATGATGGCTGAATGTTATAAGAACCAATTAAAAATATACCAATAGGTAAGGTAGGCATGTAACTACCTTCACTTTCTCTGGCCTAACAATTACTCCATGCCCTTGAGGGCACTCGAAGAAGCGGACTCCTTTCACCCTGCAGCAAGCACCCAACAAGTCAAACAAAATGAGTTGTTTTTCCAAGCGTATGTCGTTACTAGTCGCAAGAAGCCATGATAACTTGGGCACTGGGTATAAATTTATCACTGCCATAGTTTGAGAATGAACATACATGCCATCGTGCTTTCCAAGTGGCTCATCGTATTGCACGCCAACCCAAAATCCACGCCCAAGGGCTTCAGCTTTGCCAACGAATTTCACGGTGCCCCTCTTGGCACCTGGCTCGACTTCACATCTGTCTCCCACCTATGACATAAATGTTCATATTGGATTGTAAAACATTACAAGATAAAGAAGGTGTAATTTCAATTTCATGCTACAGAAGAAGAAAGCTTGCACCCGACGTTCCAGCCTATTCTTTTCAATAGCAAAGGATCTCCACACCAAGGACCAATATTTACTACATACACATGTCTCTGAAAGCAGAGTACCCTGTTTATAAGTGGCCAGTTATATACATTGGCACAATTCTGTATTCCTCGCCAACTTAGTCAACTATAGATGGTTGGATGGTCTTTTGTTTGGAACATCACCGCAGGGGTGAGTTTCCCCACCTGAATTTCGTTGAATTGGATGGTCATTTTGTGAATGGGATTCCTAGTGTGCTTTACTGAAACTGCTAGTCAAACCAGGAAGGTACTAGAAGGAAATATACACTGCAATTCTCCCAATAGCTGCTCCAGTTAGCAAAAAACAGAAGGGGAAGATGAAGACGCATATTCCTACAAAGTTAGAATAATGCACTGTATGACTGTAGACGGAAGGACAGAATATCCAGCCAATGGTGGAAGTTTGTCAAGTTCATGTGGGTGTGCCAAGTAGATGTGGCCACAGATTCGTACATACTAATTCAGCTTGTTCTATGGGAACAAGTTACTACCAATTGGGCTGCTATACCAGACATCAAATATGAAAAGAATTAGCTCGAGCAGTGATGGGGTGCTAAATCATTAATATGCAGCAAGCTAGGCCATAGAATTTCAAAACTCTGCCTTGGAAAAAACATAGTGGATGCAAGGTAAACAACTGAGGTGGCTGGGGCTCTTAACATCAGCAGATTAGCTGGGAATATTCCATTCCATACGGTGTGCAAAAACTTAATCCAACATACATGTGTAAAGCAAATGTACTGACCTTGATGTTGGCACACAATTCCTCCATCTGATTGTCTGACTGCCAAAGAGGACAAGAAACAGAGTAAACAGACCTGTTGAAGCCTTGAAAGGAACAAAGAAGTCCAGAGCATGGGCAGCTTACTTGCTTATCGTCCGATACAGGGTTTTTCGACACCATCTTCTCTTTGAACTTCCGGAAGTTTGCTGCACAATTGCACACAAGTTTAGATGTTATGATCGAGTGAGCCGACTGCAAATGATAAACTGAAGTATACTTCAGACTCCTCTACCAGAGTCTAGAGGTATGCAAGCTTTTTTAGTTAAGGAATAAGCTGAAGTATGTTTCAGACTGAGAATTCTACAAGGGGTATACAAGGTGTCCAAATTCATCTTATAAACTGGAAACAGAATGTGTCCTGAGCTTACTGCCGAGCTTGGCGTACGCTTCGTCCGAGATGGTGTACTTCTCGACGAGCGAGGTGTCCTCCAGCCACCCGCCGGAGGTCACCGAGGAGGGGTCGAGGTCGATGATGTGCAGCCGGTACCTTGAGAGCAGACCATCATCAGTCCAACAGCAGCAGTAGAAAGATACCAGTAGTTAACAAGAGGAGATGCAGGTGGGGTGGGGGAACGGACCCGTCGTAGGGGGAGTAGGCGGCGAGGGGCGCGGCGTCGCGGTCGAGGTCGGCGACCCTGGCGCCGGCCTCGTCCCGGAGCTCCAGCCGCATGGAGCCCACGGCCGTGCCCGTCTTCTTCCACAGCTTCTCCTTGAGCGCCTCCACCGTGGTCTGCGAGCAGAGCGGACCCACACACCCCCGCCGCCATTAGAGATGAGATCCAAGCTGGAGATGAGATCCTGGGTTGGGTTGGTGGCGCGTACCTGCTGCGAGACCCGGATGTCGGAGGCGAAGGAGGTGAGGTTGGAGTGCGTGACGCGCAGCGACACGCTGTCGTCCGCCGGCAGCTGCAGCTTCGACATGTCTCCGGTCCGGCGGTGACCGCGACGACGACTCTCTGGTCTGCTAGTGTGGCGGCGGCCGTCGGAGCAGGAGCGTGCGCCGCCGACGCCGATCTGCGGGAGTAGTAGGGGCTCTAGGTGGGCTCGTCTGCTGGCCGGGCCGGGCCGGGCTCAAATGAGGCCCGTGAGAGCGAGCAAATATCTGTCTCCACTCTGTTATCTCCTCGTCTTCTACCTCCAGACCCGCGAACGGATAGTGAAAGTGAAAGATGGCGGCTTTGGCGATGGCGATGGGGGCGGCGGTCATCCCTCGGGCTGCCCAGCTCGCCGGGGGTCAGCCTGCTGGCGGGAGGTGCGTCTCCGTCCGCGCGGCTGCGCCTCCGCGGCAGCAGCGGTCGTCCCGGCCGCCGCCCAGGAACCGCCGGCGCGGGCCGCCGCCCAGGCTCCGCGACGACGAAGGCGACAACCAGGGTCCGCCCGGGAGGCGGGGCCCTCCTGGCGCGCCCAGCCGCCACCACCAGGGCCGCGGGCCGCCGCCCAGGGGGCAATCTGGCCGCGCTTCGCCGGCAGGCATGACCCGCTCGCCCGTCGTAGCTCTGCGGCGGGAGGAAGAGGAGTTCGACGACGAGGCGGGGTACAGGGACTACGACGGCGAGGAGGATGAGGAGGAGGGGGAGGGGAGGTTCACCGGGGGAACCCGGTCGGGTGGCGCCATGCCCAAGCCGCCCGCCGGCTTCGTGCTCGACGACCAGGGCCGGTGCATCGCCGCCGCCTCCAAGCGCATCGTCACCATCGTGAGTTACATCACATTCAGCTTTGTCATAACTAATTCATTCATACTTGAAATGCATTATCCTAAGCTCATCTTGCGAATTTGAGCAGATTGATGACGCGAACAATCGCCCGTTGGAGTGCATAATCAGGAGGGTGTTCAGCAGCACGCAGGATCACGAGTGCTTGCTTCTATGCCCGGTCGACATGTAAACAACCACACTATACATATCTTAGTAGCAATGTTCATGAGAGATTACCCTCTTCTTTCACTTAGCAAGAGTTCCAATTCCATCTTTCAGGCCTGTGCAGGTGCTCAAGAGCACAAACTTCAGTGGATGGATTGCCGTATGTCTCTAGTTCCCTGCATTCTCATCGATTGAGCGCTCCATTCATTTGTAGTTCAAGCATGATTTCAGTTGATGCTAGAAATATTCATTTCTTTGGATATGATATGGTTTTTAATGAGGTAAATGGTGTGTGTTCTTCCATTCTGTTGTAGGTTGACGATGACCAGATTAAGCAGATCATTCCATCGGTTGCGTACGCCCTTGCTAGGGTACATATGCACTTTGTCGAAAGCGGGTAAGGATCACACAGAAAACACCATACAAATGCAAACATCTAACCTTTTTAACTGAACTGAGACAAGGGCATTACAAATGCTTATGTGTACATTTAACCGTGTTCATTGCTTATGTAACACACTGACACTATGGTATTTCACCCTCTGGGCTGTGTGCAGAGGCTGGGGAGAGATCTCCCTTGTCAAAAAAATGATAATAATTCTTGCCCTCTGTTTCAGATTCTGCTATACAGCACGGGGTGGCTTCTGCTTTCCTGAAGATGCCATCCAAGAATTCCACGGTAACCTGAAGCACTAACCTGTCTAGTATTATTGTGTCAGTAATCCCCCCTAAAAATAGGTTCCTGTTTGTAAGAAAAGGTTTCAATGATATCTTTCTTGCTGTGAATTTAAAAGTTTGTGTGTCTCTTATGTGATGTGCTTCTAGTTGTGTAGTTCCCTCTTTGATTTGTCATATTAAAATTGCAGATTCTAGTGGCGGTAGCGGGGAGGCACCTTTTGAAGGTGTAGAGATTTGCAACTTCAATTTGGTGAGCAAATTAGATTCCTTTACTTATCTTCCTGTTTTGTAGCTGTAGCCAAAGAATCATATTCCGACCAAGTAGAGACATGCGGTGAACTGTAATTTATTTGCCTTCTCAGAATAGTTAACATATTCTTGTCTTGCTGCTACTGTAAATATCTCACGGTGTTTTTTCGGCATGCTTGTGACTATGTTATTGCTGGCATTTAGCGTGGATACTCTGTTTGCAGGACGGTGCACACTATATGATCTATACACCAGTCGATCCGCTTCTATTTGTCGCGGTCAAGGTATGTCAGTTGCTCTTTCAGCCTGCTTAGCAACTCTTGGCAGCTAAATGCTTTTATAAACCCCCACAAGGAAAGAAGTTATGCATAATTATTGATTGGCATGTCATTGTGCAGGACAAGGACGGTGTGCTACGCATTGCTGAAGATGTTAGTCCAGTTACCACTATTCTTATACACTAGAGAGTGTTTTGATGATTGGCAGTGCAACTTAAAAGCACTTTGTGTATGAATAGCAACTATACTTACTTACGGTGATCTGTAAACATGCAGGATCTGATGGACGACCCCAGCATTGTGAGCGCCATAGATGAAGAGACAGAGTTCACGGCATTGGTGGTATGTGAGCCGGCGATTGCATTCTTTCTTTCTTTCTTTCTAGTTGGCTCCTAGCTACTTTTTGCTATTGATGGCCATATTTTTGTACTGACTGGTGTTTGATGTTTTGGTTGCTTTGTGTATGCAGGAGGAGGAGGAGGCCCTTCTCGAATCGATACTGCACGGCGACGATGATGTTAGCTAATGCTTACATGCATGATGAGAATGTGAGGATACATAGAGTATATGTTTGTGAGAACGATTCTCTTTGGAGAATGTGTTGTTAGATCTCGCGTAGTGAGTACGTATTTTGCAGGTAGGGATTATACACATACGTTGGTGCTGTTGTATGTGTTTGTAAAGCGAGTGTAGGTTAAGAAGAAGCTGCAGGCCTTGAATTTGGAGGATGTAATGGTAGATAGTTTTGTTTGCTTGTTATGGCAGTGGCCCATGGTGAAACAAAACAGACATTATTTGTCTATGAGTAGGAGAAGTTGATGGATGAGTGGATTTAGTAGTATTGTCGGCTTTTATTACAATCAAAATTGAAGTCTAGAGGGATACACAAGTTTTTAGAGTTATTCCAAAATAACTGCATCGTGCAAGGAAAGAGACCACAAATGCATTTTAATAATTTGCAAAAATAATTCCAGTGTATTATTGAACTCAAACTTACTTATTTTTTTTACATGTTTGATGTTTCCTACCCATATAAATCTTGGGTATATGAACATCACTTGAAAATATCTTTCTCAATAAAAAAAAGTTCAATAACCACCAACAATATCGTATTTTAACTTATGTATTCATCACTATGTTCATTGCAAAAAGCACTTGTGATACTCGACGCCAAAATTAAGAAATCATTATTATTTTTAGATAAGAGTATATCAACTTGTAAAGATAGAGCAACTTTTTCAACGAACTTAATTGAAAGCTCAATGTGATCTTTTTAGAGTCATGAAACTATCACATTTTTTAATGTCAGGAATAACATTATCAAGCTGAAAATAATGTCTATTTAAATACATGTTTTGAGGAAAGACCATTATGTTAATGTAATAAAGAATGTGTTATTTGTTAATGAATAGGCAACACTAAATTGAACATATAGATTTATGTAAACTATTAAATTACAAATTATTTATATCAACCATAACATGAAAATTATGTTTTAGAAAAATATTAGAGAAGTACAAAAATGACGATAAATTGTAAATTGTATATTGAACAGCCCCAGGTGCACCTGATGATGCTGAGGATTTGTCTAAAGGCCCATTATGTTGCTTCAGTTGTAAATCACAAGCTCATTCTTCTCCAGAATGTTTGTCTCGTTTTTTCTGCTCTTATTTCCTTTGCTTGGGCCATACCTTTTCCTACTGCCTGGATGGTAGTGCAGCCCATTTATATTGAAGGCCTAAGGACCAGAATGCTGATTTGGAAAAGAATACATCTGACCTACAGCATAGCAAAAATTTACATGGGTCGATTGTTTTCTATAGTAAATAATACGAGAAGAAACTCATTGGGAAACAAACACACTCATCAACAGATGATTTGGCAAAATAAAACTTGATAAGAATAATGGCTTAGAGAGGCAAGGTGGAAAATTGATTTCCTCTAATTCTATACCCGCAAAACATCTTTGGAGAGCAAAATCAAATCAACAGCAGACCCGGCAGACGTGATCCTTTCCCATTGGAGATGCCGGTCCGCCTCCTCTGACCACCCTGCCACCCTCGACCAAAACACCCATCACCCACAACACTATCACAGACCAACCCTCTCCTCTGTTGCATCCCTCACCACTGCCGTCGATGATGGATGGAGTTACGCACAAGGGAAAGAAGAAGAAGGCCCAGGTGGTAATCGACCCAGCTGAACTACGTAGGAGCACCCGTACAAATAGGTATGATGGCTTCAAACCACCATCCATGAATAAGGGCCGCCAGGTGAAGAGCAAGGTTAAGCCACGCAATATTGCAACGACGCCTGACGTGAAGACCAGCACCTCTACTATACCTGCTGATGTGCCTCCTCCCACTCCCATTCCTACCATCCAACAGATAGGCACTATCAAAGGCATCCCAGCTGAAGACCCGGAGGCTTCCAAGCTTCTAGCCAGCACCGGAGCCACCCCACCCTCTTTGTCCTAATCTCCAATGCCCCACGGCAGCAGTGGAACATTTTGGTTTGGAACATCCGTGGAATAAATTCAGATGATAAACTCTTAGCTATTAAAAATGCGATCAATGCTTGTGGATGTGATGTAATATGTGTGCAAGAGACCAAGTGCTCCTCTTTTGATCTAGCTTATGTTAAAACTTTCTGCCCTCGCCGCTTTGATAAATTTGCTTTTGTTCCCTCGCGTGGTGCCTCTGGAGGTCTAGTAATGATCTGGAATAGCTCGGCTTTTGATGGAAATGTGGTTTTCTCTGATTTCTTTGCTCTTGGCATCTCCGTTACATCTAAAGCTTAAGGGAATCATGGGCATTTGTATAATATTTATGGACCGTGTGCTACTGATGATCATCTCCTCTTTACGAATTGGTTACCGTGTGCGTGCGCCTGTCATCATACCGCCGGGGTGCATACGATCCACCCCTCGGAAGGGGTGTAAGCACTCGACGACGGTCATCACGGTTGTATCGAGGCTCAAACTGCCCATGGCCTCTGTCCAGGTGCTGGTCCTGGTGATAACCACGGTCTTCACGCCGTAGGGGTGACCTTGGGCTTTGTGCCAAATGATCTGCAACAACTGATCTGCTGTGGATTAATCCTGTTGGGCAACTGAGAAACAACAGAGTCCAGCTGCTCTGAGCAGTGCCCGAATCTGCTGTAAAACCTCTGCCAGCCTTAGAGTGGGACGGCTGGATCAATTCTGCCATACGTGCAGCTGCTGCAACATTCTGGATCAGAGTACAGAATACCTGACAATCATCTTTAGGCCTAGTCGGAAATAGTTGCCGATGCCGTCGACTGGAACTTGGAATCTGGCTGCGGGCGCGGTCGTCGAGTTCCCATTGAAGATTCTTCAGACGCATGCGCTCAGCCAGAGTGGCAACGCGCGCAGCCTCCAAGGCCCGAGCTTCGGAGGTCTCTCCAACGATGGGGATCTGGAGAGCTTCAAAAGCTTGACCTTGCCTTCGCTGCAACTCTTCCCTCTGCTCCACTGTGAGAGCTTCATGATAATACTCGTCGTTGTTGCGCGCACGACCGTCGCTGCCGCCTGCACCACAGGGAAATCCTGGCGGGCTACGATGGGAGTCGACCATCAGAACTTCCGCCGTGGGGTCGTTACTTTCACACTTGGAGAGAATGTCTGAATGGCCGGTCGACATGTCGAACAAGCCATACAGGGAGTCATCGGGCTCGATTGCCGCGATCTGAGGAGTGGCTGGCTGACCGGCCACCCCGTGCTTCACCCACCGCTGGAACCCGCGAGGGACCAGATCGCTTGCGGCGGCGGGTAGCGGGAAGCGAAGACGCCACGGGAGCCGACCGGTACTGAGTCGACGGCTGCCGCAATAGGACGCCACAGGCACTTACACGGAAGTGCGCCGCCCCACGGACGGGGAGCGCTTCGATGTCGAGGGGGGCCTCCTGGAGCCAGGCTGAGTCGTCAGCGATGAAGGCAAGCGCGTCGAGACGGATCTGGCGGCCCAAAGGCAAACCACCGCCGGAACCATGTTGCTGAAGAACAAAAACTGCAACCTCACCGGAAGTCGCTAAGACGCCTGCCCCATGGTGGGCGCCAATGTCATAGGAGTGAGTCTGACAGTAGAAGTAGGGGGTACATAGGAGAAGGGTCAGGTCCTAGCTACGGCTACACTAGTAGAAAAAGGACCTAATGTGAGACACATTAGTCCCTGTTCGATTTTGGCCCGGTATTAATGGTACCATTAGTGCCGGTTCGAACGGCTATGCATTAATGACGGTTCGTGTTGAATCTTTAGTACCGGTTTGTGCCACGAACCGGTACTAAAGGGGTGGTGGCAGGCTGGCGTCAGGCTGGGGCCTCACGATCACCTTTAGTATCGGTTCGTGGCACAAACCGGTACTAAAGGGCTAGCCTTTAGTACCGGTTCGTGCCACGAACCGGGACTAAAGGGGTCTGACCTATAGTCCCGGTTGGTGACACAAACCGGGACTATAGGGCAATTTCCAAACTCTACCCCCCCTTGTGTATCGCCATTTCAGTTTTGAAAAAAACAAAAGAAAATGATAAAAAAATAAAAAATAAAATTCTTCGAGATGTAGTTATATTACTACATCTACTAGTTAGGAAAATTTAAAAACTTAAATTTGGACATGTTTTGCAAAAAGTGTTATGAAAAAGTAAAACGGCTATAACTTTTGCATACAATGTCGAAAAAAAATATAATATATCAAAAAATTCAGCACGAAAATTCGCATCCGGTAATAACTTTTGCATACAAGGGGGGCTTTAGTCTCCACCCTTTAGTGCCGGTTGCAGAACCGGCACTAAAGGCCCTTACGAACCGGTAATAAAGCTCTATTTTCTACTAGTGCTAGTTTGTACACACATGAGTTTACGAGTTCAGGCCCCTCACGGAGAAGGTAATAGCCCTACGTCTCGGTGCCTCGGGAGCCTTTGTTGATTGAAGGGTGGAACAGGGCGTGCGAACCGTTGTGTCTGAGGGGAAGGGTTGCTTATATAGAGTGCGCCAGCCCCTTCCCTCCTCAGTTACACGAGGGTTCAATGCGAGTTAAGCCACTCACGTTATGGGTAACACCCATAATGATCTTAATGGCTACGGAGTGAATGTCTGACCGTTGCCATTTAGAGGTGACTCTAGGTCTTCTATCTTCCGAGTGGATTCTTGTCTCCCGAGTGAAATAACACCGGTTGAGTGGAATTAAGATATCCGAGTGGAATCACTTGTCGAGTGGATTACACTTCTTGAGGATTCCAGTCGGTATCTTCCTTTTAACTTTATAGGTCTTGGCTTCTTGTGTCCTGTCCTTGGGAAGGGCATGTAGGTCAGGCCTAGGACCCTACCCCAGGTACATGTCGCACTATGTGATCTGTACACCAATCGACGCGCTTCTGTTTGTCGCAGTCAAGGTATGTCAGTTGTTCTTTCAACTTGTTCAGAATCTCTTGCAGCTAAATCACTACCAGAATTACCCAATTGCCGACGGCCAAATCTATGCCGACGGCCCCCGTCGGCATCGACGGATCTATCCCGACGGCACAGGCCAGGCCGTCGGCGTAGGAAAGCCGTCGGCATACATCCACCTATGCCGACGGGGGCCGTCGGCACAGAAGGGCCGTCGACATCCCAATAAATATGCCTACGGCGGCCGTCGGCATAGAGGATGCCTTCGGCATATCTGTGGGCCCGACTGCCCGGGCGGCGACATCCTTTGACGGCGTGAAGCCTACACCGACGAGGCCTATCGGTGGCCGTCGGCATATCTGCCACGTCATCGATCCGCGTGATCTGCCACGTCAACGATCCGAAACGTTCACCAGTCCGTGGGGTGGCATATCTATGCCGACAGCCTTGCCGTCGGCATAGTCTTGGCCCATGGGCGGTGCCACGTCATCGATCCGCGCCATACGCCACGTCATCGATCCATGGCTCTACCCTTCTGTGGCTGTAGCTATGCCGACGGCATAGCTGTAGGCATAGATTTCTAATATTTTTTTTCATATTTTATTTGTTTTCTCTTTTTCCTTTTTATTTTTTCCCAAAATAATTAGATTAACTTAAATGTGCCTTATGTACAGAAAACATATCTCGATTATATATATATATCGATTGCCCCCTCTCGGGCGTCGCTTCCGTCGTGTTGCGGAGAGGGGAGACGGGACGGGGTACCTGGGGGGGGGGGGGTAGCAATGCCGTCAGGTGTTGCGGTCGGCCCTCCTACGGTTGTGGAAGCGTGGTGGTAGGCGCAGGCACCCAGCACGCGGCTCCGGGGTGTGCCCCTCGCCTCACGGGCGACGCTGCCGCCGTGTCACGGAGGGGGGAAACGGCCACGTCGGGCCGACACGGAGGGAATCTTGGGGTGGGTTGGGCCAGGACGGTGTTGGGGGGTCTAGCAATGGGCTGGGCTATGACAACCAGGTGAAAAGGTCCACCGGTCAAACCCCGTCCGGCGAAAGTCAAAGGGCTACACCCGGCGGTCGTCTGTGTCAGGGTTAGACGGGACGGGGTACCTGGGGGGTAGCAATGCCGCCAGGCGTTGCGGTGGGCCCTCCTACGGTTGTGGAAGCATGGTGGCAGGCGCAGACACCCGGCACGCGGCTCCGGGGAGTGCCCCCCTCACGGTTGAGGTCCTAGTGCGATGCTCCGGTGCCATTGCTACCCCTAGGGCCCCCGTCTCACCTAAACCTGTAGCGTTTGACCACGGGATCTAACCCGTTGACTTTGCACGGACGGGCTTTGAGCAGTGGACCTCTCCACCCGGTTGTGTTAGGTCAGCCCATAGGAACACTTTGGAGCAACATCCGGGCCAGACCCACAGCAAGATCCCCTCCGTGTAGACCCGACGCGTCCGTTTCCCCCGTCCAGGTGCCGGTGGTGGCGCCGTCCGTGAGGGGGGGGGGCACACCCCGGAGACGTGTGCCGGGAGTTTGCACCCGCCACAACACTTCCAGACTTGTGAGAGGCCGCCTACGCAAGATTTGGCGCCATGCTAGCCCCCGGAGGCCGCTGGCCACAGTCATAGACACGCGAAGAGCAATCCGCGTAGAGGGAAGTGTTCAGATACTTCTCCATCATGAAAAATTATGAAAAATTACCATCAGTCCTATAGCACATGTGCCCACGTCGTGTAAAAACTCATGATTTTATCGCGCTCCAAGTATTTAAAAATATTCACGCCGCATCGTTACCGCAGAACGTCTACTACCGTGTCATCGCCATCAGTGAGGGGGGGGCACACCCCGGAGACGCGTGCCGCCTCTTCGGACATGCCACCACACCATCCCGCATGTATGATGTCCCGGTGCGATGCTCCGGTGGCATTGCTACCCCCCAGGGCCCCCGTCCCGCCTAACCCTATAGCGTTTGACCACGGGATCTAGCCCTTTGACTTTGCATGGACGGGCTTTGAGCAGTGGACCTCTCCACCCGGTTGTGTTAGGTCAGCCCATAGGAACACTTTGGAGCAACATCCGGGCCTGACCCACAGCAAGATCCCCTCCGTGTAGACCCGACGCGTTCGTTTCCCCCGTCCAGGTGCCGGCGGCGGCGCCATCCGTGAGGGGGGGAGGGCACACCCCGGAGACGCGTGCCGCCTCTTCGGACATGCCACCACACCACCCCGCATGTATGATGTCCCGGTGCGATGCTCCGGTGGCATTGCTACCCCCCAGGGCCCCCGTCCCGCCTAACCCTATAGCGTTTGACCACGGGATCTAGCCCTTTGACTTTGCATGGAAGGGCTTTGAGCAGTGGACCTCTCCACCCGGTTGTGTAAGGTCAGCCCATAGGAACACTTTGGAGCAACATCCGGGCCGGACCCGCAGCAAGATCCCCTCCGTGTGGACCCGACGCGTCCGTTTCCCCCGTCCAGGTGCCGGTGGCGGCGCCGTCCATGAGGGGGGGGGCACACCCCGGAGACGCGTGCCGCCTCTTCGGACATGCCACCACACCACCCCGCATGTATGATGTCCCGGTGCGATGCTCCGGTGGCATTGCTACCCCCCAGGGCCCCCGTCCCGCCTAACCCTATAGCGTTTGACCACGGGATCTAGCCCTTTGACTTTGCATGGACGGGCTTTGAGCAGTGGACCTCTCCACCTGGTTGTGTTAGGTCAGCCCATAGACGCGCGATGGTATTTTTTCATAATTTTTGGTGATGGAGAAGTATCCAAAAAATTCCCCCTACGCGGATTGCCCTTCGCGCGTCTACGGCTGTGGCCGGCGGCCTCCGGGGGCTAGCATGCCGCCAAATCTTGCGTAGGCGGCCTCTCACGAGTCTGGAAGTGTTGTGGCGGTTGCAAACGCCCGGCACGCGTGTCCGGGGTGTGCCCCCCCTCACGGACGGCGCCGCCGCCGGCACCTGGAGGGGGGAAACGGACGCGTCGGGTCTACACGGAGGGGATCTTGCTGTGGGTCTGGCCCGGATGTTGCTCCAAAGTGTTTCTATGGGCTGACCTAACACAACCGGGTGGGGAGGTCCACTGGTCAAAGCCCGTCCGTGCAAAGTCAAAGGGCTAGATCCTGTGGTCAAACGCTACAGGGTTAGGCGGGACGGGGGCACTGGGGGTAGCAATGCCACCGGAGCGTCGCACCAGGCCCTCATACATGCGGGGTGGTGTGGTGGCATGTCCGAAGAGGCGGGACGCGTCTCCGGGGCATGCCCCCCCCCTCACGGATGGCGATGACACGGTAGTAGACGTTCTGCGGTAACGATGCGGCGTCAATATTACTAAATACTTGGAGCACGATAAAATCATGAGTTTTTTTTGCACGACGCGGGCACATGTGCTATAGGAACGATGGTATTTTTTCATAATTTTTGGTGATGGAGAAGTATCCGAAAAATTCCCTCTACGCGGATTGCCCTTCGTGCGTCTACGGCTGTGGCCGGCGGCCTCCGGGGGCTAGCATGCCGCCAAATCTTGCGTAGGCGGCCTCTCACAAGTCTGGAAGTGTTGTGGCGGTTGCAAACGCCCGACACACGTGTCCGGGGTGTGCCCCCCCTCACGGACGGCGCCGCCGTCGGCACCTGGAGGGGGTAAACGGACGCGTGGGGTCTACACGGAGGGGATCTTGCTGTGGGTCTGGCCCGGATGTTGCTCCAAAGTGTTCCTATGGGCTGACCTAACACAACCGGGTGGGGAGGTCCACTGGTCAAAGCCCGTCCGTGCAAAGTCAAAGGGCTAGATCCCGTGGTCAAACACTATAGGGTTAGGCGGGACAGGGGCACTGGGGGGTAGCAATGCCACCGGAGCGTCGCACCGGGCCCTCATACATGCGGGGTAGTGTGGTGGCATGTCCAAAGAGGCGGGACGCGTCTCCGGGGCGTGGCCCCCCCTCACGGACGGCGATGACACGGTAGTAGACAGCTCACCCCGGAGACGCGTGCCGCCTCTTCAGACATACCATCACACCACCCCTCATGTATGAGGGCCCGATGCGACGCTCTGGTGGCATTGCTACCCCCCAATAGGGCCCCCGTCCCTTCGTGTAGACCTCACGGGCGTGGCTGCCGCCGTGTCCCGAAGGGGGGAAACGGCCACGTCGGGCCGACACGGAGGGTATCTTTGGGTGGGATGGGCCGGGATGGTGTTGGGGGTGCAGCTATGGGCTAGGCTATGAAAATCAGGTGAAAAGGTCCACCGGTCAGACCCAGTCCGGCGCAAGTCAAAGAAGCTAGATCCGGCGATCGTCTATGTCAGGGTTAGACGGGACGGGGTACCGAAGGGGGTAGCAATGCCGCCAGGTGTTGCGGTGGGCCCTACTATGCTTGTGGAAGCATGGTGGCACGCTCAGGCACCTGACACGCGACTCCGGGGTGTGCCCCCCTCACGGGCGTCGCTGCCGCCATGTCTCGGAGGTGGGCCCTACTATTTTTTACATTGTGCTGAGAGTCACACATATGTCATAACAAAAAAAATCGCAAAGTATCTATGCCGACGGCTTAGCCGTCGGCATAGCAGCGCGCAGACGTGGCAAAGGGCCAGGCCTATACCGACGGCCAAGCCGTCGGCATAGGTTGACCTTATCCGCTGCGGTTCGCCCCCGACCACCCATTCCCCATCTCCCCCTTTTCCTCCCGACCCACACCCGCGCCGCCGCCGGATCCTCTGCTCCGCCCGCCGCTGCCCTTCCTCTCCAGTCGCTGCCGCCGCCGTTCCCTAGCCCTGCTCCGCCGCCGCCCCACACGCACCCTGGGCCGCCGCCGCCCTTCCTTCGCCACTCGCCGCAGCCTCCCCACCCGTGTTCCCCCCGCCCTTCCACTCGCTCCGGCCGGCGGCTAGGCTGCACCGGCCGTCCTCTGCCGCTGCTCCGGCCGGCCTAGCCCGAGCCCGAGCTCCCCTCCGCCTCCCCCTCCATGCCTGCCCCCCCCCCCTGAGACGGCCCTCCCCCACGGTGAGCTCCTTCCCTCCCTCTTTGAAGCAATTTTTTTAATTTAGTTAGATGATAGATGGATGGATGCATTATGTATGATGATAGATGGTTATATGGATGAATGCATGCATTATGTATGATGATAGTTAGATGATAGATGATGTGATGATAGTTAGAAATGTGAGAAACGCAAGAAATGCAAAAAAATAGATGATAGATGATGATAGATTATGATGTTAATGATGATAGATGATGATGTTGATGATAGATGATAATGCTTTTTTTATGCCTTGATAATTTTTAGATGATGACGATGACAGATTTCCATTTTTTGCGAAAGAGATGATAAATGATGATGATTGTTGGATCATGATAAATGATGATGATGATTATTTTTTATGCTTCGATGATTGTTACATGATGATAGATGATGACGGCGATGTTCTTAAATTTTGTCACGGTGTAGGTTCTGTGGTGTTCCATCTCGGTGGAGTGATCGTCGTAGGAGCTGTTGGACCCCGATTGTCCCTCCACTATTCAACTACTTCCTCTATAGCTGAGGGTGAGCTACGAATAATGTCACTAGATTTCATTCTCAAGTCAAGTGGCGTAACCTAGGCGTCTCCCGTCCGAAAGGGTTGCATCGATAAATATGCATTCAATTGCATATTTATCACCGCAGCTCTTTCGGATTGTCCAGCGTTTTCCATGGACAGCCCGAGGATGTGTAGATTGGGTATGTTCTCCATGTTCTACCCCGTTCTGAGACAGGATTTCGACAACACCTCCCCATTGTTCTCCGGAGCACATTCTCTCGGCTATTTGCCGAGACGTGTATCTGGAGAACAGCAGGGAGGTGCTGCCGAAATTTTGCCTCGGAACGGGGTAGAATGGAGAACGTACTCAATCTACAGATCCTCGGGTGGGATTAGGACCCATCTTTACCTATTAGAGATGTAGGTGGATTAAACGCGGTAGAAACTGAAATTTTGATGTGATTAATTTAAGTGAATCCTTAATTATGTTGTGTGGGTTGCAAAAAAGCAGAGGATGGCAGATAATCAGTGGATGTACAGTGGTTTTATCCGTCGGAATCGAGTAACATCAGAGTGGATCGCGAAAACCGATGTGTATTTGAAGGAGATATTCCGTCGTCCAATGAGAATTATCCCACCATGCCCCTGTGCGAGATGTGCCAAACGTCACCGTAGAAATCAGACGGACATGAGTGAGCACCTTCGCATGCACGGATATATGCCAAACTTTGACATGCCGCTGATAAACATAGCCGAGCAGGACCATGGTAGAGAGGAGGTGATGCGACAACGCATCGATGGATATGAGGACGACGGGGTCAGGGACATGCTAGATGATGTCATTGTTGCAGAAACGGCAAATGCGACACCTTCAAAGAATGAACCGGAGGAGCCTGAGGCAACCGCAAAGGCCTTCTTGGAGGTCTTGGCCTCGTCGAAGAAACCTCTTTATGCGGGTGCAAAAATATCTCAGCTGGATGCCATCTCGCAACTGATTGCAGTCAAGGCTGAGTACGGCTGTAGCCAGAAATGCTTCGAAGCATTCCTGGGAGTATGGGCTAACAGCCTCCCTGAGGGTCATGAACTGCCGAAAAGCATGTACAATACAAAGAAAATCATGAAGGCACTCTCTATGGATTATGAGAAAATAGATGTTTGCCCGAAGAATTGCCTTTTGTTTAGGCACGAGTATGCGGATGACAAGTACTGTAGGAAGTGCGGTTCGTCTCGGTACATTGAGGTGGTCGGTGAGGATGGTGAGAAAAAGCAGCTAACCATCCCCGTTAAGGTTCTTCGGTATCTTGATTTTATAAAAAGACTGCAGTGCCTTTTCATCACGAAGGAGTCTGCCAAAATGATGAAGTGGCACAAGGAAGGTATAAGTTACAATCCAAAAAAAATCATACATCCATCGGGAGGGGAAGCATGGAAGTCATTCGATGAAGAATACCCCGAGGAAGCAGCCGAGGCTGGGAATGTCAGAATAGCCATATCAGGTGATGGGTTGAATCCATATGGTATGTCGTTCAATCCATACAGCTGCTGGCCTGTGTTTGTAATTCCGCTCAATCTTCCTCCCGGTGCCCTAATGCAACGGAAGACCATGTTCTTGTCGCTCATCATTCCGGGGCCTGACTACCCGGGGAAGCAATTGGGTGTGTTTATGCAGCCGCTTGTGGATGCTTTGCACCATTCTTGGTACTTTCCGAGGTTGACATACGACCGGGATCTGCAGAGAAATTTCTTGATGAAAGTTTGGTTGCACTATTGCATGCATGACTTTCCCGGCTATGCTCTATTCTGCGGATGGTGTACAAGTGGTAAGGCGAGGAGGAGGGTGGTGGCGGGGATGATGGTGGTGACGGGAAGGGGGTTGACAAGAAGGGGTGGCTGCGTGGCAACGCAAAGCTACCAAAGCAGGTTCCTGCTACTGAGGAGCAGAAGTGGCTCATTGAGCCCACGGGAAAAGAGTAAGTGGTTCATTATTTTGCTTGTCACATGCTTATTCCGGTTGTTATTTATTTTGCTTGTCACATGCTAATAGTTCATTCTTTTGCAGCAACTGGATATATTCTAAAGGGGTCCGTATTCCCAACGGCCTCATCACCGTCTTGCTGAAGTTATATTGGCCGGGGTTGTACTGTCCTGATCCAGCCAGGCAGCCGGACCGTCGGGTTTTGGCCACGAGCTGGGACCACTGGGAAGCGGCCCGCCACGCGGACCATGAGACCCATGCCAAGGCCGTGATCACTACTTTCTGGGTGAGTTCTCTTCAGAAGCACAAGTCCATTCTAGTTTCATGAATGATTTAACTCATGGCTTCTTCCATTCCTGTTTCATGCATCATTGTAGACATTCTATCGAGTTCTTCGGGAGCACAGGGCTAGAGCGGACCAGATCGTGCTGCGCCAATGCAAGAAGAAGGCCCGCCAGATGCAGTACGAGGTGCGCTATGTGGCCATCTCCACATACTACCACGACTATCTTGGTGTGAAGATGACCAAGGAAGAAGCGCGGAGGATGGCCATTACCTTGGAGAGGCCCGAGTTCTTGGCGGTAAGTATAAAAGATTTTTCATTATGCTTTCATTATGCTTTCATTACCTTGTGGTACATTATGCTTTATGCTTCCATAACACCAATTTGGACACACCTACATGCCATTATGCTTTTATTATGTAGGTGTGTCCAAATTGGTGTTATGGAAAAGACGAGTCCTGGGCGGCATTGGTGGATCTTTGGTGTGATGAGGCTGGAGCCTGGGCGGCTATGAGAACCAAAAAATAAGGCTAACCGAGGGACGGAGGGAGTACATGCTCAGGGAAACCGAAACCACTATCTCCACAAGGCAGTTAATGTATGACTAACCCCATTAAACATTCTTCTTCTTCTATTTACCATCACTTTCTTATGTATGACTAATCTCTGTTTGGTGGTGCAGGAGGAGAAACTGAAGCGGCCGCTCTCAGACATGCAGGCGTGGGAGATCGACCATACGCGGAAGGACTCCAAGCCTGGCGAGCCCCAGTACTACGGCAAGAAGACCGCGGGGAGGAAGCAGGCCTACTCCGAAGCGTATCTGAAGTTGCATCCTGACACACCTGACCCCATTGCGGCGCCTCTGGACGACAGGGCGGTGGTGAGCATGGGGCCCAAGGAGCACGGTTGGGAGGCGGTTCTCGATGCTGTGATCACTCCTAGTATCTCCTACACACAGCTTCGTCGGATCGACCCGAGCCTGAGCCAGCGCACGAGCCAGCCAGTGACCAATACACAGTCCCTCTTTCAGGAGCAACAATCTGTAAGTATTTTCCCTCTTATCTTCATTGCTCACTTCATTTTCCGCATTTAGTAGTTTTATGAGTTCCATCATGTCATACTGTAGGCCTACATGGAGTACACACGCCAGGAGACCATGGCGTGGCATCAGAGGCTTTATGAACACCAAGTGCAGAGGGATAGCCAGATGCAGCAGGCTTTTCAGGATATGGCGGCCGGCAGGTGTCCTCAGTTCCCTCCAGCACAATGCCCTCTAGCACAACCAGTGCTGATGAGCTTTGAGGAGTTTGTGGCACAGAACGCTGGCCCCTCGCCGGTTAGTTCATCCCCAATCTATTCACCCAAAGCATGTCATGCCTTTCAACACAGTCATATATCCCGTGCATATGTCTTTTCAACATCCAGGGAACATGTGGATCTACCGTTGGCGGTGGTCTTCGCAGCACTCTGGAGACACGGAGCCCGACCACTCCGATCCACGGAGGCGGAGGCGGAGGCGGTCTTGGCGGTAGCGCTGCCGCTAGCAGTGACGACCTGGGCTTTGGCCGTCTTGGCGGTGACGAGCTCCGCGGTGCTCGATGATCCTTGTGTGGTGATGATGCTTGAGATGACTTGTGTGTGGTGATGATCATTTAGATGACTTGTGTGCTTCTCTATATGCTTATGTTGGTTGTGATGATATTCATTTAGAGACTTGTGTGTGATGATGCTTATGCATATATTGTTGTGATGGTGCCGGATGATATCCCGTTGTGTTTTATATGTCTATCTCATCATATATATCTGCTGATATGTGCTGCTATTTGAATTGAATTGATCTGAAAACAAACAGAAAAAAGAAAAAAAAAGCAAAAGCAAACTATGCCGACGGCTAGGCCGTCGGCATAGGGCTAGCGTGAGCTCCCAGTAGCTGACACGTGGGCGCCTATGCCGACGGCCTAGCCGTCGGCTTAGTTTAAAAACTGTGCCGACGGCCAGGCCGTCGGCATAGGCGCCCACGTGTCAGCTACTGGGAGCTCTGTATGAAGGACTATGCCGACGGCCTGGCCGTCGGCTTAGTTTCAAATTATGCCGACGACCAGGCCGTCGGCATAGCCCTGGTCCTAGAGCAGCGGCTGGTCGCCACGTGGCACACCTATGCCGACGGTCGAGCCGTCGGCATAGTTTTTGACTAAGCCGACGGCTAGGCCGTCGGCATAGTGGTGCCACGTGGCGACCGTTCGTTGGGCAGACTTGACGGCGACCACCGTTAGGCGTGATAGTTGCCGACGGCTAGGGCCGTCGGCATAGATGTACAGCCCCCGTCGGCGTATCATATATGCCGACGGCTTTTCTATGCCGACGGCCTTCCTGGCTGTGCCGACGCATATGTTACCGACGGTCCTATGCCGACGGGGGCCGTCGGCATAGGCCTATCCCGACGGGACTCAGGGCTATGCCGACGGCCCTGGCCGTCGGCATAGGGGGCGATTCTGGTAGTGAATGCTTTTATAAACCCCATAATGAAAGAAATTATGAACAATTAATGATTGGTATGTAGTTATGCAGGACAAGGACCGTGTGCCACGCATTGCTCAAGATGTAAGTCCAGTTTATCACTATTCTTATACGCTGAACAACGTTTTTGATGATTGGTGGTCCAATGTAGAAGCACTTTGTATATGAACAACAACTGTGAACATGCAGGAGCTGATGGACGACCCCAGCATCGTGAGCACCATAGACGAAGAGACAGAGTTCACGAGCGTTGGTGGTACGCCTGGCAGCGATCAATTGCTTTATTTCTTTCCTTCTAGTTGGCTCCTAGTAGCTAGTTTTGCTACTGGTGATCATATTCTGGTACTGATGTGTGTGTTTGTTGCTTTAATTAGTGGTAGAGTACAAGTGTGTGAGAGGGAGGTATCTCTTGGGAGTACATGTTGTTAGATGCGTAGAGCGCACGTGTTTTTGAGGTAGGTATACACACGCTGGTGTTGTGTGTGTGCGCGCGTATGTGTAGAGAGGGTATAGGTGAAGAAGAAGAAGAAGAAGAAGAAGAAGAAGAAGAAGAAGAAGAAGAAGAAGAAGAAGCTACAAGCCTTGGATTGGAGAATGGAATGGTAGATGTTTGGGCATACACTTGGTGGCCAAATTCACTGTTCTAACCCTTATGCGAAAGTTTAGCACGATTCAACTCTATTTGTAAAAAAAGCTTGAATCTGATCCTTTTTTTACGTTAGTGGTAGGATAGAATAGGCTACCGCCATGGTCAATGGCGGTAGGCTTTTAGTCAACATGATGACATGGCAACGATGTGGCAAGTGGCTACCACCACACCTGTTGGCGGTAGGACCTGGCCGAAGTAAATGATAAATAACATGTGTTGCCATGTAGTACTAAGCTGCTTCAGTGGCTTGCTAGCTTGAGCGTGCAGTTAGCAACAATACGCCTTGGGTTCGATTATTGCAAAGGGCAAGTTTCTTTTGGTTTATTTTCTTTGCCTAATAACAATTTAAAAATAGCCTAATTTTTTTTTGAAACCGAAAATAGCCTAATTGATGTTACATAAGGATTACTATGGAAAACATTTTTTTGACCATGTAAATAGAATTTATAAGGATTATTTTAAGGAATGACAGGATAAGATCTTTTCTATTTTCTAAATATAATGACATGATGTATGTTTCCTTATGTGCAAGATATGGTGGCATCTTCATTCAACATCTCCACGGTCCATCGGTTACCATGCCACAATTGTGTCCTATGCTTAGTAAAAATGAAAAGAAAACTAGTCTAATTAATGTTAGATTTGGATTATTGTCAAAAGAATTGCTTATCATTTATAAGGAAAGTGTGTAGGAATGATAGGAAAATATCTTCTCTCTTTCATAAATACAATCACACGATGTCAAGGGCAAAAAACTAAACTAGTCTAATTAATGTTAGATATGGAATATTGTAAAAAAAAATTTGAGCATCAGTACAGACACAAGCGCTCATATACACGCGCATACACTCACCCCTATGAACGCACACACGCACACCCTACCCCTATGAGCACCTCCGAGAGACTGAGCCGGCATATCATCTTGAGATCTACGAAGTCACCGTAGGCGCCTCGTCGTCGACGGGAACGTCTCCTCCCACTGAAAGCGCATCGCCGGAAATCCTGAAATAAATCCAGGAATAATGCGAGCACCAGGATTTGAACCCTGGTGGGTTGGGGATACCACTGTCCACCTAACCAACTCAACCACAGGTTGATTCGCTAATATTGTAAAAAAAAAGATAACCACATGTTGTGAATATTGTAAAAAAATTGCTTATCATTTACAAGGAAAAAGTGTTTTTAAGGAATGATAGGAAAATATCTTCTCTCCTTCCTAAAAGATAATCACACGATGCGTGTTTCCTTATGTACAGAATATGGTAAGACATCAAAAACGTTTTTCTTTTTCTTTATTTTCTTTACCATACTAAAACTACATCTGGAGCACTTGTGTTAAAAAAAAGAGTTTTGTGTAGCACTCTCATATGAGTGAACCATATATAATATATAGTGATATGTGTGTGCACTTACCATTTCAACATGTGTGCAATCTAATTAATATTCATGTATGTGCTTTTTATAATTTATGTGAAGATTTCAATCAAATTCTATATATATTTTTGTTCACGACACAAACATGTGTCATGTCATATGTATCACACTTTAAATGACATTGTAACATTCACTCGATTAGTAGCATACTAGTTAACGTAATTATCTTAGACCGGTTCAATACTGAAAATAAGTTGAAATTACGAAGCGTATGACACAATTGCCGATGGACCTTGAAGATGTTGAATGAAGATGCGCCCATATCTTGCACATAAGGAAACATGCATCCTGTGACTGTATTTAGAAAAGATCTTCTCCTGTCATTCCTTAAAAAAGTTTCCTTATAAATGATATTTACATGGTCAAAAAAATGTTTTTGATAGTAATCCGTGTGTAACATCAGTTAGGCTATTTTCGTTGGTATTAGGCAAAATAAACAATAAATATTTGCCCTTGAAAATATCGAACCCAAGACCTACTGTCGCTAATATACACGCTCTAGCTAGCAGCCCATCGAAGCAGTTTAGTACTACTGAGCAACACACATTATTTATTTATAGCATTCAGTTCGTCCCAGGTCCTACCACCCACGACTGTGGTGGTAGCCACTTCACATTGTTGCAATGTCATCGTGTTGACCAGAAGCCTACCGCCATTGACCATGGTGGTAGCCCCTTATATCGTACCGCCAGCATCTACGGTGGTAGAAAAATGGTTAGATCCGAACTTTTTTTACAAATTAGTCTAGTCGTGCTAAATTTTCGCATAAGGTTCAAAACAGTGAATTCGGCCACACTTGGTATGGCCATGCCCATGGTAAAACAAACATTATTTGCATGTCTAATGAAATTCAAAGATGGATGAATGAATGACTTTTGTACTATCTACTTTTATGACAATCAAATATCATCAAGCCGTTCTCATATATTGCTATATAGATGTCATGTACAAAAAAATACAACAAGAGTGCTTGCTGATAAAATACATTCCATGGAGCATCAACCAGAATACGTGGTGTGGCGTTGGTTCTTATCAATGGGTGCGTCCATTGTTCTTCCCTAATGATAAGTGTCATACATGTGGCATGAAGCAACATGGTCCAAACGCTCTTATTACCATCCATTTATGACGAGGGAAGGGACGCGGTGTGTATATATTGAATCCCACTGATATTGTATCTTACCAACATAGGCAAAAATAGAAACCACATCTGCAAAATTTTAATCACAATGAGACAATGAGTTGTATGGAGTAATGTGCAAGAACAAAGTTAAAGATGATGGACCGGTGATGCTTTTGTCCCGTAGCGAGAATATGGCTTCAAACCGTGGGAAGCACGATGGGCAAATTGTCGATGTTATCCGCTGCGCCGACATCCTAACCTCGGTCCTAGCATTTAGTGTGATGACAAAGTCCATGGCTAGATACCAGAAATGTCCATTTGGTATTTCCGTGGCGCTGAACCCGACGTGATTGAAATCATAGGTCATACCAGTCTATACCATGCTGTTGAAGCGAATTGCTTGGTTGTTGTGCGCAATTGCTTCCATCTTTGTTCCCTAATATTTTTTTTATGAATCATAACAATAATGAGGAAACAAAACTGTTTATCAGACTTATATTTTAAAAATGCGGGCTATCAAGTAGTGATGATTAATGACTTACATGTTGATCGAGTAGTATGCACTAAAGGTACAAGTTTCCCATGCCATTCTCCTTGATTTGAGCCTTCCACAGGACCCTAGCATGAATGATCTAGCAATATTGATATATATGCTCCATTTGGACATGATGAAAAGTCAAGTTCCTGTGCATAGAATAGAAAGAACGTATGAGGTAAATTACTAAGCGGTACACTGTGATTATTCTATCTTGCCTGTTCATCGGAGGGGTGATGGGTTGACTGACGATAGGAACCGGCGGCGATGCCATCACCCTCTTAGAGGTGATCGATCCGTATGAGTTTACCATGGTCGTGCAGGAGATGACTTTTTCTCTGTAGAAAGATGGAGACAAATATGGTGCTGCAGAAAGATGGAGACAAATATGGTGCTGCAGAAAGATGGAGACAAAGATGGTGCCGCGGAGCTTTTTTATAAGCATAATGGGCGGCGGGAAAATGAAAAATGGTTAAGAATTTTTTTTGGCGGGCTAGGTCCCCGTGGGTGACATATCAATATTCGGATCTTTAATATTCAGAAACCTATTAAAAATTGTTTATTTAGCAAGGAAACAGACACTTCAAAATCGGTCCGTGATCAACCCAGTTGATTCACAATATATTAAATTAATGCAATTTTGTGATTTATGATCACTTGCCTTATCAAAACGTAACTGATTTATCACATGCGTATACAAACTCAAATTCTTGCCATAATATATTAAATATATTTCTTAACATTCACATTAAGTTATTTCCTTTTCCCCTTTTATATTATGTGCACGTCTCGAATGACCAATTATTTAACAAAGCTAGCTTGGTTCAAGACGTGCAAGAAAATAATCTACCCGTAACGATTTCTGTTGGTTCAGTTAAAAAAAAAAAACTGACTGCGTCCGTTTTTGTAAGTACTGCAGCAAAACTTCAGTATGATATATACCACAGTAACTTAAACAACAATATTTTTTAAACCAAACGCTTTAAAGTATGCAGTACTAAGGCTACGCTTGGCAGCAAAGTATTTTTTTAAGCTTTCGGATAATACTCTGGTTTTCTAGAGACCCTTAGTTTTAAATACTTTGACGTGTTTGGTGTCCAAAAGGACTGAAGTTCTATAAACCGTAGTATTTCCAAAACTGTGGCATTTTTGTTGTATCTAAAAAAGAGGCCCCAACCTCTTTTTTCAAAAGAGAACGTGAGAGAATATCGTGGAGAGAGAGCTGATTGCTACCTCCGATGTTTGAATTTTTTTTGTTATATCGTAAAGGAGTTGCAATACAACCCCTGATTATTAGAAGTTTCAGGTAGATTACATTGTTACAAAAAAAGATATATTAGATTGTGTACCAGGAAAGAAAGGTATGAAGGACACATTCTGGTAGATTAGACTGCTCTCTGATTGATCCTGTGGCGCACATACAAACACGAGCTTTTGGCCTGGATGTAAGCTAATGCACACACAAACGATTGTATTGTGTTACTTTCGATCTAATTGACAGGTGTACCTTGATAAATCATGCATACCTTCTGCTTATATTTACAGTGCGTACGTGCGACCTAGTGCATTGAGGCTGTATGCAGCCGGCGGCCGTTAACATACGCTAAATAATCAATACCGTGGTAAAGCAGCTACAACTAAACATGTAAATTTGAGAAAAAAGTTCAAATTGTCATTGAGCATATTTAGCAGTCACGTAGCATGGATAAATCAACTGAAAATCACACTTCATTATTTTTAATATCCAGACGGTTACATGCCACCAAACATCCAAACAACCTAACATCTCAACAATAACTGACCGATTCTCAAAAAAATAAAAAAGAACAATACTGGACACCTTCTCATGCTTGGTCCTTTGAAGGTGGTGGTGGCTTGTTGTCGTAGGCTTGGATATGCTTCACGACCATCTCCGTCAACTGATATATCTGGTTAATCAAAGACTGCTGCAACATGTTGTTATGCTGGACTGCCTGCAGAATCTGATAGTTGGTGGTACCCCAATCGTCTTTACTCTCTGGATTTGACCCCATGTCACGCTGGATATCCCGGCCTGAGGGGACATGTGCACGAGGGACGTTTTGCACCTCACGATAACGTTAAGTTATTAAAGTGGTTCATGGAAAGCATTGATGGAAAGTTAATAGGCAGGTTGTGCGTACGCATCTCAAGGGTCTTAAGTTTTTTAGACCTCGGTGCGGTTCCCTCGCCAACACGAGGATTTGTTGGTAAGGTGACGATGAAACCTCTGGTGACTCATCTTCCGGTTGAGCCAGAACATCACTTGCGTCGTTTCTTCCTGATCATCATGTTGATCCTTAGCCCCTTGGTGTTGAAGCCAGAGTTAAAGTCAGAGGACGACATGAGCGGTCTAGTTTGGGTGAAGGCGTGATATCGAAGAAGCTGTTCATGAGCGGTCTGGTTTGGGTGATGCAACGCACATGCATTATATTTAATTAAAGCAAATTTGTGATTCATATGATAACTTGCCTTATGAAAACTCATCGGATTTATCTCATTTCAATACAACTTTAGTTTCTTGACGTAATATATTAAATAGGGAATCTGACTTTCTTCTTTCTGGATATTTCTTAATCTTACGGTATTAACATAACAAAGAAGGGAAAATGGAAATAACTTACTGTGAATATCAGTAAGGTTAAGAAATATCCAGAAAGAAGAAAGTCAGATTCCTTATTTAATATATTATGACAAGAAACTGAAGTTCTACTGAAATGAGATAAATTCGATGAGTTTTCATAAGGCAAGTTATCATATAAATCACAAACTTGCTTTAATTAAATATATTGTGAATCAACTGGGTTGATTCATAGACGGATTTCGTTATGTTTGGTTCCTTATAAATAGGTATATAATGCATGTGCATTGCATCACCCAAATCAGACTGCTCGTGAACAACTTCTTCGATATCACGCCTTCACCCAAACCAGACCGCTCAGGTCGCCCTCTGACTTTAACTCTGGCTTCAACAACGAGGGGGATGAGGATCAGCATGAAGATCAGGAAGAAACGACGCAACTGCACCCTGATGTTCTGGCTCAACCGGAAGATGAGTCGCCAGAGGTTTTTATCGTCACCTTACCAACAAATCCTCGTGTTGACGCAAATCCTCGTATTGGCGAGGGAACCGCACCGAGGTCTAAAAGACTTAAGACCCTTGAGATGCGTACGCACAACCTGCCTATTAACTTCCCATCCATGCTTTCCATGAACCACTTTAATAACTTAAGACGTTATCGTGAGGTGCAAAACGTCCCTCGTGCACATGCCCCCTCAAGATGGGATATCCAGCGTGACACGGGGCCAAATCCAGAGAGGAAAGACGATTGGGGTACCACCAACTATCAGATTCTGCAGGCAGTGTAGCATAACAGCATGTTGCAGCAGTCTTTGATTAACCAGATAAATCAGTTGACGGAGATGGTCATGAAGCATATCCAAGCCCGCGACAACAAGCCACCACCACCTTCAAAGAACCAAACATGAGGAGGTGCCTAGTATTGTTTTTGTTTTTTTTTTGTTTTTTTAGAATTGGCGGTGTCAGTTATTGTTGAGATATTAGATTGTTTGGATGTTCCATCACATGTAACCGTCCGGATATGAAAAATAATGAAGTGTGATTTTCAGTTGATTTATCCATGCTACGTGACTGCTAAATATGCTCAATGACAATTTGAAGTTTTTTCTCAGATTTACATGTGTTTGGTTGTTGCTGCTTTACCATAGTATTGATTAATTTCTAATTAGCGTCTGCTAATGGCCGGCGGCTGCATGCAGCCTCCATGCACGAGGTCGCAAGTACGCACAGTAAATATAAGCAGAAGTTATCCATGATTTATCAAGGTGCACCCGTCAAATAGATCGAAAGTAACACAGTACAATCATTTGTGCGTGCATGAGCTTACATCCGGCCCAAAAGCTCGTGTTTGTATGTGCGCCACAGGATCAATCAGATAGCAGTCTAATATCTCCGAATGTGTTTTCCATACCTTTCTTTCCTGGTACACAATCTAATTTATGCTTTTTTGTCACAATCTAATCTACCCGAAACTTTTAATAATCAGGGGATGTATTGCAACTCGTTGACCATATAACATATATTTTTTCAGACATCAGAGGTACCAAGCAGCTCTCTCCACAACGTTCTTTCGTGTTCTCTTTAGAAAAAAGAGGTTGAGACCTCTTTTTAGATACAACGAAAATGTCACAGTTCTTGAAATACTACGGTTTATAGAACTTCAGTCTTTTTAGACACCAAACACGTCAAAGTATTTAAAATTGTGGGTCTCTAGAAAAACCAGAGTACTCTCCGAAAACTACAAAAAATACTTTGCTGCCAAGCATAACCTAAGTACTGCATACTTTCAAGTGTTTGGCTTAAAAAATACTATTATTTAATTACTGTGGTATATATCATATTGAAGTTTTGCTGCAGTACATACAAAACGGACGCGGTTAGTTTTTTTTAAAACTGAACCAACAAAAATCGTTACAGATAGATTACTTTCTAGCACGTCTCGAACCAAGCTTGCCTCATTAAATAATATGTCGTTCGTGACGTGCACATAATATAAAAGGGAAAAAGTAAATAACTTAATGTGAATATCAGTAAGGTTAACAAATATTCTGAAAGAAGAAAGTCAATTTCCTTATTTAATATATTACGGCATGTGATAAATCAGTTACGTTTTGATAAGGCAAGTGATCATAAATCAAAAATTTGCATTAATTTAATATATTGTGAATCAACTTGGTTGATCACAGACTGATTTTAAAGTGTCTGTTTCCTTGATAAATAAACGATTTTTAATAGTTTGTCGAATATTAAAGATCCGAATATTGATATATCACCCACGCGGACCTAGCCGGCCAAAAACAAATTTTCTTAACCATTTTTCATTTCCCCGCCGCCCACTATGCTTATAAAAAAGCCCTGCAGCACTATCTTTGTCTCCATCTTTCTGCAACATTATATTTGTCTTCATCTTTCTACAGAGGAAAAGCCATCTCCTACATGACCATGGTAAACTCATACGGATCGATCACCTCTAAGAGGGTGATGGCATCACCGCCGGTTCCTATCGCCAGTCAAACCATCACCCCTCCGATGAGCAGGCAAAATAGAATAATCACAATGTATGGCTGTTTGCCATCACCGCTCAGTAATTTACCTCATCCGTTCTTTCTATTCTACGCATAGGAACTTGACTTTTCATCGTGTCCAAATGGAGCATATATATCAATATTGCTGGATCATTCATGCTAGGTTCCCGTGGAAGGCTCAAATCAAAGAAAATGACATGGGAAAGTTGTACCTTCACTGCAGACTACTCGATCAACATGTAAGTTATTAATCATCACTACTTGATAGCCCGCATTTTTAAAATACAAATTTGATAAACAGTTTTGTTTCCTCATTATTGTTATGATTTATAAAAACAATATTAGGGACCAAAGATGGAAGCGATTGCGTACAACAACTAAGCAATTCGCTTCAATAGCATGCTACAGACCGGTATGACCTATGATTTCAATCGCGTCAGGTTCAATCCCACGAAAATACCAAATGGAAATTGCTGATATCTAGCCATGGACTTTATCATCACACTAAGTGCTAGGACCGAGGTTAGTGCAGCGGATAACATCGACAATTTGCCTATCGTGCTTCCCACAGTTTGAAGTCATATTCTCGCTACGGGACAAAAGCATCATCGGATGGATCATCTTTAACTTTGTTCTTGCATATTACTTCGTACAACTCATTGTTTCAGTGTGATTAAAATTTTGCACATGTGATTGCTATTCTTGGCTACATTGGTAAGATACAATATCAGTGGAATTCAATATATAAACGTCACGTCCCTTACCTCGATATTGACTGAGTCGACTCGCATGATGTGCATTCACTACGTATACGTATAGCTCGGGCAGTTATCCTCTGTACATGGCATATAACCCCTTGGTGGGCAAGTAATACAATCACGAATCACTTTCCATAATTCAACTGACAGGATGGAGGCAGAACTAGCAGGGTTGAGATAGCGGAATTTCTTACCGGGAGGAGATGAAGAGACATGCAAGCCGGCGCGGCGAGGAGATCCTGTGGGCGTTGTCGTGGTTGTGGTCGTGGTCGTGCGGGGGGTCGGATCTGCAGCGCAATTCTGCCCCAAGGAAGCAAGCACTTCAGAGGAGGCTATGGACTTGCGGAATGGAGAAGTAAGGAGGAGGGCGTACCTTGGGCGTCTAGGTCCTGCAGCGCGTAGGGAGGCGCCGTCGCAGCAAGGTCGGAGATGCCGCTGCCGTCGAGGGCCGCCGCTCCCCCATGTGCCACGCCGTGCAGAGAGACGAAGGGAGGTCGTCGTGGGGCTGGCGCAGAGACGTCGCCGGCGCGGGTGGATTGGGGAATAATCAATCGGGGGAGAGGAAGAGACAGATGAGTCGCGGCTTGCTGGTCTGGTTTGGTTTGGACTTGGGGATGAGATCGAGCGCGCCGGGGTACGTTGATTACCTGACAATTTTATTGCCTGAAGGTTCTGGTATGGAATGTGTAATTAATGGGTTAATCAATTAGCATTGATTTGGAAAGGATAATTCATATTATTATTTAATTGGTAGCCTAACGGATGGCTAGAGTCATGCATATTAATTGGAGAGAGAACCAAGATTTAATGTTATGATTTCTAGGCCTGAATGTACTTTAGGTATATACCTTTTTAATAAATGGGTATGTATGGTGAGCCTAAGTTAAAATAGGAATTTAGTAACAGGTTTATGTATATTATCGTTAGGTATAAAATAGCTAGCAATTGTGTGTATTTTTGATTAGGTATAATATCCTCGGAATGTATATTTTTATTAGGTATAATACCTCGAGTATGTGTATAATTTCGTTAGGTATATCACCAACATCTACCAGTAGGTATAATACCCACCAACTAAAATCGCTTGGAAGTTTTAGGTATATACTTGTAATATGCACATATTTCTATTAGGTAACCGGGTATGTATGGTGAGCAGAAGTTTTTTTTTTTTGAGGGAAGGCCATCATGGCAAGCTTTATTGAATTATAGAACACTTACATCGTCCATGAGCTTACTGACAATGACATCAGGTGGCTCGTTTAACCAACTGAGATTCGACTTATTACAAAAGGAGAAGTTAGCTAGCACATGCGCCGCTTGATTACAAGAACGAATACAATGCTTAAAAATGACCTTCCCAATCGACGTACTAATATCAACGCATTCTGCGAAGAGAGCTGCAGCTTCATCCCACCATCTTTCTTGGCCATTGCAGAAGTTAATTACCTGGTGAGAATCTGATTCCGCTTCAATCTGGTTTAGTCCTAGAGAGTTGGCAAAGAATAGCCCATCCCTCATGGCCATCGCCTCCATTGTAATCGCATCCGCCGCCACCGGTACAAAATTGCATTGCGCGGCAATGAAGTTTCCATGAATATCCCTCATAACAGCCGCAGTTGCCCCACTCCCTTCATCTGGAAAAAAGGCTGCATCAACATTTAGTTTTGTATATTCTGGGTCCGGCTTACACCATTTAGTCTCTGGCATTACATGTGAACTTGTCAATGAATTCTGGAAATTTGAAGCAATCGATAGAATGGATATGGGCCATCTCCAGGAAGGTGGCACCGGCTCATCATGTGTCATTCGCCTACGTATCCACCACAAGTACCATGCTCCCACCATTAGTGCTTGTTTGAAGTTGACATTAGAATGTACCATCAGTAGATCATCCGGAAGGGTTAAAAGATGTTCGAATATAATCGAGCCCGACCTATCCACTGGTATAGCATCTTCCACCAGTTGCAACATCCCAAGACGCCTCCACACTTCCTTTGCATGCACACATAGAAATAAAAGATGCCTAATATCCTCAGCACCTTGATGGCATATCGGGCACGCCCCATTAGAACCAATATGTCTGTTTGTCAGGATTGCTTTTAGCGGAACGATTCCTCGCAGAACCCTCCACCCAAAAATCTGAATTCTACGTGGGACTTGCACTTTCCAAAGTGTATTCCACACTGCCAAAGGCGTTGAACCACCAGCCCTCTCCATCATATTTGCAAGTGCCCTATAAGTGTGCATCCATTGCAAATGGTACGCAGTTTTCACTGAAAAAATTCCAGTGCGATTAGGTTGCCAGGCAATGAAATCCTCAAATGCGTGTGTGTTGAGCGGGATCTGAAGTATTCTTCTAACATCCATAGGGTAGAAAAGGCTCTGTAATAGCTGTTCATCCCACTCCCCGGTCACCGGATCAATGAGTTCACAAACTCTTGTAATAATTGATTGGCCTCTCGGTGTAATTACCTTCATATCTGAGCTTGAAGGTATCCAAGGATCCCTCCATATATTTACCTCCTCACCAGTACCAATCCTTCATATGTAACCTTTCTTGAATGTATCAAGGCCCTTTAAAATACTTTGCCATGTAAATGATGACCCCTTCTTTGGGGTAGCATCCAAAAGAGTTCCATTGGGGTAGTATTTAGCTTTCAGTACTTTTGCAACCAAGGAATCTGGATTAGTGATGAGCCTCCAGCATTGCTTAGCAAGCATGGCTAAGTTGAATGAATATAAATCACGAAATCCCATACCTCCCTCATTTTTTGGAATACATAGCTTCCACCACGCCATCCAATGCATTTTCCTGAGATCTTCATCATCACCCCACCAAAATTGTGCAATAATATCTGTGATTTCTTTGCAAATTCCTTTTGGAAGACTAAAAACTGACATGGCAAAAACTGGAATGGCCTGTGCCACAGACTTTAATAAAATCTCTTTACCTCCAATTGATAGTTGTTTCTCCATCCAACCTATCAATCTTGCTTTAATTCCGTCAACGAAATGCCTGAAACAGTCACTTTTGTCAGCTCCCACAATTGCTGGCAACCCAAGATACTTGTCAGATAATGCTTCTGTGTCAATATGAAGAATTTGACTAATTTCTACTTTTGAAACACCTGAGGTGTTGGGACTGAAGAAAATGCTAGACTTGGCCAAACTCACCATTTGTCCTGAACTTGCACAATAGGTATCCAATACGTTTTGTAAGGAAGTTGCATTCATCACATCTGCTCTCATGAGAATTAGAGAATCGTCAGCAATAAAAGGTGTGAAACTGACGGTGCATTTATGCACACTCTAATCCCATCTATGCCACCAACTTCTTCTTCAAACGTCAACATACTGGACAACCCTTCCGCACAAAGAAGGAACAAATAAGGGGGGAGGGGGTCCCCTTGCCGAATCCCCTTAGTAGGGGTAAAAATCTCAGTCTCCTGGGAGTTGAATCTGACTTTATATCTGACAGAAGATACACATGCCATTATCATGTCTATCCAACCAGTATCAAAACCAAGTTTTTCCATCATAGCTCTCAAGAATATCCACTCACTACTAGGAAAAGGCCTACTAATGGCGCACCACCGGTGCGCCATTAGTAGCACGCCACTAGTAATTTTTACTAATGGCGCACCAGTGGTGCGCCATTAGTATCTGGTATACTAATGGCGCACCAACCAGTGCGCCATTAGTATGTAACAGCATGCGCCATTAGAGTGCCTCTCGGGGGGCCATACGTAAGCATGGCTTTGTCATACTAATGGCGCATTCTTTGTTGATGCGCCATTTGTATCCTTTGGCATACTAATGGCGCACCTGGTGGTGATGCGCCATTAGTATGAATATTTGGTTTTTTTTCCTTTTCTGATTTTTGCGCAGTTTATAAAATATATTATTAGACAGAATATAAAATATATTATTAGACAGAATATAGACAGCAACATCAGATTCATCGAATACAATAGAAGATTAGTCTCCGAATACAATTCATCATATTAGTCTCCGAATTCAAAAGACCGAACAAAGATAAAACACTACAAGTCTCAAGACCGCGAGTATCGAGTTTGTCTTCACATTACAAGTCGATATCGATCATCTAAACTACCATCACATAGAAGAGAGCTGTGGTCATCACGATGAGCATCATCGCGATCAAAATGGTCTTCATCCGGTTCCTCCAACGCTCCCTCCTCTCTCCCGCTAGATAGCGGGCGTATCTAGATTCGGCCTCCGCCCTAGTGGTGTACCCTTTGTAACTATTACCGCTGAAACGGTGAACCTGTCTCCGACACTCCTCCTAGTCGTCGTAGACTCCGGGAACCTTACCCTTGTACACGACATACGACGGCATCTCTATGCACAAGCCAAACAACAGACAATACATAAGCAATATGTAAGTATGCAACAAAAGGATCGGAAGAGAAAAGCAAGACATTAATAGCACGATTCATGGTCCTACTAATAAATAGCATCGATTACATCTAAGTTGAACGACTGTCCAAACCAAAGAGACATATGAATTCATTAAAGTATAATTACAACATGAGCCAATCAATGTTTCAGAACTACACATCACTACTTTCGACTCGACTCATCGGACAGGAACGTGGATGAAGCCGCCGTCTGTCGTGATGGTCATGAAATCGCGGTCGTTGTCACCCTGCATTTGTAGCATTTCATCTATCTCACTATTGGACGGTTGATATCTGAGGAAGAACTGCCCCGAGGTATGAAGGACATCTTGATGGATGATGTCCGCAAACTCCGACTGGATGCGAAAGAATTCTTGTCTGAGGTCCGCGTCCTGGACTGCCGACAAGCTCGTGGCCCAATCTTTGAGATTATCTGGTAGCAGAAGTTGATGATGGCCCCTTACGATCGCCTGCATGTGATGGAGGGCGTAGTAGGCATCCTTCTAACCGCCAGGCGGCTGCTTGACGCAGCAGAACTTCGTATTGTGTGAGAACATGTGCTTGTTGTACTTACGAATTGCCCTGGTGAAGGTGCCTCCAGATTTGGCGTAGGCGGGGAGAACATCATCAAGAACTTGCTTGACATTTGTGTAGTCTATCTTGGAGTTACGGTTCGGGTCTAAATACATGGCCATGGAATATTTCGGGCTTAAGAGGATGAGTGTGCAATGTGTGTCACTGCACAGAACACGGAATGTTAGAAAAAAAACGATCGAAATCTAAGAAACCATATGTTACGGGGCGGTTAAGGGATGACTTACTCGGGAAAGTAAGGCACAAGGAAGTTATCCTTATCTGGGTTTGCCAGAATGACGCCTTCGAGGTGTGAACTCGCAACTTGGCGGTCCCTAGCGCTGCTCAAGTGCTTGGCACGCATGTAGAAGGGGTCGACTATCACGATGCCCGGGGTCTTGTCTCTAATGATCCGCATCTCCATACTCAGCGAAAACAGCCGAACGAAGGTGTAATGCAGCGGATGAAGGTTAAACATAGCAAAGATGTCATCAAACCGCAGGACGATCGTACCCGCGATGTCGCCATCCACAAAGCCCTTTCCCTTTGGCACCTTGGCCACGAAAACCGGGTATGCCACATTCTTCTCTCTGAGACGCCGCTTCTCCAAAGAAAGAACACTGTCGTGCAGACTCCGCATAGCACCGGTTGCAGCATTCAGCATATTTGGCAGTAGCATCGCCCTACCCGCCACATGCACCCTCCTCGAGATATCCTTAGGTGAAGGTGGCCCGTCCTGAGCACGGATCGAACTCGGTGCCGGCTGGCTCGCACCGGCGCCCTTGTTAGTCTTTCGTTTCCGTCCCTTCTTCTTGATCTCCTGTAATGGGACCGAGTTCTGCTCACAGACCGCCTTCTTGAGCGTGTTGGGGCTGATAATATTTCGCACCTCAGCTATCTGAGGCTCGGTGAAGGCGGGATCTGGAGGCGTGTCCTGAGAACTAAACACCAGACGACGCCTGTTGCAATTCAATTTCTCCGCCGTACCAGCTAGATCGCGGTCGTCTTGGTTGGGTTCTTGAGAAAGAGGCCCGCAGAACTCGTCAGCGTACCCATGTTCGGCAAAGTACTTATCAACTTTGGTAAATGTACCGTCGTCGTTGTCGTCGCCGTCCGGATCCTGTGCCATAGGGCTGTCCGGATCCTGTGCCATAGGGATGTCCGGCAGGTCCGGTAGCGTTGCGGCGTTCTTGCCATGGCTTGGCACCGGCATGACTGGTGGTCTTGTCTGTGGGGTGGTCTCCCCCGCCCCCAAACGAATCTGGCTAAGAGCACCAAAGCATCAAGAAATGTTTGACTGTAAAAAATAGTTGTTTCTACTGCCAAATTACCCAGTTTTCTCAAGCAGTCAATTACACCATGATGATACCAAATTCTTGTAGCAGTACAATGAGTTCATAGGATAAAAAAAATCATCCACATTCACCAATCACCTTGTTACAGCAAGCAAAAAATTTCATTTTCATGGGCAACTAAGGACCAGGTGAACTTTGGACTAACTTCAGTCACAGATGTTGGTGGCTACATAATCTCCTCAATCAAGAGCTGCTAGCTATAGGGTGCACCTAGTGACCCTGTTTCTTATAAATCTAAAATCTAATTAACCAACTTATGATGACAAACTGAAGCAAGCTATAATCTACTACAATTATCACAAGATAGCATAAGAACTCATCTAACAATGCTAGTTGCTAGTAACCAAAGAACCTAGCCAAGAACTTCTCTCCAAGATTTTTATCATAACCTCTACGGTTCAAACATCCCCCTGGCCTGTTATGATTTTCAACCTCTTCTTTGCATATACTGGCATAAAATGGCTATGTGGTGTGCATATCCCAATTTGCCTTTTTCTTTTTCATCCATTTCACATCACAAATTTCAATCAAGCATGTATAAAAGCTAAACTGCCACACACTTCACATCAACATAACCAGGAAGTAATAGTAGTACATGTTTCACACACAAGCTGCTATGTATCAACATAACCAGGAAATAATGCATGTTGAGGACACACACAACATACGCATCTACACATATGTTTTCATGCTGGGATTTATCCATAAGAATTAGAAACATAGAAGCAGCATATGCAAGTAAGTTTGCTTCTTTACCTCTGGTTACAGGAAGGAGGGGAAGAGCAGAGAGTCAAGGCGTGCTCCTGCTGCTCGAGGTGGATGGGGATGGCGGATGCGGGCAGAGGTGGAGCTCCTGCTGCTCGAGGCGGACCCGGGGGCGGTGAGGCTCCTGCGTTGGCCGTTGGCGGTGGTCGGCGAGGGGCAGCGCCGGTGGAGAGCAGCTGGGCGGCGGCTAGAGAAGACGGAAGAGGAGGCGGGCGTGGGTGGGAGCTCCCGTGGCGGTGGTTGAGGAGGGGCCGCGCCGGTGGCCGGCGGCGCCAGCAAACCCTAAATCGCGAGGAGCCTGCTCGAGGAGGAAGCGCGCGAGGATGGTGGCTGCCAGTGGAGTGGCTCCACGACGACGGTGGTGCTCCCTGTCAAACGGGTGCTCGACGGCGCTGCTCTGGAGGTGGGCGACGACGGTGGTGGCTGGGAGTAGTGGATGGGGATTGGGGATTGTGGAGGGCGGCAGAGGATGGTGGAGGGGCTACCATGATGGGGATTGGGGATTTTAGTCGGGGGAGGGATAGCAATGGCGCACCACCTAGAGGTGCGCCATAAGTAACTTTTTTTTCGATAGCAATGGCGCACCACCTAGGGGTGCGCCATAAGTAACTATTTTTTTGTATATCAATGGCGCACCATCCAGCGGTGCGCCATTAGTAATTATTATTATTATTATTATTATTATTATTATTATTATTATTATTATTATTATTTGCATCGAATAAGTTTTTAGAAAATGAATATGAATATGAAACAGTAATAATTTTTTAAAAAATATCATCAAATTTGTTATTTGAAAATATTTATGAATATGAAAAAATATCATCAAATTTGTTATTTGAAAATATCATCAAATTTGTTTTTTTTGGATTTTTAGTTGCATTCATTTGTGAATTGGTAAAACATTTATGAATATGAAAAAATATCATCAAATTTGAAAAAATATTCATTAATTCAAAACGTGCCCATGAAATTTAAAAAAATTCATGCATGAGTTCAAAAAATATTACTGTTTTGCAAAAAAGTAAAAAATATAAATATATATATTAATGGCGCACCATCTAATAGTGCGCCATTACTAGTTTAAACTAGTAATGGCGCACTGTGAAACGGTGCGCCATTAGTAGTTTTGCAAAAAAAAGAATAAGAAAAAATTACAGTAATGGCGCACTCTCTGCCAGGTGCGCCATTACTAGTTAAAACTAGTAATGGCGCATTGTCTACCTGATGCGCCATTAGTATGTATGGAAAAATGGAAAAAAAATTAATACTAGTGGCGCACCCTATTTCTGGTGCGCCATTAGTGTCTTCCACACTAATGGCGTATCACCAACAGGTGCGTCATTAGTATATAGTAGTGGCGCACTGCTTCCCTGGTGCGACATTAGTATCAATCCTATCTATAGCCTTTTTCCTAGTAGTGACTCAACCCGGTCATAGGCCTTATGCATATCCAATTTCACTGCACATAGCCCCCTGCGACCTTCTCTTGAGTTTTTTATCTTATGGACACACTCATATGCTATTAGTACATTATCAGTAATTAAACGTCTCGGAACAAATGCACTTTGAATGGGGGAGATAATGTCAGGTAGAATACCTTTCAGTCTAGCAGCCAACATCTTTGAGATAATTTTGTACATCACATTACATAGACTGATAGGTCTATATTGTGTAATTTGTTCAGGCGAGTCTACCTTGGGAATGAGTACAATGGACGTATCATTCCACTCTGCCGGGATCTGCCTTGTATTGATCGCAAACAACACCTCCTGGGAAATCTCATCACCAATAATATGCCAGAACTTCTTAAAAAATATAGCATGGAGACCATCAGGGCCAGGCGCCTTGAGATCTCCTATACTGTGCACAGCCTTACGTACATCATCATGGGTATACGGGGCTAATAAAATTTCATTCATTTGCTCAGTAACTTTCGTTTGCACATTTTGCAGAACAGCAGGGTCAACATGGTTTACTTCTGAAGCAAAGAGGTTACCGAAATAATTCTGGACATGTATGTTGAGTGCTGATGTACCTTCAATCACATTCCCCTGGTCATCATTTAATTTTTTTATCAAGTTCTTCTTACGCCTCGCCGAAGCAAATGCTTGGAAGAAACCCGTGTTCCGATCCCCATGCTTGAGCCATCCTACAAAAGATCACGGATCTTACTTTCCTAATTTATCCAAATCAACCGATCATTCCAATAATGCAATTTGCTTTAGGAAAAGAATAACAAAATTTCAAGAAACAAATAATCTCTACTCTTAATGGAGCAGCTGGTAGTCTTCGTTCCGATTTTTTTTCATCCCACCTCCCAACTTCGTCTGGTTTTCTTCGTCCTCCTGCCACCTCCACTGATCCGATCTGCGGTGACAAAAAAACCGAACGATGCCGTAGAGATTTCCCTTTGCACGAACAAAAAATTGGACGACACCCTAGTACGAATACGAAAAGGGCAGCGATCTGCGCCGGCGCACCGGCGCAACGGTTTGGCCGGTCGAGCCCGAGCCGTCCGATGCGGTTAGCGCGAACCATTAGATCTGCGCGCGATTGTGTACCGAGCCAACCGTTGCAGCAAAAAAACACGTTTTGTTGCAACCATTGTACAAACAGCCACAACGAGAAAAACAGGGGAGCTGGATCCCTCGCGTCTGCCCGTCCCCGGTCCGCGGCGGCGGCGGCCGGATCCGCCTGTTTTAAGTTCCCCATGGCCGAATCACGTCGAGGAGGGGCTTCCCCATCTATCAAGCGGCCTTGGAATTGCTTCAACCATGTCTTACATCCGTAATGACCTCCTTGCCTCCATGGATTTGGGCTCGAGCTCCACTGCCGTTCATGGCCGAAGTCCCCTGAGGGGGCAAGGCCCTAGTGGTAGTGGACCGGTGCTGCAACGGTACAAAAACCCTGGTGTGGTCTTCCAAGATGTAGCACGACATGGCCGGGATGAAATTGATCTGGTATGATTTCCCAATTGCAACCCTAGATCCTTTTGTTCACAAAAAGATGTTGCAACCTTTGATTTCAATTGATGAGCATGAGATTAAAAAGAGATTTTCTCAACGTACTTGTGTTTGATTTTTGTGTAATGTTTCTGATATGTTGTCAATTAATGGTAGCATCTTCCTGCTGTCTGCTAGTAAAATGTTACAAGTATGTGTTGCACTTGCTACGTGCTACTTGCTTTATGTTACATGCTACATCCTAAAATGTTGCATGCAGGAGTTGTTTTGGAATTGTGATTGACATGCTGCATCCACTTTTTTTGTTCACGTTTTTTGCATGTTTTTTGATGCAGCAAAAAAGAACTGACTTGGGTGCTGATTTTGTTGCAGAATGTTGCTATGGAGCCATCGATTTTCCTTGATGATGATATGCAAAATGTTGCGCACGAAGAAGAAGATGATGGCATTGATCTGAATGATACTCCGGGACATGATAGTGACGATTCCTTGCAGCTGAACACGGATGGTGCAGCTCCAAATCATTGCAATGCCCGTGTGACCGGTGACAATGCCAATGGAAATGCTGCAACAATTGTTGATGAACCAGACGAAGATATATCATCACAGCCAGTTGTCCCTTTTGTTGGAATGATTTTTGACATTGTTGAAGAAGCTCAGCGTGTTTACAATGAATATGCTTCGAAGATGGGCTTTGGAACTCGCATTGTGACGTCAAAGCATAGTAGGAAAAATAGCTTGGAACAGAAGCGCATCCTAATCTATAGAGTTTTTGAGTGCATACACTCACGGAAAGATCCTTCTAAGAATGTTGGTGGAAGCATTTCTGACGGGGCTGCAACAAATCAAAGTGATGATGTTGATATGAGCTATGCTAGTAATAAAAAATCTCCAAGAAAACAAGCTGGCATCTATATGGATGTGAGCGACAAGAGGCGAAGAAACCGGTTGGAGCGGTATGATTGCAAGGCTCGTATGGGTGTTAGCCTCAAAGAAGGTAGCTAGGTTGTGACAGTTTTTGAGGCCGATCACACACACCAGCTGATGTTGCAAAGGGGCGTCGAAGATTTTGCCGCTCTCACAGAAAGATCCCCGATGCAGACATGCAATACATCACTTCGCTGCACTATCGCAACATATCAACGGCTAATATGATGGGCTTGCTTGGAGATGCACGTTGTTGCGATCCTAGGAGTTTGCCGTATGTGAAGACTGATGTGACAAATGCAAAAGCAAAGCTGCGAAGGGGCCTGTCAGAGCGTTATTTGGAGTTGACAATCGAGTACTTTGAGAGAAGACAAGTGGAGAATCCCAACTTCTTTTTCTCGAAGCTAGAAGAAGATGGAGCTGTTAGGGCACTTTTCTGGGTTGATGGGAGAACAAGGGCCTTGTATCCAAAGTACAAAGATTGTGTGTTTTTCGACACCACATTCTGCACCAATCGCTACAACTTGCCCTTTGCTCCGATTGTTGGCATTAACAACCACACACATACTGTTTGCTTGGGTGCGTTTTGTTGCCTGATGAGACCATCGAAACTTTCAAGTGGGTCTTCCAGCAATGGATGTTGGCAATGAATAACGACCATCCTTTGAACATTATGACTGATCAAGACCAGGCAATGGCTAAAGCCATCTCAATGGTATTTCCACATTCAACACACAGATGTTGCAAGTGGCACGTCTTCCGGGTTGCAAGGACGAAACTAGGGAAGATGTTGGGCAAGGATGAGCCTTTTGCTGAAGCATTCTATGGTTGCATCAATGATTCCGATACTGTTGAGGAGTTTGAAGAACGGTGGAAGCAGATGGTCGAGTCATTTGGTGTGGCTGATAAGAAACACCTAAAGAACATGTGGGACAACAGGGAGATGTGGGCTCCTGTGTACTTTAGGAATAAGTTCTTCCCATTCACATGAACAACCGGGCGGTCCGAGGGCCTGAATTCCTACTTCAAGACTTTAAATCATCATGGAGACTCGGTTTGGATATTTGTCCAGCAGTTTGAGCTTTGCCAGGAACTAATGCTTGATCGTGAAGACAATGCTGGCTTCATCAATGAAGCGACGAGGCCTCCGCTCTGGGGCAAGTAAGTCCAAAGTCATGTAGCATTTTTTTAGTTTTCCAGCACAGTGTGGTTGCAGCATTTCTTTGAAACATATGTAGCAATTCTTATTGATGTTGGAAGCTTTTTTTGTTTGCAGCTACGACATTGAAAAGCAAGCTGCAGATTTCTATACCAGAGAGGTATTTTCCAAGTTTCAGAAACTATTGGCTAAATCAACAGGCTATGGTCTGCAATATCAGCTGCAAGGGGATGTCATCTGGTTTCGCCTTGTTGCAAACTATGGCGTCAACCCAAAAGTGTACACGGTGCGTGTTGCTCCTAAAGATCAGGCATACATGTGCACCTGCAACATGTTTGAGATGTGTGGGCTGATCTGCCCACATATCATGCGTGTCATGGTGCACCTGAATGTGCAAACGATACCTACGACTTACATGCTTCCAAGATGGTCTAAGAGAGCAACCGACCTTGCGCCTGAACCGGGCGATGGGCATAGAGCTATGCATTTCGGCGTCCCCACGACAAACACCCTAAAGTTTAACTCTCTATGCCTGAAGTGTGGGAAACTCGCTTCTGATGCTTGCTTCAATGATGAAGCTTATAGTTTTGTCTCTGGGCTAATTGATTAGGGCAGTGTTGGGGTTGCTGCAATAAAAGCTAGAGCAACTGATGGGTTTGCAGGAGACGAAGAAGGCCAAGGTCATGCAGGACATGAACAAGTCTCAGGAGGTCCAAGTACAGGTCAGCGGGATCCACCCCCCGTAGGACTACGGAACCCACCAAAGTCTGCAAAGAAGGGGAGGCCAAAGGAGAAAGAGAAGCGCAGGAAACCACTATTTGAGATTCGAGAAGATGAAATGAAGAAGAAAGCAAAGAAGGACGCGGCGAAAACGAAGAAAGCTCCAAAGCCAAGGGAAAAGAAGACTCCATGCAAATATTGTGAAGATGAAGATCACAACGTGAAAGATTGCCAACTCCTTGCAGCTTTTCTTGCTGCGAGTGCGAGCGTGAAAGCTCCGGGTGTCGAAACAATCCTTACACTTTAGGATATTTTCGTGAGGGAAAAAATGATGAATTACCTTGTAACACCCCATGACTTATGATAATAAGTTGTGTTGACTAGCTGTGAATGTTTGTTTTGTGGGATTGCAACATATTACTACATGCGTGGTTTGAAAAAAGCAGAATGTTGCTTTTTACAAGAGTTGTTTTTAAATAAATTCTTATTGTTATATGTTTGTGAGAGCTTACTTTTTGTAGTATGATGGTGCCAAAAGTAGAATTTAAAAAAAAAGCAGAATGTGGGTTTTTTATTTATTTTTTTTAAAAATAGTACTCAATGGTTGTTGTAACCACAGCTTGATCCATGCTTAAAAAGAACATGTTTTAAGCTTTTGAAAAGCATGGTTGAAGCTTTTGAAAAACATGGTTGAATCTTTTTGAAAATATGGTTGAAGCTTTTAGGAAACATGTTTGAAGCTTCAAGAAAACATGTTTATAAGATTTCTGAAAAGCATGGTTGCAGCTTTTTAACAACATGGTTGAAGCTTCTGTAAACAAGGTTGCAACTTTTAGGAAACATGGTTGAAGCTTTTGAAAACTTGGTTGTAACTTTTTCAAAGTATGTTGAAACTTTTTCAAAATATGGTTGCAGCTTTTAGGAAACATGGTTGAAGCTTTTTGCAAACATGGTTGAAGCTTTTTAAAACATGGTTGAAGCAAAATAAAAAGTTTGAAAAGGAAAAAGCCTTGAATGATTTAAAGTGTTAATTTAGCTGTACAGCAAAAGTTGGGAAAGGAAGCATATTTACATTATGCTTCCAGCAAAAATATTGTAGGGATGTAGCTAATTTGCAGGTAAAAAAATATATTTTGGCTCTGCAACAAATCTAACAGAAGGTTGTAGCTATTTCCTGTGAGCTTCCAGTAATATAAGTGTGTGACAAAAAGTAGCATTCACATATTATTTTTCAGAAAATATGTTTTGAGGGGGAAAATGCACAGAGATTCCCTTGAAACTTCAATGGATGAAGTTTGAAATATTTTCATATTTCAGAACTAGTGAAACAAAAAACAATTGTCACCGCATGATCATGTTGGCAAACAGAAGAACGCATCCATTAAAAACGTAAGTGCATCATCCAAATATCAAGTTATCATCGGTTTACATACCAAAAGGACACATGTTTACTGGAGGTATCAACCGTTTACATACGAACGCGCACTACTCTAATCCTATCAGAACGCTACCACCTCGGACATGATCTAGACCTAACGAAGAAACAAGCTTGTTCGTCTTGAACCTTCCAGAAAATCAAGCCGTCAACTCATCGTTGAACGCCTGCTCCTTTGGGGCGTTGTTCATTGGGTGGCTGAAAAGGTTGTATGCCACATCGATGCGGTATCGCGCCATGTCTTCCTGTAAAAAATGAATACAAAAGGTAAGCAAGTATGATACTAGTTATTCTTGTGTTGCATGAGTGATGAATGCAAAAAGTTCACATCCATCCACCGCAAAAAATTGATATGGATGTAGCAAAATTATGATATGGATGAAGCAAAAGCAGAATGTAGTTGTAGCAAACTAGACATATGGATGTAGCTAAAAAAGCCTAGTAGGTACAAACTTGAACCACATATGAAGCAACAACAAAACATGGTATTCTTCTATTGCATGAGTATTGAAAACAAAGAAAGTAGATTGTAACAAAATGACAAGACAAAAAATTAAAAATGTGTGCCTGCTTGAACTCTCTCATTGACTTCCCATCATAGTTCTCCACATACTTGAGCCCAAAAAAACCACAATCACATCTGTGAGATAATAAAAAGTTCTCCATCATACTTCCCATGCGTAGTTGAAAAAACAAAATGTTGAAATGGAACACATGATTGAAGCAAAATTCAAAAAGAAAACTCACAGGGTATCTTGCTTTGGGTAATCCTCTAGGTCAACACGGGCGAAGGATCCAACATTGACATTGAATTCGTTGCACTCTTGTGCGAGGGTTGCAAAGTTTGTGATCTAGCACCGAAAACACACACAAAAGTTTCAAAAATAAAATGAGGTGTGTAAAGATGACAACAGGGCATTTATGTAGATGAATCAGAAGGCTAAACAGAAAAAATTAGAGAGCATGAGCATACCAGGTTATTGGCTTGCTTCTGTAAAGGAGATTGTTTTCCTTTTGAATGGATTGAGTCAAATACATTCCACTGCTTGTGAAGCAAGTTTGCGCAAACAACTATCCAATGGCGATCATGAACAATTGTGAAAAAGAGCTGCAAAAAACAAAAGAAAGGCGAAAAGGTACTCAGAACATGTAAAAAATGTTACAGGCGCATCACATCATTGGATCATATTTGGAAGTTATTTGTGGTGTGGAACAAAAGAAAGCTTCGTGAAACTTACGAGGTCAAACTTTTGAACCTTGAACACTTTCATAGCCCTTTCAAGCTCAGCCATGAGTTTTGCTCGTTGGAAAGTTGATGGGTCTTGTTTTAGTAGGATCTACTTGAAAGATACAACAAATGGTTAGTGTGTGTTGCAACGAAAATGTGAAAAGAAAATAAAAGAATGAAGCATTGCTTGTTTTTACAAAAACATACTCCCGCGTGGACTGAGAAAATGTATTTCTTCAGCTCCGGTTCTTTTGCTGCACGGGATGCAATGTTGTTCATCTCGATACATAGTGACATGACCTCATCATTCATATCCCCGCGAGGCTTGAAGCATACAAGGAATTTCTTATATCCAATGTAAAATCCACCTAGCTTGATGAAAGGTGTCCTGTTACCATAGATGCAACCGAATGAATCATTTGTTTCGAGCAGAAAAAAAATAGAAAGCAAAAACAGATAAGGCTTAGGTAGCTCACACTTGTTCATTGGGTTGTGATTTTCTCAATGGTTTCCCGTGTTTTACAAACCTCTCATACATTTCTGCAGCCTTGTCGACCTTTTTCTTCTTTGCCTTGGTATTTTTTATGGCTGGAACTTTGGCCATCCTCTTCTTCCTAGTGTTCTTGTCATGTGTGCTAGGGCCACTGCTTGCATCAGCAAAATGCTCTTCTGTAGCGACCATCTTAGCAGCTATAGCAAAAAAATACAAATGGATGAGTTTGCAAGAGATTGTACAAAAAGAATTTGCTGGAATCACACAATTTTGAAAAAATGTTATGGAGAAAAACAAAAGGAAATGATGCAAGATGAAGAAAGCATACTTGGGCTGTCATCATCGTCTGAAACAGGAAACACGGGGATGTTTGCATAGATGGGACTGACTGTGCTCTTCTTAATTATAGGCTCATCTGTGGAATGCATCATCTCATAGTCTTCGGAGCCCTTTGGGAACAACTCACAGGATGGCTCGTCGTCCCAAATGCCAGCTGTCGCACTCCTGGGTGCATCATAGAAGAGTGGGGGGCTGTGAGCTGAGGCGTTGTCTTCCATCTCGAAACTCACTCTTTGTTGCTCACGAGTTTCCGCAGCCTCTGTTGCAACTTCTAGGTTCAATCCGGTGACTTCATCCTTGTTGATGCTAGGTGTTGTACCTTGAGCTTGAGCTTGAGCACCAATGTCGGTATTTGCAGCTTTAGCATCATTCTCTTTTCCGCGACATTCGTCCATGATAGGTGCTTCAAAGGAAAAGTTGGGCTCATTGGTAGCTGTGATGACGTCTCCAATATCACGAAGGAGAGCGGCCATCCGGTTGCACTGCAATTCCTTTAAACACTGTCCAAACTTGCCTACTACACCATCCACCTCTGCTGCAAAAATACCCTTGTGCTTGTCGTATAGCATTTGAAACTGAGTTGGTACCTACAAGAAGGCAAGTGGCCAACATTTTTAGTGATAAGTAAATCTAGATTTTGAGAAGTAGGTGTGCTGCTGTGTCACTATGTATCAAATAAACAGTGTGATTGCAGCAATTTACTGTCGTGGATGAAGCATAAAAAACAAATGGTCTATACCTCTAGGTAGCAAATTATGGATATGGATGTAGCAAAATTATGACATGTTTGAAACAAAAACATAATGTAGTTGTAGCACACTAGACATATGGATGTAGTAAAAAAAGCCTAGTAGGTATGAACTTAAACCACATATGAAGCAAAAACAGAACATGGTTGTAGCATATCAGAATGAGGGATGCAGCAAACAAAATATACACTTGCAACTGGGTATAGTAAATAATGCAAAGCCAAAGGCAAAACAGGAAATGAATACAAAGAAAAAGATAGTGTAGATGGGGGAAAAGTACCCTTAGATCTTGCATGCTAGGGAATGATTGCTGCAGCCAATCGTTGAGCGAGGATGATAGGTGTGGTTCAGCTTCAACATTTTGTTGAGCCTCGTTTGATTGAGAGTCCTTTGCTGGAATTTCAGCACCTTGAATTTGGCTTCCTTGGCCACTAGTTCCTTGGCCACTAGGTGCTTCAGCACCAACTCCCTGCCCACTGGCTGCTTCAGCACCAACTTCCTGTCCCGCGAGTTGTGCTGCATAGGGGGTGTTGCACAAACTCCGTATCTAGGAAAACAAAACATGAGTGGCGGAAATAAGAAGGCTGCCATAACCTAAATGGAAAAGCAAAGATTTCTACATGCAAATTCAGTGAGCAAAAAACAGGGGGGTCTTAATACTCCATTGGCAAAGGAAAGTACATAGGCGGGATGTAGCAAAATTACTTGGGTGTGTTTCCCGTAGAAAGGTTGGACAAGAGTGAGCTTGTTCTTGTCAACTTTATCGAACCAATCAAAATCCTTTTGACAAACAAAACGTATCCTTCGCACGGAATAATCAATGGCATGCTCATTTGGGAGGCCGGCCGGAATATCAATATGATCCATGTATATGATCTGCATAGAATGGAAAAGGACATTAGCCAACAAAAACATAAATGCGAGCTATAGAAATGTATAAAAGGTTTCATGCAGCAAAGAAAAAAAATGCATGTATTTCATTTTGTTGCGTTGCATACCGCTAACATGGGAAGGCATGAAGCAATCTGAAACTCCGCTGCTTTTTCTGTATTTGCTTGCATCCTCTTCTTCTCTTGAAAGACTCCAACCTCCTCCATTGCTCGTGCCAACAAGTGCTCATCCCAAGCGAATTCATTCACCAAAGACATATCTTCCAAGGAAGCTAGATACTCGAGATTCACCATATTGCCAGTGCCTGGGCACAAAACTGTTGCCAATGCAAGGAGTGTCCAAGTCCTATTTATCATAACCACGTCCTCATCGCTGCAACTAGTGAGCAACTTGACAACATGGGCGATTGGAGCCCTGTTCCCCTCCTTGTAGATGCTGCGAAGATCATGTTCATCACTCTTCTTAAGAAGCTTCACGGGTCTATCACCGGATGGCACGTTGAAAATCCTTTTCACCATGAGCTTGCTGAAGGTGATGGACTTGTTCTTGTGTTTGAACTCTTAGAGTATGTGATTCGTGTTCATCACAACAAACTCAATGAGCTCATGGGGCACCTTGAAAGACCGGATGTCCAACAAGTCTCCAAACGGTCCCTCCCTTATGATTCTCTGTTTTTTTGGTGATACTTGCTTCCCAATCTCAGCCAGCCTTTTTGAGTTAAACATTGACTTAAAGCCACATAGATTGCCTTTCTTCTTGGTCTTCTTCTTAACCTTCTTACTCCCTTCATTCTCACCAGCGGTGCCTGCGACATCTACAAAAAGGAAAAAAACAAGTCAATAAAGCCCTAAAACTGCATCATCAGTAGCTAGGAAAAAAACATACAAGAACACCTAAAAAATCTGTAAAACATATGAAACATACAAGCACGCATAAAAAATGTACAGACTAAAACATGTCCTTCAGTTAGCACAGCATTAGGGCCATGTTTGTTTCGCTTCAGCATTAGGGTCATGTTTGTTTCACTTCAACCTTAACTAAGAATTTTGTGAAAAATAATATTTAACAAAATTACTGTTGGGTAACGTAGTAATTTCAAAAAAAATTCTACGCACACGCAAGATCATGGTGATGCATAGCAACGAGAGGGGAGAGTGTGATCTACGTACCCTTGTAGATCGACAACGGAAGCGTTAACTTGGTTGATGTAGTCGTACGTCTTCACGGCCCGACCGATCACGCACCGAAACTACGGCACCTCCGAGTTCTAGCACACGTTCAGCTCGATGACGATCCCCGGACTCCAATCCAGCAAAGTGTCGGGGAAGAGTTCCGTCAGCACGACAGCGTGGTGACGATCTTGATGTACTAATGTCGCAGGGCTTCGCCTAAGCAATGCTACACTATTATAGAGGACTATGGTGGAAGGGGGCACCGCACACGGCTAAGAATATGATCACGTGGATCAACTTGTGTCTCTAGGGGGTGCCCCTGCCTCCGTATATAAAGGCTCAAAGGGGGGGGGCCAAGAGGAGGCGCGCCAGGAGGAGTCCTACTCCCTCCGGGAGTAGGACTTCCCCCCCCCTTTCCTAGTTGGAATAGGATTCGCGGAGGAGAGAGAGGAGGAAGGGGGGCCGGCCCCCTCTCCTTGTCCTATTCGGACCAAGGGAGGGGAGGGGCGCGCGGCCCATCTCTGGCTACCTCTCCTCTCTTCCACTAAGGCCCACTAAGGCCCATATATCTCCCGGGGGGTTCCGGTAACCTCCCGGTACTCCGGTAAAATCCCGATTTCACCCGGAACACTTCCGATATCCAAACATAGGCTTCCAATATATCAATCTTTATGTCTCGACCATTTCGAGACTCCTCGTCATGTCCATGATCACATCCGGGACTCTGAACAACCTTCGGTACATCAAAACGCATAAACTCATAATATAACTGTCATCGAAACCTTAAGCGTGTGGACCCTACGGGTTCGAGAACAATCTAGACATGACCAAGACACGTCTCCGGTCAATAACCAATAGCGGGACCTGGATGCCCATATTGGTTCCTACATATTCTACGAAGATCTTTTATCGGTCAGACCGCATAACAACATACGTTGTTCCCTTTGTCATCGGTATGTTACTTGCCCGAGATTCGATCGTCGTTATCCAATACCTAGTTCAATCTCGTTACCGACAGGTCTCTTTACTCGTTCCGTAATACATCATCTCGCAACTAACTCATTAGTTGCAATGCTTGCAAGGCTTAAGTGATGTGCATTACCGAGAGGGCCCAGAGATACCTCTCCGACGATCGGAGTGAAAAATCCTAATCTCGAAATACGTAAACCCAACATGTACCTTTGGAGACACCTGTAGAGCACCTTTATAATCACCCAGTTACGTTGTGACGTTTGGTAGCACACAAAGTGTTCCTCCGGCACACGGGAGTTACATAATCTCATAGTCATAGGAACATGTATAAGTCATGAAGAAAGCAATAGCAACATACTAAACGATCGGGTGCTAAGCTAATGGAATGGGTCATGTCAATCAGATCATTCAACTAATGATGTGATCCCGTTAATCAACTGACAACTCTTTGTCCATGGTTAGGAAACATAACCATCTTTGATTAACGAGCTAGTCAAGTAGTGGCATACTAGTGACACTCTGTTTGTCTATGTATTCACACATGTATTATGTTTCCGGTTAATACAATTCTAGCATGAATAATAAACTTTTATCATGATATAAGGAAATAAATAATAACTTTATTATTGCCTCTAGGGCATATTTCCTTCAGTCTCCCACTTGCACTAGAGTCAATAATCTAGATTACACAGTAATGATTCTAACACCCATGGAGCCTTGGTGCTAATCATGTTTTGCTCATGGAAGAGGCTTAGTCAACGGGTCTGCTACATTCATATCCGTATGTATCTTGCAAATCTCTATGTCTCCCACCTGGACCAGATCCCGGATGGAATTGAAGCGTCTTTTGATGTGCTTGGTTCTTTTGTGAAATCTGGATTCCTTCGCCAAGGCAATTGCACCAGTATTGTCACAAAAGATTTTCATTGGACCCGATGCACTAGGTATGACACCTAGATCGGATATGAAATCCTTCATCCAGACTCCTTCGTTTGCTGCTTCCGAAGCAGCTATGTACTCTGCTTCACATGTAGATCCCGCCACGACGCTTTGTTTAGAACTGCACCAACTGACAGCTCCACCGTTTAATGTAAACACGTATCCGGTTTGCGATTTAGAATCGTCCGGATCAGTGTCAAAGCTTGCATCAACGTAACCGTTTACGATGAGCTCTTTGTCACCTCCATATACGAGAAACATATCCTTAGTCCTTTTCAGGTACTTCAGGATGTTCTTGACCACTGTCCAGTGATCCACTCCTGGATTACTTTGGTACCTCCCTGCTAGACTTATAGCAAGGCACACATCAGGTCTGGTACACAGCATTGCATACATGATAGAGCCTATGGCTGAAGCATAGGGAACATCTTTCATTTTCTCTCTATCTTCTGCAGTGGTCGGGCATTGAGTCTGACTCAACTTCACACCTTGTAACACAGGCAAGAACCCTTTCTTTGCTTGATCCATTTTGAACTTCTTCAAAATCTTGTCAAGGTATGTGCTTTGTGAAAGTCCAATTAAGCGTCTTGATCTATCTCTATAGATCTTTATGCCTAATATGTAAGCAGCTTCACCGAGGTATTTCATTGAAAAAATCTTATTCAAGTATCCCTTTATGCTATCCAGAAATTCTATATCATTTCCAATCAGTAATATGTCATCCACATACAATATCAGAAATGCTAAAGAGCTCCCACTCACTTTCTTGTAAATACAGGCTTCTCCGAAAGTCTGTATAAAACCAAATGCTTTGATCACACTATCAAAGCGTTTATTCCAACTCCGAGAGGCTTGCACCAGTCCATAAATGGATCGCTGGAGCTTGCACACTTTATTAGCTCCCTTTGGATCGACAAAACCTTCCGGTTGCATCATATACAACTCTTCTTCCAGAAATCCATTCAGGAATGCAGTTTTGACATCCATCTGCCAAATTTCCTAATCATAAAATGCGGTAATTGCTAACATGATTCGTGAAGGAAATATGCCCTAGAGGCAATAATAAAGTTATTATTTATTTCCTTATAATCATGATAAATGTTTATTATTCATGCTAGAATTGTATTAACCGGAAACATAATACATGTGTGAATACATAGACAAACAAAGTGTCACTAGTATGCCTCTACTTGACTAGCTCGTTAATCAAAGATGGTTATGTTTCCTGACCATGAATAATGAGTTGTTATTTGATTAACGAGGTCACATCATTAGTTGAATGATCTGATTGACATGACCCATTCTATTAGCTTAGCACCCGATCGTTTAGTATGTTGCTATTGCTTTCTTCATGACTTATACATGTTCCTATGACTATGAGATTATGCAACTCCCGTTTACCGGAGGAACACTTTGGGTGCTACCAAACGTCACAACGTAACTGGGTGATTATAAAGGAGTACTACAGGTGTCTCCAATGGTAGATGTTGGGTTGGCGTATTTCGAGAATAGGATTTGTCACTCCGATTGTCGGAGAGGTATCTCTGGGCCCTCTCGGTAATGCACATCACTTAAGCCTTGCAAGCATTATAACTAAGATGTTAGTTGTGAGATGATGTATTACGGAACAAGTAAAAGAGACTTGCCGGTAACGAGATTGAACTAGGTATTGGATACCGACGATCGAATCTCGGGCAAGTAACATACCGATGACAAAGGGAACAACGTATGTTGTTATGCGGTCTGACCGATAAAGATCTTCGTAGAATATGTAGGAGCCAATATGGGCATCCAGGTCCCGCTATTGCTTATTGACCGGAGACGTGTATCGGTCATGTCTACATTGTTCTCGAACCGTAGGGTCCGCACGCTTAAGGTTTCGATGACAGTTATATTATGAGTTTATGAGTTTTGATGTACCGAAGGAGTTCGGAGTCCCGGATGAGATCGGGGACATGACGAGGAGTCTCGAAATGGTCGAGACGTAAAGATCGATATATTGGACGACTATATTCGGATTTCGGAAAGGTTCCGAGTGATTCGGGTATTTTTCGGAGTACCGGAGAGTTACGGGAATTTGCTGGGAGAAGTATTGGGCCTTGATGGGCTTTAGTGGGAAGAGGAGAAAAGGCCTGCTGCGCCCCCCCTCCCCTCTAGTCCGAATTGGACTAAGGAAAAGGGGGCCGGCCACCTTTCCTACTCCTCCACTTCCTTCTCCCTTCCTCCCCTCTTGATGGACTCCTACTAGGACTTGGAGTCCTAGTAGGACTCCCATCCTGGCCGCACCAATGGCCTTGGCCGGCCTCCTCCTCCTCCATCCTTTATATACTGAGGCAAGGGGCACCCCATAGACACACAATTGATCATTGAGATCGTTCCTTAGCCGTGTGCGGTGCCCCCTGCCACCATATTCCACCTCGGTCATATCGTTGTAGTGCTTAGGCGAAGCCCTGCGTCGGTAGAACATCAAGATCGTCATCATGCCGTCGTGCTGACGGAACTCTTCCTCGACGCTTTGCTGGATCGGAGCCCGAGGATCGTCATCGAGCTGAACGTGTGCTAAGAACTCGGAGGTGCCGGAGTAACGGTGCTTGGATCGGTCGGATCGGGAAGAAGATGTACGACTACTTCCTCCACGTTGTGTCAACGCTTCCGTTGCGATCTACAAGGGTACGTAGATCATACTCTCCCCTCATTGCTATGCATCACCATGATCTTTCATGTGCGTAGGAAAATTTTTGAAATTACTACGTTCCCCGACAGTGGCATCCAAGCCTGGTTTTATGGTTTGATGTTATATGCACGAGTAGAACACAAGTGAGTTGTGGGAGATATAAGTCATACTGCCTACCAGCATGTCATACTTTGGTTCGGCGGTATTGTTGGATGAAGCGGCCCGGACCGACATTACGCGTATGCTTACGTGAGACCGGTTTCCCCGACGTGCTTTGCACAAAGGTGACTTGCGGGTGACTGTTTCTTCAACTTTAGTTGAACCGAGTGTGACTACGCCCGGTCCTTGCGAAGGTTAAAACGGAGTCTATTTGACAAACTATCCTTGTGGTTTTGATGCGTAGGTGAGATTGGTTCTTGCTTAAGCCCGTAGCAGCCACGTAAAACTTGCAACAACAAAGTAGAGGACGTCTAACTTGTTTTTGCAGGGCATGTTGTGATATGATATGGTCAAGACATGATGAGATATAAGTTGTTGTATGAGATGATCATGTTTTGTTGAAGTTATCGGCAACTGGCAAAAGCCTTATGGTTGTCTCTTTATTGCATAAGATGCAAGCGCCAAATAATTGCTTTACTTTATCGCTATGCGATAGCAATAGTTGCAAGAGCAATAGTTGGCGAGACGACCATGTGACGACACATTGATATAGATCAAGATGATGGAGATCATGGTGTCATGCCGGTGATGATAGAGATCATGACAGTACTTTGGAGATGGAGATCAAAGAAGCAAGATGATGATGGCCATATCATGTCACATATTTTGATTGCATATGATGTTTATCTTTTATACATCTTATTTTTGCTTTGATTGACGGTAGCATTATAAGATGATCTCTCACTAAATTATCAAGAAGTGTTCTCCCTGAGTATGCACCGTTGCCAAAGTTCGTCGTGCCCAGACACCACGTGATGATCGGGTGTGATAAGCTCTACGTTCAAATACAACGGGTGCAAAATAGTTGCACACGCGGAATACTCAGGTTATACTTGACGAGCCAAGCATATACAGATATGGCCTCGGAACACGGAGACCGAAAGGTCGAGCATGAATCATATAGTAGATATGATCAACATAATGATGTTCACCATTGAAAACTACTCCATCTCACGTGATGATCGGTTATGGTTTAGTTGATTTGGATCACGTGATCACTTAGAGGATTAGAGGGATGTCTATCTAAGTGGGAGTTCTTAAGTAATATGATTAATTGAACTTAAATTTATCATGAACTTAGTCCTGGTAGTATTTTGCAAATTATGTTGTAGATCAATAGCTCGCGTTGTTGCTTCCCTGTGTTTATTTTGATATGTTCCTAGAGAAAATTGTGTTGAAAGATGTTAGTAGCAATGATGCGGATTGGATCCGTGATCAGAGGTTTATCCTCATTGCTGCACAGAAGAATTATGTCCTTGATGCACCGCTAGGTGAAAGACCTATTGCAGGAGCAGATGCAGACGTTATGAACGTTTGGCTAGCTCAATATGATGACTACTTGATAGTTTAAGTGCACCGTGCTTAACGGCTTAGAATCGGGAATTCAAAGACGTTTTGAACGTCATGGACCATATGAGATGTTCCAGGAGTTGAAGTTAATATTTCAAGAAAATACCCGAGTTGAGAGATATGAAGTCTCCAACAAGTTCTATGGCTAAAAGATGGAGGAGAATCGCTCAACTAGTGAGCATGTGCTCAGATTGTCTGGGTACTACAATCGCTTGAATCAAGTGGGAGTTAATCTTCCAGATAAGATAGTGATTGACAGAATTCTCTAGACACCATTACCAAGTTAGTAGAACTTCGTGATGAACTATGATTTGCAAGGGATAATGGAAACAATTCCCAAGCTCTTCGTGATGCTGAAATCGACGAAGGCAGAAATCAAGAAAAACATCAAGTGTTGATGGTTGACAAGACCACTAGTTTCAAGAAAAGGGCAAAAGGGAAGAAGGGGAACTTCAAGAAGAACGGCAAGCAAGTTGCTTCCCAAGTGAAGAAGCCCAAGTCTGGTCCTAAGCCTGAGACTAAGTGCTTCTACTGCAAAGGGACTGGAAGCGGAAATGCCCCAAGTGAATGGCGGATAAGAAGGATGGCAAAGTGAACATAAGTATATTTGATATACATGTTATTGATGTGTACTTTACTAGTGTTTATAGCAAACCCTGAGTATTTGATACTAGTTCAGTTGCTAAGATTAGTAACTCGAAACGGGAGTTGCAGAATAAACAGAGACTAGTTAAGGGTGAAGTGACGATGTGTGTTGGAAGTGGTTCCAAGATTGATATGATCATAATCGCACACTCCCTATAATTTCCGGATTAGTGTTGAACCTAAATAAGTGTTATTTGGTGTTTGCGTTGAGCATGAATATGATTTGATCATGTTTATTGTAATACGGTTATTCATTTAAGTAAAAGAATAAATAGTTGTTCTGTTTACATGAATAAAACCTTATATGGTTACACACCCAATGAAAATAGTTCATTGGATCTCGATCTTAGTGATACACATATTCATAATATTGAAACCAAAAGATGTGAAGTTAATAATGATAGTGCAACTTATTTGTGGCACTGCCGTTTAGGTCATATTGGTGTAAAGCGCATGAAGAAACTCCATGCTGATGGGATTTTGGAATCACTTGATTATGAATCACTTGATGCTTGCGAACCATGCCTTATGGGCAAGATGACTAAAACGCCATTCTCCGGAACAATGAAGCAAGCAATAGATTTGTTGGAAATCATACATACTGATGTATGTGGTCCGATGAATATTAAGGCTTACAGCAGGTATCATTATTTTCTGACCTTCACAAGATGATTTGAGCAGATATGGGGATATCTACTTGATGAAACATAAGTCTGAAACATTTGAACAGTTCAAAGAATTTCAGAGTGAAGTGGAAAATCATCATGACAAGAAAATAAAAGTTTCTACGATATGATCGCAGAGGTAAAATATTTGAGTTACGAGTTTGGTCTTCAGTTAAAACAATGTGAAATAGTTTCACTAATCACGCCACCTGAAACACCACAGCATAATGGTGTGTCCGAACATCATAACCGTACTTTATTGGATATAGTGCAATCTATGATGTATCTTACCGATCTACCACTATCGTTTTGGGGTTATGCATTAGAGACAGCTGCATCCACATTAAATAGGGCACCATCTAAATCCGTTGAGACGAAGCCTTATGAACTGTGGTTTGGCAAGAAACCAAAGTTGTCGTTTCTTAAAAGTTTGAGGTTGCAATGCTTATGTGAAAAAGTTTCAACCTGATAAGCTCAAAACCCAAATCGGAGAAGTGCGTCTTCATAGGATACCCAAAGGAAACAATTGGGTACACCTTCTATCACAGATCCAAAGGCAAGACATTCGTTGCTGAGAATGGATACTTTCTAGAGAAGGAGTTTCTCTCGAAATAAGTGAGTGGAAGGAAAGTAGAAAGCTTGATAAGGTAATTGTACCTTCTCCCTTATTGGAAAGTAGTTCATCACAAAAATCTGTTCTTGTGACTACTACACCAATTAGTGAGGAAGCTAATGATGATGATCATGTAACTTCAGATCAAGTTACTACCGAATATCGTAGGTAAACCAGAGTGAGATCCGCACCAGCGTGGTACGGTAATCCTGTTCTGGAAGTCATGTTACTAGACCATGACGAACTTGCGAACTATGAGGAAGCGATGATGAGCCCAGATTCCGCGAAATGGTTTGAGGCCAAGAAATCTGAGATATGATCCATGTATGAGAACAAAGTTTGGACTTTGGTTGACTTGCCCGAAGATCGGCAAGCAATTGAGAATAAGTGGATCTTCAAGAGGAAGACGGACGCTGATAGTAGTGTTACTATCTACAAAGCTAGAATTGTCGCAAAAGGTTTTCGACAAGTTCAAGGTGTTGACTACGATGAGAGTTTCTCACTCGTATCTATGCTTAAGTCTGTCCGAATCATGTTAGCAATTGCCGCATTTTATGAAATCTGGCATATGGATAAACAAAACTGCATTCCTTAATAGATTTATTAAAGAAGAGTTGTATATGACACAACCAGAAGGTTTTGTCAATCCTAAAGGTGCTAACAAAATATGCAAGCTCCAGCGATCCATCTATGGACTGGTGCAAGAATCTCGGAGTTGGAATATACGCTTTGATGAGTTGATCAAAGCATATAGTTTTATACAGACTTGCGGTGAAGCCTGTATTTACAAGAAAGTGAGTGGGAGCACTACATCATTTCTGATAAGTATATGTGAATGACATATTGTTGATCGGAAATAATGTAGAATTATTCTGTAAAGCATAAAGGAGTGTTTGAAAGGAGTTTTTCAAAGAAAGACTTCGGTGAAGCTACTTACATATTGAGCTCCAAGATCTATAGAGATAGATCAAGACGCTTGATAAGTTTTTTCAATGAGTACATACCTTGACAAGATTTTTGAAGTAGTTCAAAATGGAGCAGTCAAAGAAAGAGTTCTTGCCTGTATTATAAGGTGTGAAGTTGAGTAAGACTCAAAGCCCGACCACGGCAGAAGATAGAAAGAGAATGAAAATCATTCCCTATGCCTTGGCCATAGGTTCTATAAAGTATGTCATGCTGTATACCAGATCTATTGTATACCCTGCACTGATTTAGCAATGGAGTACAATAGTGATCTAGGAGTAGATCACTGGACAGCGGTCAGAATTATCCTTAGTGAAATAAGGATATGTTTCTCGATTATGGACGTGACAAAAAGGTTCGTCGTAAAGGGTTACGCCGATGCAAGTTTTGACACTAATCTAGATGACTCTAAGTCTCGGTCTAGATACATATTGAAAGTGGGAGCAATTAGCTAGAGTAGCTCCATGCAGAGCATTGTTGACATAGAAATTTGCAAAATACATGTGGATCTGAATGTGGCAGACCCGTTGACTAAGATTCTCTCACAAGCAAAACATGATCACACCTTAGTACTCTTTGGGTGTTAATCACATAGCGATGTGAACTAGATTACTGAATCTAGTAAACCCTTTGGGTGTTGGTCACATGGCGATGTGAACTATGGGTGTTAATCACATGATGATGTGAACTATCGATGTTAATCACATGGTGATGTGATCTAGATTATTGACTCTAGTGCAAGTGGGAGACTGAAGGAAATATGCCCTAGAGGCAATAATAAAGTTATTATTTATTTCCTTATAATCATGATAAATGTTTATTATTCATGCTAGAATTGTATTAACCGGAAACATAATACATGTGTGAATACATAGACAAACAAAGTGTCACTAGTATGCCTCTACTTGACTAGCTCGTTAATCAAAGATGGTTATGTTTCCTGACCATGAATAATGAGTTGTTATTTGATTAACGAGGTCACATCATTAGTTGAATGATCTGATTGACATGACCCATTCTATTAGCTTAGCACCCGATCGTTTAGTATGTTGCTATTGCTTTCTTCATGACTTATACATGTTCCTATGACTATGAGATTATGCAACTCCCGTTTACCGGAGGAACACTTTGGGTGCTACCAAACGTCACAACGTAACTGGGTGATTATAAAGGAGTACTACAGGTGTCTCCAATGGTAGATGTTGGGTTGGCGTATTTCGAGAATAGGATTTGTCACTCCGATTGTCGGAGAGGTATCTCTGGGCCCTCTCGGTAATGCACATCACTTAAGCCTTGCAAGCATTATAACTAAGATGTTAGTTGTGAGATGATGTATTACGGAACGAGTAAAAGAGACTTGCCGGTAACGAGATTGAACTAGGTATTGGATACCGACGATCGAATCTCGGGCAAGTAACATACCGATGACAAAGGGAACAACGTATGTTGTTATGCGGTCTGACCGATAAAGATCTTCGTAGAATATGTAGGAGCCAATATGGGCATCCAGGTCCCGCTATTGGTTATTGACCGGAGACGTGTCTCGGTCATGTCTACATTGTTCTCGAACCGTAGGGTCCGCACGCTTAAGGTTTCGATGACAGTTATATTATGAGTTTATGAGTTTTGATGTACCGAAGGAGTTCGGAGTCCCGGATGAGATCGGGGACATGACGAGGAGTCTCGAAATGGTCGAGACATAAAGATCGATATATTGGACGACTATATTCGGACTTCGGAAAGGTTCCGAGTGATTCGGGTATTTTTCGGAGTACCGGAGAGTTACGGGAATTCGCTGGGAGAAGTATTGGGCCTTGATGGGCTTTAGTGGGAAGAGGAGAAAAGGCCTGCTGCGCCCCCCCTCCCCTCTAGTCCGAATTGGACTAAGGAAAAGGGGGCCGACCACCTTTCCTACTCCTCCACTTCCTTCTCCCTTCCTCCCCTCTTGATGGACTCCTACTAGGACTTGGAGTCCTAGTAGGACTCCCATCCTGGCCGCACCAATGGCCTTGGCCGGCCTCCTCCTCCTCCATACTTTATATACTGAGGCAAGGGGCACCCCATAGACACACAATTGATCATTGAGATCGTTCCTTAGCCGTGTGTGGTGCCCCCTGCCACCATATTCCACCTCGGTCATATCGTTGTAGTGCTTAGGCGAAGCCCTGCGTCGGTAGAACATCAAGATCGTCATCATGCCGTCGTGCTGACGGAACTCTTCCTCGACGCTTTGCTGGATCGGAGCCCGAGGATCGTCATCGAGCTGAACGTGTGCTAAGAACTCGGAGGTGCCGGAGTAACGGTGCTTGGATCGGTCGGATCGGGAAGAAGATGTACGACTACTTCCTCCACGTTGTGTCAACGCTTCCGTTGCGATCTACAAGGGTACGTAGATCATACTCTCCCCTCGTTGCTATGCATCACCATGATCTTGCGTGTGCGTAGGAAATTTTTTGAAATTACTACGTTCCCCGACAATTCGGACAGACTTAAGCATCGCTATGGGTGAGAAGGTCTCATCGTAGTCAACCCCTTGAACTTGCCGAAACCCTTTTGCGACAAGTCGAGCTTTGTAGACAGTAATATTACCGTCAGCGTTTGTCTTCTTATTGAAGATCCATTTATTCTCAATTGCTTGCCGATCATCGGGCAAGTCAACCAAAGTCCACACTTTGTTCTCATACATGGATCCCATCTCAGATTTCATGGCTTGAAGCCATTTTGCGGAATCTGGGCTCACCATCGCTTCTTCATAGTTCGTAGGTTCATCATGATCTAGCAGCATGACTTCCAGAACAGGATTACCGTACCACTCTGGCGGGATCTCAATCTGGTTGATCTACGAGGTTCGGTAGTATCTTGTCCTGAAGTTTCATGATCATTATCATTAGCTTCCTCACTAATTGGTGTAGGTGTTGCAGAAACAGGTTTCTGTGATGTACTACTTTCCAATAGGGGAGCAGGTACAGTTACCTCGTCAAGTTCTACTTTCCTCCCACTCACATCTTTCGAGAGAAACTCCTTCTCCAGAAAGTTTTCGGACTTAGCAACAAAAGTCTTGCCTTCGGATCTGTGATAGAAGGTGTATCCAATAGTCTCCTTTGGATATCCTATGAAGACACATTTCTCCGATTTGGGTTCGAGCTTATCAGGTTGAAGCTTTTTCACATAAGCATCGCAGCCCCAAACTTTCAGAAACGACAACTTTGGTTTCTTGCCAAACCATAGTTCATAAGGCGTCGTCTCAACGGATTTTGATGGTGCCCTATTTAACGTGAATGCGGCCGTCTCTAAAGCATAACCCCAAAACGATAGCGGTAAATCAGTAAGAGACATCATAGATCGCACCATATCTAGTAAAGTACGATTACGACGTTCGGACACACCATTACACTGTGGTGTTTCGGGTGGTGTGAGTTGCGAAACTATTCCACATTGTTTCAAATGTGCACCAAACTCGTAACTCAAATATTCTCCTCCACGATCAGATCGTAGAAACTTTATTTTCTTGTTACGATGATTTTCAACTTCACTCTGAAATTCTTTGAACTTTTCAAATGTTTCAGACTTATGTTTCATTAAGTAGATATACCCATATCTTCTTAAGTCATCTGTGAGGGTGAGAAAATAACGATATCCGCCACGAGCCTCAATATTCATCGGACCACATACATCTGTATGTATGATTTCCAACAAATCTGTTGCTCTCTCCATAGTACCGGAGAACGGTGTTTTAGTCATCTTGCCCATGAGGCACGGTTCGCAAGTACCAAGTGATTCATAATCAAGTGGTTCCAAAAGTCCATCAGTATGGAGTTTCTTCATGCGCTTTACACAGATATGACCTAAACGGCAGTGCCACAAATAAGTTGCACCATCATTATCAGCTCTGCGTCTTTTGGCTTCAACATTATGAATATGTGTGTCACTACTATCGAGATTCAATAAGAATAGACCACTCTTCAAGGGTGCATGACCATAAAAGATATTACTCATATAAATAGAACAACCATTATTCTCTGATTTAAATGAATAACCGTCTCGCATCAAATAAGATCCAGATATAATGTTCATGCTTAACGCTGGCACCAAATAACAATTATTTAGGTCTAATATTAATCCCGAAGGTAGATGTAGAGGTAGCGTGCCGACTGCGATCACATCGACTTTGGAACCGTTTCCCACGCGCATCGTCACCTCGTCCTTAGCCAATCTTCGCTTAATCCGTAGTCCCTGTTTCGAGTTGCAAATATTAGCAACAGAACCAGTATCAAATACCCAGGTGCTACTGCGAGCATTAGTAAGGTACACATCAATAACATGTATATCACATATACCTTTGTTCACCTTGCCATCCTTCTTATCCGCCAAATACTTGGGGCAGTTCCGCTTCCAGTGACCAGTCTGCTTGCAGTAGAAGCACTCAGTTTCAGGCTTAGGTCCAGACTTGGGTTTCTTCTCTTGAGCAGCAACTTGCTTGCTGTTCTTCTTGAAGTTCCCCTTCTTCTTCCCTTTTCCCTTTTTCTTGAAACTAGTGGTCTTGTTGACCATCAACACTTGATGCTCCTTCTTGATTTCTACCTCCGTAGCTTTCAGCATTGCGAAGAGCTCGGGAATAGTCTTATTCATCCCTTGCATATTATAGTTCATCGCGAAGCTCTAGTAGCTTGGTGGCAGTGATTGGAGAATTCTGTCAATGAAGCAATCATCTGGAAGATTAACTCCCATTTGAATCAAGTGATTATTATACGCAGACATTTTGAGTATATGCTCACTGACAGAACTGTTCTCCTCCATCTTGCAGCTATAGAACTTATTGGAGACTTCATATCTCTCAATCCGGGCATTTGCTTGAAATATTAACTTCAACTCCTGGAACATCTCATATGCCCCATGACGTTTAAAACGTCGTTGAAGTCCCGGTTCTAAGCCATAAAGCATGGAACATTGAACTATCGAGTAGTCATCAGCTTTGCTCTGCCAGACATTCATAACATCTGGTGTTGCTCCAGCAGCAGGTCTGGCACCCAGCGGTGCTTCCAGGATGTAATTCTTCTGTGTAGCAATGAGGATAATCCTCAAGTTACGGACCGAGTCCGTGTAATTGCTACCATCATCTTTCAACTTTGCTTTCTCAAGGAACGCATTAAAATTCAACGGAACAACAGCACGGGCCATCTATCTACAATCAAACATACATAAGCAAGATACTATTAGGTACTAAGTTCATGATAAATTTAGGTTCAATTAATCATATTACTTAAGAACTCCCACTTAGATAGACATCCCTCTAATCCTCTAAGTGATTACGTGATCCAAATCAACTAAACCATGTCCGATCATCACATGAGATGGAGTAGTTTCATTGGTGAACATCACTATGTTGATCATATCTACTATATGATTCATGCTCGACCTTTTGGTCTCTGTGTTCCGAGGCCATATCTGTATATGCTTGGCTCGTCAAGTATAACCTGAGTATTCCGCGTGTGCAACTGTTTTGCACCCGTTGTATTTGAACGTAGAGCCTATCACACCCGATCATCACGTGGTGTCTCAGCACGAAGAACTTTCGCAACGGTGCATACTCAGGGAGAACACTTCTTGATAATTTAGTGAGAGATCATCTTATAATGCTACCGTCAATCAAAGCAAGATAAGATGCATAAAAGATAAACATCACATGCAATCAATATAAGTGATATGATATGGCCATCATCATCTTGTGCCTGTGATTTCCATCTCCGAAGCACCGTCATGATCACCATCGTCACCGCGCGACACCTTGATCTCCATCGTAGCATCGTTGTCATCTCGCCAATCTTATGCTTCCACGACTATCGCTACCGCTTAGTGATAAAGTAAAGCATTACAGCGCGATTGCATTGCATATAATAAAGCGACAACCATATGGCTCCTGCCAGTTGCCGATAACTCGGTTACAAAACATGATCGTCTCATACAATAAAATTTAGCATCATGTCTTGACCATATCACATCACAACATGCCCTGCAAAAACAAGTTAGACGTCCTCTACTTTGTTGTTGCAAGTTTTACGTGGCTGCTACGGGCTTAAGAAAGAACCAATCTTACCTACGCATCAAAACCACAACGATAGTTTGTCAAGTTGGTGATGTTTTAACCTTCGCAAGGACCGGGCATAACCACACTCAGTTCAACTAAAGTTGGAGAAACTGTCACCCGCAAGCCACCTATGTGCAAAGCACGTCGGGAGAACCGGTCTCGCGTAAGAGTACGCGTAATGTCGGTCCGGGCCGCTTCGTCCAACAATACCGCCGAACCAAAGTATGACATGCTGGTAAGCAGTATGACTTATATCGCCCACAACTCACTTGTGTTCTACTCGTGCATATAACATCAACACATAAAACCTAGGCTCAGATGCCACTGTTGGGTAACGTAGTAATTTCAAAGAAATTCCTATGCACACGCAAGATCATGGTGATGCATAGCAACGAGAGGGGAGAGTGTGATCTACGTACCCTTGTAGATCGACAACGGAAGCGTTAACTTGGTTGATGTAGTCGTACGTCTTCACGGCCCGACCGATCAAGCACCGAAACTATGGCACCTCCGAGTTCTAGCACACGTTCAGCTTGATGACGATCCCCGGACTCCGATCTAGCAAAGTTTCGGGGAAAGAGTTCCGTTAGCACGACGGCGTGGTGACGATCTTGATGTACTAATGTCGCAGGGCTTCGCCTAAGCACTGCTACACTATTATCGAGGACTATGGTGGAAGGGGGCACCGCACACGGCTAAGAATATGATCACGTGGATCAACTTGTGTCTCTAGGGGGTGCCCCTGCCTCCGTATATAAAGGCTCAAAGGGGGGGGGGCGGCCGACCAAGAGGAGGCGCGCCAGGAGGAGTCCTACTCCCTCCGGGAGTAGGACTTCCCCCCCTTTCCTAGTTGGAATAGGATTCGCGGAGGAGAGAGAGGAGGAAGGGGGGCCGGCCCCCTCTCCTTGTCCTATTCGGACCAAGGGAGGGGAGGGGCGCGCGGCCCATCTCTGGCTACCTCTCCTCTCTTCCACAAAGGCCCACTAAGGCCCATATATCTCTCGGGGGGTTCCGGTAACCTCCCGGTACTCCGGTAAAATCCCGATTTCACCCGGAACACTTCCGATATCCAAACATAGGCTTCCAATATATCAATCTTTATGTCTCGGCCATTTCGAGACTCCTCGTCATGTCCGTGATCACATCCGGGACTCTGAACAACCTTCGGTACATCAAAACGCATAAACTCATAATATAACTGTCATCGAAACCTTAAGCGTGCGGACCCTACGGGTTCGAGAACAATGTAGACATGACCGAGACACGTCTCCGGTCAATAAGCAATAGCGGGACCTGGATGCCCATATTGGTTCCTACATATTCTACGAAGATCTTTTATCGGTCAGACCGCATAACAACATACGTTGTTCCCTTTGTCATCGGTATGTTACTTGCCCGAGATTCGATCATCGGTATCCAATACCTAGTTCAATCTCGTTACCGGCAAGTCTCTTTACTCGTTCCGTAATACATCATCCCGCAACTAACTCATTAGTTGCAATGCTTGCAAGGCTTAAGTGATGTGCATTACCGAGAGGGCCCAGAGATACCTCTCCGACGATCGGAGTGACAAATCCTAATCTCGAAACACGTCAACCCAACATGTACCTTTGGAGACACCTGTAGAGAACCTTTATAATCACCCAGTTACGTTGTGACGTTTGGTAGCACACAAAGTGTTCCTTCGGCACACGGGAGTTACATAATCTCTTAGTCATAGGAACATGTATAAGTCATGAAGAAAGCAATAACAACATACTAAACGATCGGGTGCTAAGCTAATGGAATGGGTCATGTCAATCAGATCATTCAACTAATGATGTGATCCCATTAATCAAATGACAACTCTTTGTCCATGGTTAGGAAACATAACCATCTTTGATTAACGAGCTAGTCAAGTAGAGGCATACTAGTGACACTCTGTTTGTCTATGTATTCACACATGTATTATGTTTCCGGTTAATACAATTCTAGCATGAATAATAAACTTTTATCATGATATAAGGAAATAAATAATAACTTTATTATTGCCTCTAGGGCATATTTCCTTCAATTACTACATGTGATGATCAGGTATTTTGACCATAACTGCCATTAGCCAATTTGGGGAGACAGTCCTATTATTACTAGCATTGGCTGTAACTTGTAAGTGTCATATTGCGTTGTCCCTACCATGTCTAGTTTAGTCCCACTATTCTCTGAAGTTTGAGTAGTGACTGGGAAAGATGAATAAGCTGCATTGATTAGTAAAGCATCTAGTTCATATGCTAATGTTCAACTTAGTAACATATACAAATGTAACCTTCAACGAACTGATTATTTCTACTAATCATTAGTGACCCAGAAATGTTAACACGAGACCATCAGACCGGATAATGACTACTCAAGAAAGTGTGATGCAACAATGTAAAATCCATATAACTGTCTGCTGATGAAATAAGCAAAGCCATATATACCTGGATAAATAACCTGAAATCAGATGGTTTAGCACTAGCATTACACAAACCAATGACGGCAACCCATGGCAGCAGTAAGCAACACTCACAAATACAATACAGCCAGGTTGATCATTGACACAATGCAGGCACTCAAAAGCAAGCAAATCAACATGGATCATTGCAAGAACAACATGTCCTTCACTTAGCACAGCATTAGGGCCATATTTGTTTCACTTCAGCCTTAGAGAGGAAAAAATCTTGCAGGTACCAAGTACTACTCCAATGCACATGGAGTATTGATTATTTATGTTTGCTAGGTACTAGTACTACTACTACAATGGTCTGAAATTAGTACGTCCCTCCCTGACACCCTGTGGCAGTAAATCTCATCATCACGGTGATCTAGCAAAATGATTGGGCACAGCGTGCACACCCAGTACAGCTACAGTCTTACAGAGTAGTAGCACCAGTACTACCGACGGAGAAATGCGATGGACGGACAAACAACAACCTGTCACTTGTCACCAGAAATCTCCCACCGAACGCGGGGAGCTTGACACTCTGTCCTGCTGAACGATTCAAAGGGACTATCCTCCAGATTTTAAGAAACGGAAGCACCAAACGCGTGTGCGCAAAGCCAACACGCAGCCTGGTTCCGGCTGCTTCCAGCTCACTCTGTCCCCTTGGCGCCGTGATGGAACACAGCTCAGGACAGGAAACATCGAATTTCCCCGAACAAGACAAGATCCAACCCTAATCCCAATCCCATCCCAAATCCCTCTTGAACACAAGATTCAGATCCTTCAAATCCACCACCCCGCCCCCTCCATCTGCCCGCGGGAACAGCACCCACCCCCTCCCTCTGCCCACGGGAACACCACCCCACCCCCTGCCTCGACCCGCGGGAACACCACCCCGTCCCCGTCCGCGCCGGCGCCGGCGCCGGCCCGCGGGAACACAAACGACTCGCCCGCACCATAACCCGCCCTAACCCTAAAGCCAACGGGGGAGGGGAGATAACAACGAAAAGGGAGAGCAGGAGGGAAGATTTACCATCCGGGGAAGCCATAGATGGCCGGAGAATCGAGATCCGCCCTGGGCCGCCGCCGCCGCTCCTGATCTGCCGGCGCCAACAAGCCCGTCGCCCACCGGTCGCCCTGCCTCCTCGCACCGAAATGACGACCCCGTGCGGTTGCAGCAAAAACTGGGGAAGGGATAACCCGTGCGAGTTAAAAAACATGGGTCTGTGGTGACACGTGGCGCAGACAACGTCCCTTGGATCAAAAGAGATCCAATGCACGGAGCGCGACCGGCGCAACGGTTCGGCCGGCGCCTCGGCCACAAACACTTCCCATACGAAAAATACAGATGAATCGGCCTGGGAGCAAGGACCCTCGCCGCAGCCGCCATTGCGGAAGCGTCGATGGAAACAAATCATCGCGACCCACGACTCAGCTAGCTAGGGTTCCTAGCCCCTCCTCCTTTGCTGCCCATCCTACTGCGCCGTCACCGCCGAGCGCTTCCTGACCTCACTGGGAGCAAACAGTGGGACGCCACCGCTGTGCCTCGCTCTCCCCTTCTTCTCTTCCCCCCCCCCCTCTCTCTCTCTCATATGAACTACGTGTTGTTCCTCTCTGAAGGTGCCTTCATGGCCGCGTCATGGAGCTCGCCGCCGTGGGCTGCGTGCCCCACCGACGACGGCCTGCCTCGCCCACGTCCAGTTCTAACTCATCGGACGACGACGATGCCGCCACCATCGGAAATATCAATGGCAGGCTATCACCGTGGTCGTGGCGCGAGCAACGACGAGCTCCACAAGGGCATGCCCTGGAGCGAGGAGCGCACAGGTATACCCCTACATCATTTTCTGTATCCGTCTTCTCACCAATGGCCGTGTTGCAGCGCATCGAGGCTGATGACTATTTCCTCCTAGCACCGCAAAATGTTGAGCCCCCCACCCCCCTCGCTCGTCGTACGACACCCATGTTGTTCTCGGCGTGATTCCCGGCTGATGGCTCCATGCGGAACTCGCGACTCCCCACCGGCGGCCGGCCATGGACTCCTCTGGCGACTCCTCGGAAGCCGACCCTTCCCACGAGCCCTCTACTGCCAGCTTCCCTTCACTATGGACCCTCATAAGGTTGTAATCTCTCACGACCTGTTCTCTGCTTCTCATGCCCCTCCCTATTTTGACATCATGATTCCTGCTAGAGTCGTCTAATCGTCTGCTTCATAGGATGGTGGTACACTGATCCTCAAGACCACGGCTGGCTACCACATTAATAGAAGCTTTGGATGTTCATGTTCATCACAGGTGCTTCTCTCCCTCCTTTCTTTGATTCTTTCTCTACACTTCTTCCTCTGACTGGTGTTTGCATGTATACTGCCAGGAAGAAACAGGGCGAGCTAACCTTTGAGGTAGCAAAAGACAAATAAAATATTCTTTTTGCAAGGAGGAAGAGACCTGGTAGCATCCATTTGGGTGACTGAAACATATTGTGTGGCATATCAATGTCAAGCACATGCTTTGTTATTTCATGAAAATAACATGAAAGAAAGAAGATGATTTAATAAAGAGGCACAACAAGATGTGGTTGATAAGAAGAAAGACTTTGTAATAAACCAGCTGAAATTCAAAGGTTTAATTGTTCTTTTGGTTATTGTTTGCTTTATCGTTCAAAAACATTATGAAAATTGGGAAGATAAATACAGTAACGTTGCATTTGTAAAATTATCTCTACTCCTAATGGAGCAGTTGGTAGCCTGGTACGGTTTATTTTCGTTTGATTTTTCTTCGTTACACCACCAACCACCCTTGCTATGTTGGTTTTCTTATCTATCGGTTTATTTTTCTCTCCACTCTTTTATTGCAAATTAGCACTTTCGTAATCTAACTTTCCTAATTTATCCAAATCAATCGATCCTTCCAATAATGCAATTTGTTTTAGGAAACAAATAACAAAATTTCAGGAAACAAATAATCTCTACTCTTAATGGAGTAGTTGGTAGTCTTTGTTCCGAATTTTTTTCGTCCCACCTCCCACCTTCATCTGGTTTTTTTGTCCTACTGCCACCTCCACCAATCCGATCTGCGATAACAAAAAAATGGCAATGATGCCGTAGCGATTTTCCTTCGCACGAACAAAAAATTAGACGACGCCCTAGCATAAAAAACCCAGACGAATCGGCCTGGGAGCAAGGACCTCACCACAGCCGCCATCGCAGAAGCGTCGATGGAAACAACCCATCGCGACCCACGACTCAGCTAGGGTTCCTAACCCCTCCTCCTTCACTGCCCCTCCTACTCCACTGTCGCCGCCGAGCGCTTCCTGACCTCACTGGGAGCAAACAGCAGGATGCCTCCGCCGTGCCTCCCTCTGCCCATCTCCTCTTCCCCCTACCTCCCTCTCCCTCTCTCTCTCTCTCTCTGAACTATGTGTCGTTCCTCTCTGAAGGTGCCTTCATGGCCGCGTCATGGAGTGATGACCCACAAGTATATGGGATCAATTGTAGCCTTTTCAATAAGTAAGAGTGTTGAATCCAATGAGGAGCAGAAGGAAATGATAAGTGGTTTCCAGCAAGGTAATATCTGCAAATGCTGAAATTATAAGTAACAAAGTAGTTTGATAGCAAGATAATTTGTAACGAGCAATTAATAGTAATAATAACAAAAGTGCAGCAAGGTACCCAATCCTTTTGAGGCAAACACTACAAAAAAGACACATCCGTGACATTTTGGGCTGAACGAGATTTTTTCTGTCATACTTATGACACTTCTATGACGATAATTGTGACAAAACCCGGTATCATCATAGATGTGGTGGGTTCCTACTTCTATGACAAAAAATCATGATAGAAAATGGGCTTTTCGTCCTGGGCGGGCCGGAGACGCAGCTGCATGACATTCTTTGGGCCGTCCATGAAAGAAAAAACTGTGGTGGAAGCGAGGGCGAGGAAAATTTTGGGGAGTTCCCGGTTACGGTGGGTGGTCGGGGGCCGAGCGATGCGCGTTTCTCTCGTACACGTACGCGTGTGGGTGCGAGCAGTTGGACTCTAACTTAGCCCGGGCGAGGCGTCGCCTAACTGAAGGCGAGCAATTCCACTGTAGGCTACGCGTTACTGAACCTGAGCGATCGGGCGATTCCTTTGCTATTGCTGCTAACTGAAGCCGATCGATGCTGCCTCTGGATGAACAGTGGGCGTTGTTGGGGGTGATAATTCCCAAGTGCAGGGAATCATCGTAGCAATTGCCAAAGGTGGAAGTGATAAGTATGGAGTGTCGAACCCACAAGGAGCTAAAGGTAAGATCAATATTCTCTCAAGTCCTATCCGCCACTGATACGACCCTACGTACACCGAGCGTTTGCTTCCAACTACAAACAAGAAATAAAACTACGTTGTGGGTATGAAGAGGATAACTTTGCATGATATCGGAGAGCTAAAATATAAAAGTAGGTGCTGTTATCATAAAGTTAGAATATATTACTAAATATTATAAATAGCGAGTGTGGAATAATGATGGATCGGTTTGCGGAATTGTCCTAGGCAATTGCTAACAAGACCGGTAGTCGTCATTGCAATTTCATATGAGGGAGAGGCATAAGCTAACATACTTTCTCTTCTTGGATCATATGCACTTATGATTGGAACTCTAGCAAGCATCCGCAACTACTAAAGATCATTAAGGTAAAACCCAACCATAGCATTAAAGCATCAAGTCCCCTTTATCCCATACGCAACAACCCCCTTAATCGGGTTTATGATTCTGTCACTCAAGGAACCCACTATAAGCGAATCATGAATGTATTGCAACACCCTACAGCGGCAATCCCTCATGCTTGCGCGACACAGAGGTCACAATAGGACATCACCAAAATAAAACATACAACTCGTACCAATCTAGATCATCAACCAACCCAAAGACAAAGGATATCTAGTCAAAACATGATAGGATGGCAACACATCATTGGATCATAATATGTGGCATAAAGCACCATGTTCAAGTAGGGATTATAGCGGGGTGCGGGAGAGTGGACTGCGTAAAATAGATGAGGATGGTGATGATGATGGTGATGTTGATGAAGAAGATCACTACGGCGATGATTCCCCTACCGATGGCACTCCGTCGCCACCGAGAGAGAGGAGGAGAGGTTCTCCCCCTTCTGCTTCCTCCTCCATGGCCTCCCCCCTAGATGGGGAGAGGTTCTCCCTCTGGTCCTTGGCCTTCATGGCGATGATGGCCCCTCTTGGATCCTCCTCCATGGCCTCCGGTGATGATTGCCCCCTCCGGCAGGGTGCCAGAGAGGGCCTAGATTGATTTCTCGTGGCTACAGAGGCTTGCGGCGGTGGAACTTCTGATCTAGGTTATTTTTTGGAGGTTTCTGCATTTATAGGAATTTTTTGCGTAGGTCTCACGTCAGGGGGGTCTCCGAGTCGTCCACGAGATAGGGGCCCATGTCCAGGGGGGTGGGCATGCCCCCACCCTCGTGGACAGCCTAGGACTCTTCTGGCCCAACTCTTTTACTCAAGGGGCTTCTTTTGGTCCATAAAAAATCATCAAAAATTGGCACGTCAATTGGACTCCGTTTGGTATTCTTTTTCTGCGATACTCAAAAACAAGGAAAAAACAGAAACTGGCGCTGGGCTCTAGGTTAATAGGTTAGTCCCAAAAAAATATAAAATATCATATAAATTCATATAAAACATCTAAGATGGATAATATAATAGCATGAATACTTCATAAATTATAGATACGTTGGAGACGTATCAGCATCCCCAAGCTTAATTCTTGCTCGTCCTCGAGTAGGTAAATGATAAAAGAAATCATTTATGAAGTGTGAATGCTAGCAGGTGCACAAGTTTGATCAATGATAATTTCAATCACCTTTTCTAGCATCATTATATGTCACAACAGTAGCTCATCTCATAAAACTTTTCATGATCAAGTAACAAGCTATTCACATGTTAAAGTATGGATCATAAACTTTCTTGAAAACTAACAAACAGTGCTCTTAGTCATCAAACAAATGCAATTCATCTTATTTTTGGGAAGGGTCTATGTAAGATCTTTGATTTAGCAAACTCCACATACTCAACTATCATTTAATCTTTCACAATTGCTAACACTCATGTGATATTTATGGGTTCAAAGCTTTAATCAGACACAGAGAAAGATAGGGGCTTATAGTTTCGCCTCCCAACCTCTTACCTCAAGGGTAATGTCAACAATAATAATTTATGAAAACCTACATCCAAGTGGATATATATATATCGGATCGCTCCAACACAAAGTGCTTGCCAAAGGAAAAAGTGTAAAAAGGAAAGGTGCTGATCACCATGACTCTTGTATAAGGGTAGAAGATAAAAGTAAAAGATAGGCCCTTCGCAGAGGGAAGCAGAGGTTGTCATGCACTTTTATGTTTGGATGCACAAAATCTTAATGCAAAAGAACGTCACTTTATATTGCCGCTTGTGATAAAGACCTTCATTATGCAGTCCGTCGCTTTTATTTCTTCCCTATCACAAGTTCGTATAAAGCTTATTTTCTTCGCACTAATAGATCATACATATTTAGAGAGCAATTTTTAATGCATGCACCGATGATAACTTACTTGAAGGATCTTACTCAATCCTTAGGTAGGTATGGTGGACTCTCAATGCAAAACTGGTTTAAGGGATGTTTGGAAGCACAAGTAGAATTTCTACTTGGTGCAAAGAATTTGGCTAGCATGAGAGGGAAAGGCAAGCCCAACATGTTGGATGATCCAAGACAACATAACCTTTCGGATATAGGAAAACATAACCCATTAAGTTGTCTTCCTTGTCCAACATCAACCTTTTAGCATGTCATATTTTAATGAGTGCTCACAATTATAAAAGATGTCCAAGATAGTATATTTATATGTGAAATCTCTCTTCCTTCAATATTCTTTCATGAATTGTTCAAGTGACCAATTCTGCGTTTGCTAACTTTAATTAAGTTTACTACCTATACTTATTCTGTGTGAAGTCATTACTCCCCATGGTATAAGCATATGAAACATATATAAATTCAGATTTATGATATTCAATTCATTCAACCATTTACTCATAGTATATATGTGAAGCACGTGAGTAAAAATGACAAACTACTCCAAAAAGATATAAATGAAGAACACTGAGTAGTCAAATAATTAACTAGCCATGGGAGGATTCTTTTTCATTCAATATTTCAGATCCAATGATTTTATTCAAACAGAATGTAAAATTGAAAATACGCTCCAAGCAAAACACATATCATGTGATGAATAAAAATATAGCTCCAAGTAAGGTATACCAATAGTTTTGAAGACGAAAGAGGGGATGCCTTCCGGGGCATCCCCAAGCTTAGGCGCTTGAGTCTTCCTTGAATATTACCTTGGGGTGCCTTGGGCATCCCCAAGCTTAGGGTCTTTCCACTCCTTATTCTCCTCATATCGATATCTCACTCAAAGCTTAAAAACTTCAATCACACAAAACTTAACGGTACTTCGTGAGATAGGGTAGTATGATAAGGAGTAAACCATTCACTTTGGTACTATCAAAGACAAGGTTCATAATTTTTCTCACACAATGCCTACTGTACCATACCATTTCTAAAATTGATATTGAGAAATATAAGCCATAGAAACTAGAAAACAAGCAAACTATGCAATGATAACAGAATCCGTCAGAAACAGAACAGTCTGTAATGATCTGAACAGAAACCATACTTCTGCTACTCAAAAATTATGAGATAAATTTGTGGACATGAGGAATTTGTCTATTAATCTTCTGCAAAAAGAATCAACTCAAAAGCACTCTTCTGTAAAACATGGTAGCTAATCCCGGGAGCACAAAGTTTCTATTTTTACAACAAGATCACATTAACTCTCACCCAAGTCTTCCCAAAGGTTTTACTTGGCACTTTATTGAAATAAAAAGCTATAAAACATGATTACTACAGTAGCTTAATCATGTAAACACACAAAAACAGTAAGGGTAAATATTGGGTTGTCTCCCAACAAGTGCTTTTCTTTAATGCCTTTTAGCTAGGCATGATGATTTCAATGATGCTCACATAAAAGAAAAGAATTGAAACATAAAGAGAGCATCATGAGGAATATGACTAGCACATTTGAATCTAGCCCACTTCCTATGCCTAGGGATTTTGTGAACATATAATTTATAGGAACAAGAATGAACTAGCATAGAAGGCAAAACAAGTATAATTTCAAAACTTTAAGCACATAGAGAGGAAACTGGATATTATTGCAACTCCTAAAAGCATATATTCCTCCCTCATAATAACTTTCAGTAGCATCATGAATGAATACAACAATATAACCATCACATAAAGCATTCTTTTAATGATCTACAAGCATAGAAAATTTTCTACTCTCCACATAAGCAAAATTCTTCTCATTCGGAATAGTGGGATCACTAATTCCTAAAGTTGACATTCTTCCAAACCCACTTTTAGATGACAGCATTATTCATACTCCAAAATATATAAGTGAAGTTCATGGAGCATTCTACAATTAATATAGACTAACCAATATCCAAGCTCAAAATATATAAGTGAAGCACACAAAGCATTCTATAAAACCATACTCAAAAGATTTAAGTGAAGCACAAAGAGCATTCTATAAGGTCATACTTAAAAGATATAACTGAAGCACATGAATCATTCTATAAATTGATGAAGGGACATATCATACTAGCATGGTTCTTAAAGAAAAAGAAAAACACAAAGGACACAAATCATGTGAAAAAAACAAAAACCGAGGTATATACCGATAATTGTTGAAGAAGAAAGATGGGATGCCAACCGGGGCATCCCCAAGCTTAGATGCTTGAGTATCCTTGTAATATTTACTTGGGTTGCCTTGGGCATACCCAAGCTGGAACTCTTGCCTCTCTTTATTCTTATCACATCGGTAACTCCTCGTTCTTCAAACACTTCATCCACAAAAACTTAACAAAAACTTTGTGAGATCCGTTAGTATACTAAAGCAAATCACTACCTTTAGGTACTATTGCAAACTCATTCCAAATTCATATTAGCACTTTATCTACTGTATTCCAACTTCACCATGGTTCATACCCCCCGATACAACCCATAGATTCATCAAAATAAGCGATCAACACATAGAAAACAGAATCTGTCAAAAACAGGACAATCTTTAGTAATCTGGAAGTTTAGTAACTTATGTAACTCCAAACAACTCCAAATAAATATAAAAATTTAAAAAATTTGTACAGAAGTAATGTGCAAAAAGTTCCAGACCATTTGACTTTCCAGTAAAAAATGTAAATTCACGCACTACAGCCAAAGTTTCTGTTTTTGTACTGCACATAGTAAACAAGCTATCTAATCATCCTAAAACCAAAGCTTGGCACATTATTTTTATAATACAATGGATATATACGAGGGGATAATTATTTTCAGAGAAGATTCCATGAAATTTTTTACATTGTTTCCATGAGCATGAACACAAGTGTTCAAGGTCGACCCTCACTTCTCCAATGCATAACTTTCCAATCACTTCTCTTATTGAAAAAATTTTAGGCATTAGAAGCAACTAATTTTTTTTGTATTTTCATTCTTTTAAATTTTTTTGTATGTTTCACCCACAACTAAACAAAAACAAAAAGGAAAAACAAAATCTACTTAGTGAAGAAAGCAAACAAGCATACACGAGAATATCAACCCCACACTATTGGTCCCCGGCAACGACGCCAGAAAAGAGCTTGATAATCCCCAAGTGCAGGGAATCATCGTACAATTCCCAAAGGTGGAAGTGATAAGTATGGATTGTCGAACCCACAAGGAGCTAAAGGTAAGATCAATATTCTCTCAAGAACTATCTGCCACCGATACGACTCTACGTACACCGAGCGTTTACTTCCAACTAGAAACGAGAAATAAAACCATGTTGTGGGTATGAAGAGGATAACTTTGCATGATATCGGAGAGCTAAAATATAAAAGTAGGTGCTGTTATCATAAAGTTAGAATATATTACTAAATATTATAAATAGCGAGTGCGGAATAATGATGGATCAGTGTGCGGAATTGTCCTAGGCAATTGTTAACAAGACCGGTAGTCGTCATTGCAATTTCATATGAGGGAGAGGCATAAGCTAACATACTTTCTCTTCTTGGATCATATGCACTTATGATTGGAACTCTAGCAAGCATCCGCAACTACTAAAGATCATTAAGGTAAAACCCAACCATAGCATTAAAGCATCAAGTCCCCTTTATCCCATACGCAACAACCCCCTTACTCGGGTTTATGCTTCTGTCACTCAAGGAACCCACTATAAGCGAATCATGAACATATTGCAACACCCTACAGCGGGAATCCCTCACGCTTGCGCGACACGGAGGGCACAATAGGACAACACCAAAATAAAACATACAACTCGTACCAATCTAGATCATCAATCAACCCAAAGACAAAGGATATCTACTCAAAACATCATAGGATGGCAACACATCATTGGATCATAATATGTGGCATAAAGCACCATGTTCAAGTAGGGATTACAGTGGGGTGTGGGAGAGTGGACCGCGTAAAATAGATGAGGATGGTGGTGATGATGTTGATGTTGATGAAGACGATCACCGCGGTGATGATTCCCCTCCCGGTGGCACTCCGGCGCCACCGAGAGAGAGGAGGAGATGTTCTCCCCCTTGTGCTTCCTCCTCCATGGCCTCCCCCTAGATGAGGAGAGGTTCTCCCTCTGGTCCTTGGCCTTCATGGCGATGATGGCCTCTCCTGGATCCTCCTCCATGGCCTCCGGTGATGATGGCCCCCTCTGGCAGGGTCCATAGAGGGCCTAGATTGATTTCTCGTGGCTACAGAGGCTTGCGGCGGCGGAACTTCCGATCTAGGTTATTTTCTGGAGGTTTCTGTATTTATAGAAATTTTTGGCGTAGGTCTCACGTCAGGGGGGTCTCCGAGTCGTCCACGAGATAGGGGCCCACGCCCAGGGGGGGTGGGAGCGCCCCCCACCCTCGTGGACAACCCGAGACTCTTCTGGCCCAACTCTTTTATTCTGGGGGCTTCTTTTGGTCCATAAAAATCATCAAAATTGGCACGTCAATTGGACTCCTTTTGGTATTCCTTTTCTACGATACTCAAAAACAAGGAAAAAAATAGAAAATGGCACCGGGCTCTAGGTTAATAGGTTAGTCCCAAAAATCATATAAAATATCATATAAATGCATATAAAACATCTAAGATGGATAATATAATAGCATGAATACTTCATAAATTATAGATACGTTGGAGACGTATCAGGGGGTTTGGATGAACAGTTCCCGATGGGGGTGGATGAACAGGACCCCGTGGTGTTGCCTCTGGATGAATAGGACCCGGATCGAGCCGGTTGGGGCTGGATGAACAGGACCCCGTGGAGGGCTAGATGAACAGGACCCCGTGGAGGGCTGGTTCAACAGTAGCCGGTGGAGGGCTGGATGAACAGTAGCCCGTGGAGGTGTGGTTGAACAGGACCCCTTGGAGAGGGCTGGTTGAACAGGACCCCTTGGAGAGGGCTGGTTGAACAGTAGTCGATGGAGTAGCGCGCGGTGGAGGCTGGTTGAACAGGAGCCCGTAGATGAACAGCGCAGGTGGAGGCTGGAGGAGGTTGACGGTGGATGAACAGTAGCCCGTGGAGGCTGGAGGAGGTTGACCGTGGAGATGAACAGTATCCCGTGGAGTCCCGTTTTGCGGTACGCCACACCCCTCCCGATGAACAGGACCCCCATTTTGACCGTAGAGCTCCAACACAAGTTCGTTTCCTCCGTTTGGTGGTATGCCACACCCTCCCGATCAACATGACCCCGTTTCGACCGTAGGAGGTCCAACAGAAGTCCGTTTCCTCCGTTTTGCGGTACGCCAGACCCCTACTGATGAACAGGATCCCGTTTCGACCGTGGCCGGACGAACACAAGGCCGTTTCCTCTGTTGTGCGGTATGCCAGGCCTCGTTTCCATCGGCTGTTCTGTCCAAGCCCTCCCGATGAACACGACGACGCATTCCGTTCCGACCCAGTCGGTTGGCTCCCCATGAACACGACGAGGACGTAGTTTCTCCGTTCCGACCCAGCCATGTACACGAGCCATGGCCATACGTATGCGCGAGTAGGCGTTCGAGACCCGGCCCGTATGTACATACATGGCAGTATTTTCTTTCTGCACACTGGTCGCTGTACGTACGTGTACATGCTACGTGCGCGCCTCTACTACGACACGTGCACGCCTCTACATTGACCAGTATGTACGTACACGTTCGCGACCAGAATGAAAACGCTACGTATGCTTCGACCAGGTGGGTCCCGACTGTCAGGCACTTCCTTGCATCCGAAGATGTAGCTGGTGGGTCCCAGCAGTCAGGAGGGCGGATCGTTTTTTTGCGTGCACGCACTTCCTTGCGTGCGAAGATGTAGCCGGTGGGTCCCAGCAGTCAAGGGGGAAACGTTTTTTTCACGACATACGGTGGCCCGTCCGGTGGGTCCCCGCTGTCAGGTGAAGGAATAATTATTTTGCGCGTAATAAGGAGGCACTTCCTTGCGGCTGCCGTGGACCCAGCTGTCAGCCTCTCCACGTACGGTACTCTTCCGATGGAAGTCGGTCGTTGACCACATTGACCATGCCGCGCCGAGAGCACCAGGGCGGTGGACGACGGCGAGGCCTAGGAAGGGGACGACGCGGAGCCGGGGAAGACGTGGCAGTGGATGCCCACGCGGAGAGGAGTACGAAGGTTCACTGGTTCGGCTGCGGTGTGAGGCTGCCGTCGCCACAGAATAACAGGGGGTGTGGGTGCGTGGAGGGATGGCCTGACCAGCGGTGGGAGTAGTAGGGGGCGGTGAGGCCTCCGCGGAAGCACAGCCGGCCACGGGAGGCAGGAGCAGGCGGCACGACCGGCGCTGCTTTGGGCGGCTGGAGCAAGAAGACCGGAGGTTGAAGAAGCACTACAGCTGTTGGATGGACATCATACGGTCACTCGAGCTAGAATCGTCCTTATTGACTAAGTTGACAAAGCCCTCCATCCCCGTCAACTTAGTAGGCCCACAAGTCAGCCTCCCATTATACTGGGTCCCAGCTAGCAGGGGGAGTATTCATTTTTTTGTGCGTAATAAGGAGGCACTTCCTTGCGTGCGAAGATATAGCTGGTGGATCCGAGCTATCAGCGGTGGTAACGTTTTTTTTCGCGAAATACAGATGCACTTTCGGTGTGTCCCAGATGTCAGGTGGAGAAATCATTATTTTGCATGTAATAAGGAGGCATTTCCTTGTGTGCGGGCATGGACCCATTTGCTAATTCTTAAGTTTTTTGGAGCCCATATTCTTTTTGTTAGCATTACAACCCATATTGTGGCCACGGTTAAAAAATTATACGAAATTTTGCATATTTCGGTAAGGTCCGAACTATTTTTAATCCCGCAATTTCGAGTCACATTCAAACTGATTTTAAAAATGAATGTATATCAATATAAAATCCAACGACTTGTCCACGTATAAAAATCAATGCAATTTAAAATATCGAAATGAAAAAAAATTAAAACTAAATGCCGGTTTGATGTGTTTTGAAAATGTACAGCCCGTTTCTCATTACTGATAGGCCATTTTTTCAGCCAGCCGAATGAAACTCTCCTCGTCTTGAAAGATTTGCAGACCAACAGGCCTGACAAAGCGACTCACTTGACAAATCACAAAAAAACTGGGCTAGCCATTTTCAGAAAGAGAAAAAACTACTGGGCTGGTCTGTGGTAAATATAAAAGAAAAGGCCATCTAGACAGGCCAGAGTGCCCCGCACAACCCAGTTGACACCCTGCTTCCGTCTCAAAAACAAATTAGATAAATGCCACTCCAATTATGGCGATTCATGAAAATGCCACTGCAATTTCCAAACTTTGAAAAATGCCACTACAATTTTTGCAAACTTTGAAAAACGCCACTGCAATTTGAAAAATTTGAAAAACGCCACTCCAGACTTCGAAAAATGCCACTGGAAATGGCATGAAATGGCATTTTTCAAAATTTGGAAATTGCAGTGGCATTTCTCGGAAACACCAGATTTGGAGTGGCATTTATCAAATTAACCCAAAATAAAAATAACTGGGCGAGCTGCTGGGTCCCTGGTGTTAGCCGCTCGTTGTGCAATTCGCTCGTTTATTGAGTACGTTGACAATGGCATGGGACCCAGATGTCAGAAATCCATTAGGAGGAGCCATTTTTTTATTGGCTTGAAATAAGGAGGCACCTGCTTGCGTACTGCCATGACCTTGGCGGGTCCCTGCTGTCATCCTCTCCACGTACAATCATCTCCTGATTGTGTACGCGTCAACTTGGTAGGCCCACAAGTCAGCCTCTAAACCCGTGGTGGACAAATACAACTCATTTAAAAAAATAACAGCTCATTCCATACATTCAAACGGAAAGTTTAACATTCAAAGCAAAGTAACAAGGTATGATCTACATATAGAGTACTGAACTTTCACGTTGACAACCATCATAACCAAGTTAACTATCTACTCCACTAATACTCTAGTAGAATACAAGTACTAACTTACTCTTAGCTAACTAGACGATGCCAGCCGCCATCTACGGTACACGCTAAACGCTGGCACCAGCGTCCTTCGCCTCGCCTTGGACTTGCCAGAGGTGCGATAGGGCGCGTTGCTCGCGCGTGCTGGCCCTTTCCATGCCGGCGTGGTCCACCGAAGCTTCGGCTTCTAAGCAGGAAACCCACTTGACGAGCTGGTAGTAAATATCGGCGTCGCGAACGCGTGCATGCCCAACAGCTTCCAGGGCTATTTGCCGGGCGCCGGCCTCACGTAGTTGGCCCAATTGCGGGTGCTCTGCTCGCAACTCAGAGTGTCGGTGCGCTGCTGCTCCATGTCCCGCTGGCGGTGCAAATCGGCGATACGCTGCTCCTCCGCCAGGCGGTCACTGTTCGCACACGAACATGTCACTGTGTACCTCCAACGCCGAGGGTGATGCACCGCAACTCACGTCAAAGGAGACCCGTCCGGAAGCGCGGTACGCAAGCAATCCGTCGGGTGCTTTTGAGAACCCGAAACCTCACGCGCCCGGGAGGGATCCTGTCTGGACGCACAATGGCTATGGGCTGCCCTAGGTCGGGCTGACCACCCCTAGGGCCTCGAGGTTCGCCGCCCTGCAACAAGAAGAATGAACGAAGAACGAGAAAGAAGAAGAACAAGGGAGAAAGATAAAAGTAAAGGTAAAAAGTGGTAAATGATTTGTTCGATTGTGTGTTGTTCAATCGGCCATCACCTCTCATCTATTTATGAGGCGGCTGGACTTCCCGTACAAGAAAAGGGCTAAAAAGTCCATCCAAAATGTCAAAAACCCTAACCTAACTCGGACAGGAATTTTTGGCAATTTTCCGGATCAAATCGGTCTCACCGATTGGTTTGTTTCGGTCCCACCGAGTGAATGTGGTCAACTCTCTGTAACTTTCTGTAATTTCCCGGATCAACTCGGTCTCACCGATTAGTTTGCTTCGGTCCCACCAAGTGAACGTTGCCAACTTTCTGTAAATTTCTGTAATTTTCCGGATCAACTCGGTCTCACCGAGTCAATCAACTCGGTCGGTCAAAAATGACTCTGCAGCTTCTGTTTCTGACCTTGTTTTGCCTCCACAGGTTGCATACAACCTTGGATTAAGACGATTTTTATATCAAAATCAACCGATTTGACGAGACGCACAACTTTCATGTTGAAACGTTTTCCATCAGAGGCCACCTTAATTGAGTTTATGTCCATTTTATAATCTGATGTCAATATGAGCATCTCTGATCTTGTCATAACTTTTGCATCCGAGCTCCGTTTTAGACCATCTTCATATCCATCTTGATCTTCTCGAAGAGAGCCATACCATGGTGACTTCCAATCATAAGTTTGAATTAATCTTGCATAGTTTTAAGCAACTTTTATGATTGTGCCATTTTTGAGCGTCAACAGTCGCGCTCCAACAACTCCTGCTCCTCCGCCAGGTGGTCGCGCTCCAACAAGTCCTCGATCTCTGCATTGCCATCTAAAGACCGATAGAATGCCTCCTCCCTCCGTCTGACTTTCGGTGAAAACCAAACACTAGTTCTGGCGGTGACCGCCTCCGGCCTCGCCTATCGCGGACGGGCGGGGGCATGGCAGACGTGGCGAGAGCGAGGATAAGTGGCAAGCGACGTCAGGCCAGTGGGGGCTTATGAGGATAGGGCGAGTTGGGTCATGGTGCCACCAAAAAAGGCTGGGAAACAGTACTTATAGGCGGAAGGCAGCACAACGGTCATCGGAATTCAATGCATAAGCAGGCATGGCTTAGCGCGCCAGCTTGCCGTAGAAAAGTAGAGAAACTGAAATTATGACTGTGCCGTCCCGTCCCGTCCATGCTAGGTTGCACGCCGGCATGACGGTCAAACGAGTGCACTCGAATCATCCAGATGAGGTACTCCCTCCTTGTCAATAATGATTCCACAGATTTAAAAGGCCCGCAACAATTAAAGCACATCTTTTTTCGCATCAGTTAGCTGCCTTAATTACGGCCGCCTACATGCAGGCACTCAGAATCACTCGCAGCCAGTACACGGAGCAGTATGCAACGAGTCGCAGCCGAGGGCACGCATGCAGCCACTTAAATCGCTGGAATTAACTAGGATTAAACTTCTGCATGCAGTTAATTATTGCCATGCCTTGGCTTGCTGCTTTGGCTCACAGGACTAATAAACCCAGACGGAGGGAGTACCTTGGTTGGTGAGATTTTTAAATTAAGCCCTGCAAACCGAAAAGGAGGTACTAGTACGTGTGTGATCAGCTATTTATTCGTGTATGATCGAGTAGGTCATTTCTTGAATTGAGCCCTGCAAACAGGAAAGGAGGTAGTACATGTGTGATCCGCTATTTATCCGTGTAGGATCGAGTAGGTCAGATAGTGTACGTGTAGGATCGAGTAGGTCGGATGGTGTACGTGTACGATCACATTAGCTGATGAACGTTAGCTGGGAGATAAGGCATTTGCGAACATTTTTGCTGGCAGTTTCATCAGATTCGCATGGCATTTTCTTCAGAGCAGCTTGTCAGTTTCTTCAGAGCTAGACATTTTTATTCGAAAAACTGCTACTTCGGCCCTTGTGTCGCAATTAAAACTGCCAGGAGCGCATTAGTAGGCTAGCTAGTGATCGATCAGTAACTTGTAAACACTGGGCGAACAGAAATAAGGAACTGTTAGTAACTTGTAAACACTGAGAACACAGAAATAAGGATCATGTTGTGCACAACAGTAAGAGCCGATCCGTTCGAAATGTTCACACGAGACTAACAGGCCTGATATTGTAATATGTTCACATTAGTAGCCCAAATTCAAAACCAACTACTACGATTCCCATACATAAGATCAACATGTTAATGCATCTCAATGATTCACATATCATATACAAATATGTATCTCCGAAAGCAAAGATCTAGAAAAAACATATGTTCTTCCTACTAACATGGATGCTTCTCTTGGCCAACATTAAGTACAGACTAAAAGACAAATTTTTTTGTGAAGTCTACAATTCCTCTTGCAAACGTAAGTGGTTTCACCAATAGCTGGAACCATGAGAATGAACCACACATGATGGAGGAACATTCACTGCAATATGATTTGGTCTTCTCCCGATCACACGGCGACACTATTTTCGGAATACAAACTTTAACTTAGGCAAAATGATGCCCATTGTATAATTAGACCAAAGCAATGAAGCACCTGGTGTTGGCCAATAAATAGTACATACTACTTTTCTGCAGTCCATGAAGTGATTATCCAATCTTTCTGTATCTATTTTCAAATGGCACTGCATGCAGTGACTATACTATTCTCTTGTGCAGTTCAACCAAAATTGCGGTCACTTTGTTTGTTTGCCAAATAGCAACGGGCAGACATCTCTGTCTGCACAAATATCAAGCAGCTAGTAAACATATACCCCACCTTGTATTTTCGATTTAAACACGTATCTTCCGCTTAGCATCTGTCATGTTTTGCACTGAACAATTTGATACAGTCATGTTTTTCCCTGGACAATTTCATACTGAATTGATTTGTTGGTTCAGAGCAGAAATATAGCGCCTATTCTTCATCAGACCAAGGATATCCATGTTCGCAGTGATGAAAGAAGTGAAATCGATACAACCGAAATTGAGCATCCAATCATTGAATCCTGTCCTGCACCTCCAATGTAGGTCCACCCTACCAATAAATTCACATGCAAACCACTAGTATTACTATCTAATGACAGTACAAAAAAAGTAGCAAGATAGTAGCAAACCATGTACCTTCGTAATGAACAACTCATAGTGCCACCAATTGGATATAAAGGTTTGGAAGAAAACATGCTCCTAATGTTGAACCATTTGGAATTTTTGTGCAGTTCCACTAAAATCGAGCATCCCTGTTTGCATAGATATTGAAAGTGTGATTACTATAAAAGTGGCACTAGTTGAAGCATAGACTCAGAAATATAAGCATTCCAATTTCTTAATGGGAAAAGGTAGCAAGACTGTTTCTAATCACCTGTTTGAAGGAATAAATAAGGCAACAACGGCTGATGTCAGGAAGGCATATATAGTTCTTTCTGAAAGAATGATTGATTCCTGACCTTTTCTCTTCTTTTAAGTATATTTTGTGCAATTCAACTAAAATAAAATGCCATCACCGCCTTGACAATTCAGTGACACTGTACAAAAGGAAATGACTTAACATTACATCATGATGTCAGGTATGTAGTCGACAGGCATTAGAGACAAACATACAGACCTCCTCCGATAACATAATGAACATTAATTGTAACAAAGGTGTGACTAGCTTTACCGGGATAATTTGAGTGAACTCTACATCATCTGTTCCTTAATATAAGACGTTTTCGCAGTTAAATTTGAAGTACCCAAACGTCTAGTATTTAGAAAAACAGGTAGTAGTTTTCTTGAGCACATATCTGGGAAAGCTTGCCACACTTTATTTATGTCCATACGCTAATGCAACACCATTCGAATACTACAAATATACACTAATCTAGTGGCTAGTGCAATAGTAGAGTAGTTATTTTATTACAGGGTACATTACAATGGTTTTACTGAACAGATTTCAATAAACTCTAGCACTGGAAGATTTCTATAAGAATTAACAATACAAAATGTAAAGGTAACAAGTTTCAGCATTGGTATACTAGCTGTGCATGGGCATTAAACCAAATACAAAAGTCTGAAGGTAACTAGCATTATTATCTAATGACAGTATAAAAAATTGCAAACCATGTACCTTCAAGGTAAATGTCATTTCGAACTCGAGGGGACCTAAATATTCCTATCCCAATCTTGATAATAGGTCAAACATGAAAACTTGATCGAACGAATCAAGAGAACAACCGGAGGAGGAGGTACCCACTCTTGACCTTTCCTCTTGACACTGTACAAAAAAAATTGACTCATCTCATGAAAGTGAGGTATGTAAGCTATAAGCATTAACAGTGCAAAAATCTGAAGGTAGTAACAAGATTCATCGTTGGTATACTGGTTGTGCAACAACATTAGAATGCCTTAGCTGAAAAATCTTTAATACATCCACAATCAATAGCTAACCCTGAAATATTCCAGTGACATTAAATGGCATTGCTTAAATTTATCGGTGGCATTAGACTGAGTGCGGCATTAGTCAAATGTCACATCACTTTAGCAGTAGCATTGCTTGACTTGACTGCTGGCGTTATACTAACAGCAAAAAAAGTGGCAATAAGAGCATGGGAGGCCCATTCCGCCAGTGGGCGCACCAGTACGATGTACCTCCACGAACGCATAGAGTGGTGAGGGAGGTATGGTTGCCCAGAGCAACAAATATCCAGGCAGCATATGTGGATTATGTCCCATTTTTGTTCTCTTCAGCTACCTTTTTCCTATGTGAGGACAGCAAACTGATCGACCTGGTCATTCTCTATTGCGTTGTCATGCCTTTCTACCCTTCTTCAACCAAGAGACACGAGACTCGTTCCTTAGCTACTGATTTTCCCCTTTTCAACCTAGATGCGGGTTCGATGCCTACAGTCTCCCTTCCTTTTCTTATTCAACCCAGACATGGATTAGTCTACATGAAGTAGGGTTTCCTTTAATAGTGCAAATTAAGGTTTTCGTCTGCGTGACCAGAAGAGCAGAGGATAGCAAATTGGGAAGATGGTGGAGTGGAAAAAGATCCACATGCAGCGACGTGACAGATGGGGCAATAGAATAAGGGTATGGTTCGAAAAGAGGTAACATACCTGAGGGTCGGCGGGAAGTGGCTTCGCTCGTGGTCATCGTCCTCCGCACACACTACGGCAGCGAGCTTGGGGAAGTAGGCCATCCCGCGCGGACGCTAGTTCTGAGAGGACGGCCTTGTCGTTAGTGCGTGACCTCGCTCGCTGACGACGAGCGCGTCAACGCTGCACGTCCTTTTCTTCCCCGGCGGATCTGTGACCACCGGTGAGGAGGGAGAGGGAGGCCATCTTTTTTAGATCTAGAGAGAGGGTGATGGTGTGAGAAGCAACTGGGCAACCCTTAGCAAGAAAGCGCTGAAGCTCCAACCTATATATCTTTTTTATACTACTAGTACTAGAGGTGGAGTAGTGGTAGAGTAGTTTATATTTTTCTCTGCATACAGTACCAGTTAGTCGTGCTTCAAAACTGAACGACACGCCATTAAAAAAATAAAGTTGAGAAATAATGCGGCTTTTCGGGCCAACGCGGCCAGACCGCATTTTGCACGAGAAATTACACACCATGTTTCGTTGACATGTGGTCCCGTTCCAACATGTCAGTGAGACGACGGCGAGTCCTTTTGTACTATTTCCGAATGGACGTGTAGGCCGGGGTGCCTCTTTGTGTACCGTGCCAAACTGGCAACCGTCCACCGACTCTTCGCCTTTTCCTCTCGATTTGGAACTGCTGTCACATGCTCTTCCTCCCTCCTCCATTTGCCTTCACCTTTCCTTCTGCCATTGTTCAATCATCTCGTCCATGGAGGAAACAAGCCAGAAACGGCCCCGTTATTCTTGCCTCGATCTGAAAGATGACGTGGTGGAGGAACTCATTGATTGGTGCGACGTCATCACCTCGGCTAGCATGGCAGGTTCGTTCAAGACCATTCTTTACTCAACTAATAACATAATTACAAGGAACCCAAGGGTCCAGGAGCGGTTTGATCTCCCTTATCTTCTTCGCTATAAGCTTGTTCGCATGGGCGCGGACGACGGAGGCCTCGCCTTGTGCAAGTTGACGCTGCTTGATAATGATATGCGTGATGTCAAGATGCCATCGCTTAAGGGTAAGGCCTGGGCTGGCGCAAATGGAGATTGGGTTGTTTATATTGGGTACAATTGCGAGTGGGAACTTGTGAATGTGTACACTTGTCAGCGGATTCCACTTCCAAAAATCTTAGAGTGCCCTGAGGTTGAGCACATAGATGATCTGTGTACGTTCAAAATACGATCATGGTGGTTGTCGTCTACGAAAGATAGCAATTTGTCGAGTTCCCAAACCGCTCTTGGAATTACGAGAACTATGAAGTTGTTGCTATCTTCGACAAGCTTGTTGCCATCGTTATTGATTCCACGGTTCGTCCATGGATATTGCTCAAAAATCAGTTTTTGTACACAGATGATGAGTACTGTGATGCAATTGAATACGAGGATCTTGTGTTTGCTGCCACCACTCGTGGCACTGTTTTTGCATGGGATCCTCGTAGTTTTGGTACGTTTGTCTTCCACCGTAATTATAATTGTTTCATCCACATGCATGCAGGTTAGCAAGTTTCTCTTTACTAATTAATCTTCTTGTGTTTCCATGGTCCTGTGAACATTCCACCACTTATACTTGAAAAAATTTATAACCAAGGGGGAGATGACGATGGTGATGATCACGAGCATGAGGACGAGCAGAACTTATATACTCAGTGCACCTGGCAACTAATTCCGATGGATCACCTCTTCTTGTCTATATACAATGCAATGAGATTGTTACTACTGAGGGAGCACGTGTTGTCTCCCATGGTCACCCTCTCCGGACCTATTCCAACACCCGTTGCAGGGTATTCGGGATGGATACTAGTGTGCTAGCGCCAACACCTTCTCCCTGGTTCAGTATTGATAGTCTTGGAGAAAACTCGCTCTTCCTTGGACTAAACTATCCAATGATGGTTAAAGGCGATCCAGCTGCTGTTGACACAACGTTACTACCATTTATGAGAAGCAACTGTATCTATACCTTGGACATTGCGGTGGTTCCCTACCCTGGTCCTGATATATGCCGCTTTAGCCTGGATGATCAGTCCTGCGTTGCTCTTGTTATTGACAATATATAGCTGGCCCTTCCCAGAGCACCTATGGTTCAAAGCAAGCGTTTCCAATGCCGAGGATTGGTTGAGTTGAAGTTCATTTCATTGCTTGTTATTTGTTGTGTGATGAAAACTTCAGTATTTACTATAACGTTTTGTTGGAAATATTCTATAATGCAACATGTATCCTTGTGGTCATTGTATGTTGATGACTTGTTGTATGTAATGAATGGTACATTTGCAAATGCATGTCATAGACTCAATTTATGAATGGTTTTCGAGTCACTTCTTGGAGTGTGAATACCGTAGTAGTATATCCAGCATCCGGTTAGTATATGAAGTTGCCACATCACATAGAGCCAACCTAATATTGGAGTATGCTCGCCCTCCACCAGTGCGCCGCTTCAAATGGTGGACAAAGTGAGAGGTCGCGTCACCTTGTGTCCAGATCTGAGATGCCACTTGTACCAGATGAATGACTCCAAGTTCGACCACCGTGATGCTACGTGCGAGCCGAGGAACACTGTTGGAGACACCCCCCTCATAATATTCCTATATTGGTCGTTTGATTCATAGGATAGAATGCTATAGGAATTTTTTTCCTATGTAATCATGTTTTAATTGGCAATCTAGCATCCACTCCGACTTTTGTTTCACTTCCTTTGTTCCTATGAAGAGAGTACTTGCTCTAAGTGATGTGCCGATGCAAGAGCCGCCTATATTAATTAACCATGCTCTAAAAAGGTGGACCAGCTTTGGCTATAGTAGTACTGTACTAGGTTAGTAGGTGACCTTGTGCTTGGCTCTTCTCCTTTTCTGGAAGTCAAACAATAATGATGGTACTACAGTAGTACTTCTGGCAATCTGACACCAGATGAACTGCTGCACGTCCACCGCTTGTAAGCAAAAGTTTCTCCTCGTGCTGCGAGCCACCCCGCATGCGTTAGCGAGGGAGAAGGCATACTTAGTAAGCAAGCTTCTCGTCATTCTGCGAGTTGACGGGACACATCAAAGTTATTTATTAGTACTCTCTTCAAAAAGGGCCGACCATGTCCATGGCTACCATCCCGTGCTCTGTCATTGAGTACATGCACTATTCACGTGCCATCGAGGAAAAAAATATTGCATAGTACTAGGTGCCATCAAAGTGCACGACTCACTTACGCACTGCATATCTCCATTTTCTTGCATGACACGCCACCTTGATGTTAGATGTCCCGCGTGTCATGGAGGCATATAGTATGATTTTTAAAATGGAGGCATATAGATGTCTCGCGTGTCGGCAAAAGGATGAACAAAGCTCATGTCTTAAACGGAAGAGTGAAAGAACATAGATTCCTGACGACCGAGAAGGAGCAACAAACCTCGTGGTGGAGCGTCTGCACTCATAATATTTTATATTATTCAACAATATAAAATCAACCAAATCTCTCCACATTCCTTACCATTCTATAGTATGAGAATAACTTTGAACGTAAGCCATTTATTCACTCTATCCAATGGTCATAGTTGGAAAATCCAAACAAAACCAAGCATTGGATCAACTCTTTTAGCACTTAGATTGTTGCCGCCTGCCCACCTATATATCCGCTCACGTGTGATGACCACATGAGCTATCCACGCAGATTGTATGTTAAAAAATAAAGGTCGATAACTAATGCAGTACCTCGGGCCAACGCGGCCAGATCGCATTTTGCACGAGAAATTACACAACATGTCTTGTTGACATGTGGTCCCGTTCCAACATGTCAGTGAGACGACGTCGAGTCCTTTTGTACTATTTCCAAACGGACGTGTAGGCTGGGGCGCCTCTTCGTGTACCGTGGCAAACTGGCAACCGTCCACCGACTCTTCGCCTTTCCCTCTCGATTTGGAACTGATGTCACACGCTCTTCCTCCCTCCTCCATTTACCTTCACCCTTCCTTCTGCCATTGTTCGATTGTCTTCTCCATGGAGGGAACAACCAGGAAGTGATCCTGTTATTCTTGCCCCGATCTGAAAGATGACATGGTGGAGGAACTCATTGATCGGTGCAACACCATCAGCTCGGCTAGCATGGCAGGTTCGTTCAAGACCATTCTCGACTCAACTAATAACATCATTACAAGGAACCCAAGGGTCCAGGAGTGGTTTGATCTCCCCTATCTTCTTCACCGTGACCCTGCTGACTGGCGCGGGGACGAGGGAAGCCTTGCCTTGTGCAAGTTGATGCCGCTTGATAATGATATGTATGATGTTAAGATGCCATCGCTTGAGGGCAAGGCTTGGGAAGGCGCAAATGGAGATTGGGTTGTTTATATTGGGAACAACTGTGAGTGGGAACTTGTGAATGTGTACACTCGTCACCGGGTTCCACTTCCAAAAATCTCAGACTGCCCAGAGGTTGAGCACACACTACTAGGGAAAACCTTATACACAGAATCTTAGCAGCAACGCGGTTTAAAAACAAACGCTACTTCTAGGTAGCAGTAGCGAGCTTCAGAAAACAGCGCTGCTAATAGCACGGTAGCAGTAGCGGTCTATGTGAAACAAGCGCTACTACTATAATTGCCACGGCGTTGCCCCCAGGCTAGATATATTAGTAGCGCCCCTCCGGGGACGCGCTACTGCTAAAGTATTTAGTAGCAACGTTTTTCTCCAAAACACGCTACTGCTAAGTACTGCATCTAATTAAGTTTAGTCCCATACTGCTAAGCGAAAAAGGTGTTTACCACCTTAAATATGTTACTTCTCAAACTAACTCGAGCACTTGGTCTTCATTGAACTATATGTGTAGGATTTGTGGCTGCAATATGAATCTTCACCAGTGCCTATACAGGTACAGTGAGGATTCATGTTGAATATTTAGATTCTACACAAAAAGATCAATGATGAACAATGTATATTTTTGAAGTTTCTACATGCTTTGACTTAGCAGTAGCGTTTTTTCAGGGCAAAACGCTACTGATTTATAAAACAGAAAGGAGTAGCTGTAGCGTGTTTCGCTTGACATGCTATAGCTAACTTAGCTATAGCGCGTTCGGGCCAAACGCGCTGCTGCTAGTTTGACTTAACCCCCGCCGCGCGGGCTCAAAATTTCCCTAAGTCCTTCCCCTCCACTTCCCCCTCTCCCCCAACTGCTCCATCGCCGCTGTCGCCCAGCCGCTCTCGACCTCACCGCCGCCGCCCTCAACCTCACCATCGCTGTCGCCCGCCGCACACCCTCGACGCCGCCCCCGACCCCGACCTCGACGGCGCCCCCGACCCCGACATCGACGCCACCCTCCTCCGCGTGCCCGAGCCCCGACCCCGTCCTCGACGCCGCCTGCCCCTCCCTCGCCGCAGTCACCGTAAGGCTCTTTAGTAGTAGGCATTTTTTAGGGCAGTAGGCATTTGTTTAAGGCATTAGGCATTTTTTAGGGCAATAGGCATTTGTTTAGGGCAGTTGGCATTTTTTAGCATTTAGGAAAAATGATTAACAACTTTTTTAGGAAATTAGCTAGGGCAAATTTTTATGAAAAAACAAAAAGCAGAATTGTTTTTATTTCAAAAACTTGGTTAAACTAATTATTGCTATGTAAACAAAAAACAAGATTGTTGTTATATGATATATGTCATTGATGTTCATTTGCATATTCCATTATTGAAGTGGTTCGATTGTTCCCAAGTGGATTTGTTGTTTCCAGGGAATGAAGTCGAGTGGCCTATGTTTTGCCAGAATGTTGATTTATTTCCGTTTCGGCAAATTTCAGGTTCTCGATTTGTCCACTTTTTAGTAAAAGTCATGCCGAAATTTTCCATGAATTTTGGCATGACTTGTGCTGCAAACTAGGACATATCGAGTGAGATGATTTACTTTTGCTTAATTGAGTGCATGCTAATTTGAATACTTTTATTTATTTTACGATTTGGTTTTGCTTATTGAATGCTCATGTCAATATGAGTCCTATAAGATATTTTGAGTATCCTGGTAGTTGTCTTTGATCGATTTTCAATTAATGTTTCAACTATGAACATAGGAACTGTCTGACAACGAAAATGATTTCGGTATTTGCAAATACTGCGAAGACGAGTGCGGCCTGTGCGACAGAATTTTCCTAGATTATGATAGGCGCTTCAGCATCAAGCTGGACGTGAACTTCGAATTGGATACAGTAAGTCACAACGACAAGTCCTTTTCGTAATTAAGCATGACATCTGCTTCACTTGCTTCAACTTATAATTTAATTTTTTTTACTATTCTACTAGCGTATCCCCTGCCATGCAAGAGTTTTTTTCTTGGATAAGATAGGTTTCAGTTGTACTATGGAGGTAAAGAAAGATTACTTGAAGACCGAGCATGCTTGTATTTTCCACGCAAAATTATACAATGGAAACGACTACGCCTATTTTGGTTGCTTGGCGAGCACTATGCAAGACTTATGCATTTGAGCCTGGTATGGTTATCACCTTTGATATTCGTCCGGAAGATGATATTGAAGGTAATACCAACATCTGGGTCAACGTGCGGACGCCTCCAGTTATACCATTATGTGAGTTTCTCAACCATATTTATGTCTTTGATATTGTTTATTCAAAAATAGTTGACAATTAATTTCTATTGTCAGCTTATTTCCGTTCAAGCAAACATGTCCAGCGCTTGGTAGACAGGACCTACTACTATCCCAGTGCTGAACTAGACTGCGAGGAGCTAAGTCATTATGTTTCATGGCTTGAGAATCTTGATACTGTAAAGACAAATTTTCTTCCTGCACTTAGAAATGTTAGTACTAAAAACGTGTGACCAATAGTGTTTGTAATGAACTACGGTCACATCTATTTAGGAAAGATGGTAAGATTTTGACTATCTGTCCTCAGTGCATCTTTTGCATACATTATTTTTTAAGCTAAACTTCATTGCTAAGTATGTTACTATACGATGTTCTTCAACAGGGACTCCCGATGAATGTTGTGCCTCATGGGATCGAGACTAAAGGTACCATGAGCATTGTTAGCTTACGGCCAAGATATCCTACAATGCACTTTAGTGCATTCAGGATTTCTAATAGCGAGGGATGCTTAATAGGGAAAGACTGGACCAAATTTGTGATGGAGGAGTGCAGAGAAGTACTAGGGGGCAGCAATCAGAAGCGCAGCGCACGATTAGGAGACATGTTCATCTGCATGCTCCAACTTGATGAAGGAGGAGAGCTACACATGTTTTATGTTATTTTACCTGAGAGAGAGCAGCAGGAGTGATTAGCTAGCTAGAAATAAGTTTGAAGATGATGATGTGCTACAGTATGACTATGATGATTAAGTAGCTAGTGTTGGTGGTAATGACTATGATGATTATTATTAGCTAGTGTTGGTGGTGATTAGAATGAGTTTGAAGATGATGGTGTGCTGCACTATGACTATGGTGATTAAATAAATACTGTTGGTGGCAATGACTATGATGATGATTAAATAGCTTGTGCTGGCGGATTAGATTCAAGTGGAGGCAACATGTGGTGCACATCGAAAATACTACTAGTCTAAACTAGATCAAGTTTGGATTAGTAGTATACTTTTGACATGCACCACATATTGCCTCCACTTGAACCTAATCCACCACTGTTATGGACATAATGATATAAACCTCATAATTGGTATTGTACCAAAATTTGTATAACGGCGTATAAATACACTAAAAAGAATAAAAAAGAAAAAAAGAATACTAGTAGCGATGGATAGTAAACACGCTGCAACTAGCTAGATTAGCAGCAGCGCGGGAGAGAACAAGCGCTGCCGCTATGTGTCTTAGCAGTAGCGCGTGCGGCAGGCGCTACTGCTAAGTAATAGCTGTAGCGCCTTATTAGTAGCGCGGCAGCCCGCGCTACTAGTGGGCATTAAACCCGCGCTACTACTAGGGTTTTCCCTAGTAGTGACACCGGTATTCTACGCACGTTCAAATACGATCATGGTGACTGTCTTCTATGGAAGATAGCAATTTATGGAGTTCCCAACCGCTCTTGGCATTACAGGAACTATGTAGTTGTTGCTATCTTCGACAAGCTTGTTGCCGTCCTTCGTGGTTCGATTGGATGGATATTGCTCAAAAATCAGTTTCTATACATGGATGTGTACTGTGATGCAATTCAATACGAGGGTTTTGTGTTTGCTTCCACCACTCGTGGCACTGTTTTTGCACGGGATCCTCGTAGTTTCGGTACGTTTGTGTTCCATCGTAATTATAATTGTTTCATCCACATGCATACGAGTTAGCAAGTTTCCCTTTAGGCTGCTCGTAGTGAGAGTATCATAGGTAGTATCATGCATGCCAACTAGGAAGTTTTGATGAGGTGGCATGGAATTAAATGAAGAAAGAGGGGGTTGAGTATCATATCATGACACCGTATCATATTAAATGATGTGCTACTATGTGTCATGCATGGCAATAAATGACTATCCTATGATACTAACATATGATACTATGCACTACGGATGTAGTCTCATACACTAGTACCATATGCATGATACTAGTATATGATACTCTCCATTACAACCAGCCTTACTAATTAACCTTCTTCTTGTGTTTCCAAGGTCCGGTGAACATTCCACCACCTATACTTGAAAAAAATTATAACCAAGGGGGAGATGACGATGGTTATGATCACGAGCATGAGGACGAGCAGGGCCCATATACTCAGTGGCGCCTGGCAACTTATTCCGATGGATCACCCCTTCTTGTCTGTATATAGCCCACTGCTGATGTTACTACTAAGGAAGCAGGTGTTGTCTCCCATGGTCGCACTCTCCGGACCTATTCCAACACCCGTTGCACGGTATTCGGGATGGATATTAGTGTGCTAGCGCCAACACCTTCTCCCTGGTACAGTATTGATAGTCTTGGAGAAAACTCTCTCTTCCTTGGACAAAACTATCCAATGATGGTGAAAGGCGATCCAACTGCTGTTGACACAACGTTACTACCATTTACGAGGAGCAACTATATCTATACCTCGGACATTTCGGTGGTTCCCTACCCTAGTCGTGATATAGTAGGCCGCTTCAGCCTGGATGATCATTCAAGCATTGGTCTCGAGATTGACAGTAGATGGCCCTTCCCGGAGTATCACTTGTGGTTCAAAGAAAGCGTTTCCAACGCCGAGGATTGGTTTAGTTGAAGTTCATTTCATTGCTTGTTATTTGTTGTGTGATGAAAACTTTAGTATTTATAATGTATCATCGTTGTCGTTGTGGGTTGATGACCTGTTGTATGTAATAAAATGATATGCCTGTGATAAACTTACTAAATTTATGAAAGGCTTTCGAGTCGCTTCTCTGAGTGGGTGCTGCGACGAGGCAAAAAATATTTTCCGAACACATAATTGTACGTGCATTGCAATAGGTTATCAGATGAGGCCAATCAACAATAGTACACTTTGTACTAGCTTCACATGCTTCGCGCGTCGGGCGGGTGTTTTTACTGTAGCTGTGAATCCCATCATCCTAGGTCCTCGGATGAGTCCAGTAGAAATTGCATTCTGATGTCTGGGTTCAAACTTTCAGAACTGCTGCACTATCTCTACGTCTGCGTATACGTATACGTAATACAATAAGTTTTAAACTTGAGACCAGCCACCCACCCTCACAAAGAACACTTTTTAACCTAGCACAGACTCCAGGAAATTTGGCTACAGTGTGAGGTGGGCCATATGTTAATATGTGTTCGCTGTACGTAACCAGCACCTCGAATCCTCGATACTACTACTATATAGTAGTAGGGTGGCATATGGGCCAGAATAAGCATTCACGTCCAGGAGTACGGCACACGCCACCAGCACGACTTCCATCTGACACCATATTTCTTGGAGTCCGTGCTACAACTATCTCTTCAACCTCGTCGTTTCTCTAACTCAGCCATCGCGCGACGGGCGAGGTGGGGGTTTGCCGATAGTCTGTTTCCTCAACTGCGGTCCCACTTGTAAGGCCAACTCCAACGCACGACCCCAAACGGACCTTCGTTTTGCCCGGATTCTCTCCGTTTGGGTAGGGCAATGGGTTCATGTCTGTCCCATTTCTTGGATGCGGTGGCCGTGCGCCCAACGTGCGGACGGATCCCAGCCGCATACATTTTTCTAGGCAAACACATATCTTTTTTTCATCATTGATTTTTGGTACATGGAAATACATCATCAAAATTTGACTAGAAAAGCAAGACCAAAGAAAACAAGAACCACAAGAATACATTTTAGAAGATATCCAACTTCCATAACTGCTCCTATAAGTTGGATTAGTGCCTTCTCGATGTATTCATTGTTGATCTGCGGAGGCTCGATCTTGTGTGCTTCTTTCTTCTTCGAGTGTAATAAAGAAGTAGACGTTGCTTCCTCGCATCTAGTCTCATGTCTAGCCTCTATTCTATCAACAAGTGTACTAGTCTCATCTCTAGCCTCTATGCTAGCTAAAAGTGCTAGAACATCTACTAAATTGCGCTCTATTAATATATCGATGTACTCTTCTTCCCAATACCAAAACTTGCATCCATTCTACACAATAAAATTTTAAGTTAGCACAACTAGTCTAATCCGAGAGCACAACCGAAGATTTGGTCGAGTTCTTCCTTCTTTTGCCGACACGTGGGACATCCAGCATCTAGGTCGTGTCATGCAAGAAAATGGAGTGGTAGTTGAAGCCATGTGATGTGCATCTTGGGTTAAACTGTAAATAGAATCTTACTACTCTTGAGTAACTCCAAAAGCGGCCACCGAAGATCTTTATTGGATTTGTTTTTCATCACCAGCACGTCGAGGTGAAAGATGTGCAGGTTCAGTGGGTCCTCTTGCATTTTCACTGACATGTGGGACCGCATATGAGCAAACAAATGGTGGGCTCCGCGCGTCTGCTGGCTGGCTGAGAAGAGAGATAGAGGAGGGCTGAGCACGGACTCCGGGAAATTTGTTCTATGTAACCAGCACCTCGATATAGGCTCGATAGAGTGGGGTGGCATGGGCCATAACTAGCATTCACGTCTAGCAGTACGGCACACGCCACCCACAGGAGTCCCATCCGACACCAATTTTCTTGGAGTCCATGCTACAGCCATCTCTTCTCCCTCCTGTTTTCTCAGCCATCGCGCGGTGAGCGGGGTGGGGGTTTGCCGATAGTCGGTTTGCTCAACTGCGGTCCCACTTGTAAGTGAAAATGCAACACAGCACGCATCACTAGTAGAAAACGGACCATTAGTACCGGTTTGTAAGGGCCTTTAGTGCCGGTTATGGAACCGACACTAAAGTCCCCCCCCCCTTTAGTACCGGTTCGGCACGAACCGGCGCTAAAGTGCCACCACGTGGCGTGAGCTCGTGCCCTGGTACGGGGGACCTTTAGTACCGGTTGGTGTTACCAACCGGTACTAAAGGTTTTTTTTGAATTTTTTTTTTTGAAAATTTTGGAAAAAAAATTTGATTTTTTTTATTTTTAATTTTTCTGAATTATTTGATGATTTAGTCTCTAATCACCTCTCTTAACTGCTCAAGTGTGGATCACTCATTCCAAATCATCTAACTTCCTGACCGGTCATCCATCCCTCTCACTACTCCAGCCCGAGCACGCTTAACTTTCAGGTTCTATTCTCCTTCATTTCCGAGTCTGCACTTGTTGTTTTCCTGACAATAGTAAGATGTCAATCCTATTAACCCTCAGGAATTTACCTTGAGCATGAAGTCACACATTTCACCGTTTGAGTTTGAAACTATTATTCTAAAAAACAGTAATTATTTAGTAACGCTAATATTTCTTGAATAAGTTTGACCATAGTTTGACCACAGTTTGACCATAGTTTGACCAGATTTGACCAAAATTCAAAAAATTGAAATAATTATTTAGTAACACTAATATTCTTGAATAATTATGTAGTAACACTAATATTTCTTGAATAAGTAGTTTGACCATAGTTTGACCATAGTTTGACCAGATTTGAACAAAATTCAAAAAAACTGAGATACTTATTTAGTAACACTAATATTATTGCGTAATTATTTAGTAACACTCTATATTTCTTGAATCAGTTGTTTGACCGGTTTGACAAGATTTAACCAAAATTCAAAAAAACATAAATTAGAGCATATCTTTTTTTCCTTTTACAATTTGTCATTTCAAAAATTGTCCTAAACCCTAAACCCGGGACTTAAAACGTCGGAAACTCTATGCTAAACAGTAAAAACTAAGGGTTTAGATCATAAAACCTAACCCTAAACACTGAAATCTAAACCCTAGCACTAAACGCTAAAAACGTCCAAAAAACGTCTAAAACGCCCAAAAACTCTATTTTCCCTTTGGAATTTTGTGATTTTAAAAAATTGTCGAAACGGAAAACTGGGTGTTTCAGCAGATCAATCTTTTTGTTCTGCAAATTTTGATATATTATATGTATTTTTCTGAATTAGGATGATTTATTATGATTTTTTCAAGTTTGAAAATTGCCCTATAGTGCCGGTTTGTGTCTCCAACCGATACTATACGTCAGACCCCTTTAGTACCGGTTCATGGCACGAACCGGTACTAAAGGTTAGACCTTTAGTACCGGTTCGTGCCACGAACCGGTACTAAAGGTGATCGTGGGGCCCCGGCCTGATGCCAGCCTGCCACCACCCCTTTAGTACCGGTTCGTGCCACGAACCGGTACTAAAGGTTCAACACGAACCGGCATTAATGCAAATCCGTTCGAACCGGCACTAATGGTACCATTAGTACCGGCTCAAATACAAACCGGCACTAATGTGCTTCACGTTTGACCCTTTTTCTACTAGTGCATTCCCCCTTGAGTGGCGTGTCGGACCAACCGTGTGGGGGTGCGATGCGAACACGGCAGGCTTTTCCTTTTGAACTTGTAACTTGTAAAATTTGGTTCTGCTCCATGGCGCGACCGATAGATAGAAATAGCGATTTTCCCTAGAGTAATTAGAAGTTTGGTTCTGGTGCGGTTCATGCATAGAGTACATACGAAAATTATGAAGTTGATGCGAAAGGTAAGATAATTACTAGTGGTACCATATACTACTACATGGATTTGGCGGAAAGATAAAAATACATACGGATCCATCAACGACATCCTCACGCACTAGTGCGCCGGGTCACCAACCGACGTGTGAGGAGCAGCGGCGTTGGCGGCGAGCTCAACGTGCTTCTGAACAATGCCGTCCAAGGTTGCCCTGCGGTCCAAGAAGGCCAGCGTCCTATCGTCCTCCTCTTGCATGTAGTAGTCCTTGTGGACGATTTGCGCGTACGTGGGTGATTATGTCCATGGTGTCTTGCTGCGCCAGGCGCTGCGCGGCGAGCGCGACCTCGAGGTGGACATTCTCCGACGCGACGGCGGGAAGTCGCAGGGCCACCAGTGCGTTGGTATGTCGTCTTCGTCGCTCTCTCTATGGCCTTAAGCAGGCCCCTCGCGCCTGGTTTGAGTGTTTTGCCTCTGTGGTGACTGCCGCTGGGTTTTTAGCGAGTGCTCATGATCCAGCGTTGTTTGTCCACCTTTCAGCTCGTGGTCAGACTCTTCTTCTTCTCTATGTCGATGACATGATCATCACTAGTGACGACCCCGAGTATATTGCCTTTGTGAAGGCCCATCTTAGTGAGCAGTTTCTTATGTCTGATCTTGGCCCTCTTCGGTACTTTCTTGGGATAGAAGTCTCTTCTACCTCTGATGGCTTTTTTTTATTTCCGAGGAAAGGTATATCCAGGATCTTCTTGCTCGTGCTGGGCTTACTGATGAGCGCATTGTTGAGACTCCCATGGAGCTCAATGTTCACCTCCGTGATACTGATGGTGACCCCTTGTCTGATCCGACGCGTTACCGTCATCTTGTTGGGAGTCTTGTCTATCTAGCTGCCACTCGTCCAAATATCTCTTATCCAGTCCATATTTTGAGTCAATTTGTCTCTGCTTCCACTTCAGTCCACTACAGTCACCTTCTTCGTGTTCTCCGATATCTTCATGGCACGATCTCTCACCGTCTATTCTTTCCTCGCTACAGTTCATTACAGGTTCAGGCCTTTTCGGATGCTACGTGGGCTAGTGATACCTCGGATCGCCGTTCACTTTCTGCTTACTGTGTTTTCCTTGGTGGTTCTCTCATTGCCTGGAAGACGAAGAAACAGACCGCAGTTTCCCGTTCGAGTGCAGAGGCTGAGTTGCGAGCTATGGCTCTTTTGACTGCAGAGGCGACTTGGTTACGGTGGTTACTTCATGATTTTGGTGTTTCTGTCACTACATCTACTCTGCTATTTCTGACAGTACAGGTGCTATTAGCATTGCCCGCGACCCTGTGAAGCATGAGCTCACCAAGCATATTGGTGTTGATGTTTTTTATGTGCGTGCTGGTGTGCAGGATCAAGTTATTGTTCTTCAGTATGTGCCTTCCGAGTTACAGCTGGCGGACTTCTTTACAAAGGCCCAAACTAGAGCACAACATGGCTTCTATCTCTCCAAACTCGGTGTTGTTCTTCCACCATGAGTTTGGGGGGGGGGGGGGGGGGGTAGAGTAGTTTATATAGCCATGTAGCCTTTTCTCTTAACCTCATTGTAAAAGGGGTTTCCTTCATATTTCCTGCACCTGTACATGTGTACCTGGTTGGTCTACAAGCTTGGCATATGCGGCTGAGTCTGCCACGGGATCGGCACCATAGTCTGCTCCTCCTCCTCGGCTTGTAAGCACGGATGTACGCATCTCTCCATCAAGCGTGGGCGGCAGAGGCGGAGGCGGAGGTGTGCAACGACGTGGAACAAGGGCAATTCTGCTCGAGCTCCAGCGACAACGAAGCATCAGGCGACACCACCACCACTCGGCGTAGGCACACTGCGGCAAGGCAGGATCGAGGTGAAGGACATGGAGAGCGACACGGTTTCGGCATCCGGCCACAAGACGGAGACCGAGTGCGAGTCCGGGGCGGAGGCGGAGCACGTACGGTACCTCCTCACGTCCCGGAGGAATCCGAGGATACAGAATAAATACTTGGCCGGCCGGCGCTCTTTGTCGCCACCGTACCGTGAGATATCATACAGATACAGAGCAGGGAGGGAGATCACGTACGTACGTTCGTTCCCGAGTCAAGCGCGCAGATTGATAGATAGATAGATGTCCAACTTTTGCGTTGAGGAGGAGGAGATGCATAATACTAGTAGTACCCAACAACAAATCAACAAGGCCGTCGACTTGGCGGCTTACCTTGTTGATAATCCTGACAAGGCCCTCGGCTTTCTGGTGCATGAGACGCAAGGGTTGCGCCGTCGGATTCAGTCCCAGGCATCGCTTCTGAGGAATTCTCAAGTCGACATGCGCTCGGACAAGCTCCAAAAGATGCGTCTCATGTCCACCGCATTGCTTAGCATCTCACAGCTTATAAAGAACCACATATCTCCCCCTCATGACTACAAGGACGTCGACGAAATTCCTTGGCGTCTTCGTTCTCACTATTCCGGCTGGAAGTCTACGTGGGGAAGTCGACCGCCAGCTCATGGCACATTTTATGACACAAGTAAGATAAGAATGCTTTTTTCTTCTAATTATGACGACTCAGTTTCCCAAAAATAATTCCTTTTCTTGGTGCTCCTTGTCGCTCGACTAGTTTGATTGATTTCCACGTCCGCACTCACTTATTTTAATTAATCTGGTGTTGCAGCTACATGGAGTCCTATGCAGTTTACGCACACGCCTGCTACATTTCCATACTCTTGTACGGTCGGCCGCGCCTTGCAGATCTACTCTATCAAAATCGTCAACCTGAATCCCAATCTAGACTGGCCCCTCCATGTCTACGGCGTGGTTGCCGCACGAGACTGCTTTGACCACAACCGCAACATTCTCTTCCACGGGTCCGAGGCTAACTGCCAACGACTCACCCAAGATGTATGTACAGTGTCAATCTAATTTTTGATTAGTCTGTTTCTATTAAGTATAGTAGAATAATGATGATGCTGCTTGCAGGACCCTTTTTTGCACTTGATTGGCCCGTCACGTGCAATTGTGGCCCAAGATCGTGTTATGTTTGAAGTCCAACTAAAAATGAAGTACGGAGCAGAGTCTAAAGATACAGCATTGTTCACTTCCAGCTATAGTTACGGCTTTGACAGGCGGTGTTCCACCATTCTGATCTACAGCCGTTGTTGTATGGCAGAGTTAAGCCTTGAGGGGCTTACTAAAGCAATCCAGGCCACCATTGTTGGTGTTCGCGTTGTCAAAGGAAAGTGGCCTTGTAAGTATGGATGCCGAGTTTCTTGCTCCTTGTCTTCTATTGAAGAGGCTATTGATTCCACGCCTACGGAAGTTGTGCTGCTTGAATCTCGCGGCAAAGAAATGCCCACACGCTCAGATGGTTACATTCATTTATCAAGGAATGTGGTTTCGGTGGATATACATACTACATTGAAAGTTTGCATACAAGCTTACTCGAATGCTGGTTGCACTCCTCTACAGGGTCATGTGAACTTTCCTGTACAGCAATGCCAAGTAAGCAAGCGGAAATGCTCACTTGGCAACTCTAGGGTGGTGGAGATCATTGTTGCTTGGTCCCTCCTTCCCATGGACGAGCTTGGCTAGTACCGGAGGGATATTGTACCCTGATCGATGTAGAGTGTTGTTGCAGAATTTCCGTATCAAATCTAGCTTATGTTATCCAGTTAATAGTGCACCAACGATGACATGTTGAAGTATCTGTGTATCGACCATCTATCTAAGTGTTTTGAGTACCTGCAGCTTATGTTATCCAACTATTTACTGCCTTCTCTTTTTTTTAAAACAAACTATACTGACTTATGTGGGGTGAAATATTCTGGTTTGATTATAACTAGCAAAGTGGCCCACACAAATGCACGGGCTAGCTTATGAGATATTCTGTTTTCATTAAGGTGTAGTTGTGTAGTTATGTTTTAATTAACCCGCGCAAAGGAGTCTTGTATCACTATGCCTAAAAACATGTACTCTCTAAAATTCTGAGGAGTATCTAGCCGAGCATCCTTTAGTGGAGCAGATTTGCTTTCTAAGAAATGGTCGTTTCTTAACCAATCTTCTAAAATTTTGTTTTTTCAAAAAAAAAAATCATCCAATTCTAGTTTACATAGCACATTATAACGTACATATTTGCACACATATGAAATCCAAACATATTAAGGTTCACACACTTTACAAATTCATAGTTTCCAAACGAAATTATTACAAATTCAAACACACCGAAGCGTTCAAATGAAGTAAATAGCATGATAAAAGTACAACTACAAAGTGCTATGGAGATGCCAATGATGCTCAACAAGAACATCTTGGAGCTGGTAAAGAACTTCTTGGTTCTTGATCCCGCGATGCTCTTTGAGGAATCTCTGTATCATATTTGCATCGTGCTCTGGCTCAACGGAATCCCCATTGGTGATGTACCGATAGTTCTCAAGCATGCATCCCTCATCTTCAATGATCTTGTTATGCAAGATGATGTAACATGTCAGAATTTACCATAAAACATTGGGGTTCCAATACTCGGCAGGGCCACGGACGATGGCAAAATGCTTTTGAAGTATATTAATAGCTCTCTCCACATCCTTCCAAGTTGAATCTTGCCGTGTTGCCAACAGAGACCTTTTGTTACCTTTTCGATGCGGAATTGTTTTGACAAATGTGGCCCATGAAGGATAGATGCCATCCGGAAGGTAGTAACCCATCGTGTACTCACGACCATTGACCATATAGTTGCAAGGAGGAGCCTCTCCATCAACAAGCCTAGCAAACAGTTGTGATCTCGACAACACATTCAGGTCATTGTGAGAGCCAATAATCAGATGAATGAATGCCAAATCAATAGATCCTCTGATGCAATAGCATCAAGAATGAGTGTTGGTTTGTTGCAGTGGACTTTATACTGACATTTCCACCTTGTAGAGCATAGTGAGGTCTAATGGCCGGCTAGATACGTTGAGCCGCTACTAGCGATCGACGAGGCATGGAGATGACCAGCAAAGTATAGTGAGGAGTAGTGAAGCTCCGAGGAAAAAGATCCGAGCCGGTTTTCAGCGACGGGGTGGATGTGGCGGTGCGGATTTTCAGCTCGACTCCAGCGACGATAAGGGCGTCGGCCAGCAACCGGCTCATACTAGGCAGAAGGGCGGCGAGGGCGAAGGGAAGCGGCTGGGTAGGGCGGGTAGTCGTTAGCACTAGCGCTGGCGACAACGTAGCAGGGGGTGGGGCATGAAAAAGAGTCCCCAACTTTTACTCGGTCGGGAGGAAGCCGAGTATATTTAGGAGTTCACGTTGCCAAGGAATATATGATCCCCCAAAAAACTTGAAGTCAAATGCACGTACATTCTATATGTATTGATATCTGATTCTTGACTTCTAGCTTCATTCTTGGAAATTGGCAATGGCTTCTAGGTGCATATGCATCCATTGTCTAAATACATATTTTAAAAAATTCTGAACAAAAATCCCACGTGTATATCCGGACATTCTAAGTGCGTGCACATAGTTTTCGGTGAAAAACGAGGTTTTTTGTGGCTTCTGTAAAAAAGACAATTTCTAATGCTTTATTACAACTATTCATTTTGCATTTCTTTATCTTTTTTACAAAAGCCACAAAAAATGTCGTTTTTCACCGAAACTTTGTGCATGCACACAGAATGTCCAGATATACCCGCGGAATTTTTGTTCCGAATTTTTTAACTTTCCAAAATGTGTATTTAGACAATGGGTGCATATGCACCTAGTATTTGTTACGGCATTGATTCGCCGCGGGAAACGAGGCGATGAGGGCGACGAAGGGGCGAGAAGAGAGCCGTGTCCCTGACGCGGCGGGCCCGCGGCTGTTTCGCGCCAAAACAGTTCGCCCGGGCGCCCCCCCCCCCAACGCGCCGGGTTCAGCCTGGGTCCGCCGGCGCTGTTTTTGGCCCAGGCCGGCGAAAATCGGGCTCCTGGGACGCGACTGGGCCGATTTTTCGGCGCCGGCGCAAAAAAAAACGCTTGGGGAGGCCTTCCTGGGGGCGCGGCTGGAGATGCCCTAATAAACTACTTTTATCCGCTCCGCTGACCCCTCAGCCGGCCCCTTTGTGAGATGACAACAAATTTGTTAGGAATTACTATTTTTCTTACAACACAATACAGACACAAGCGCTCATATATACATGCATACACTCGCTCCTATGAGCGCACGCACACACACCTTACTCCTATGAGCACCTTCAAGAGAGTACTGTTACAGCCACCCACCCTCGCCAAATCAAGATCGCCACCCGTTTAGAAATGATGTTGTTTTTAATGACAAAAATGCTTCTCCTTTGCAGCTTGTTTTCCGTTGTACGCACTCGCTTTCCTATGAGCGGAGTACCAACCGTTCCTTGTTCAAGGCGAGGAGGTGGCTACTGAGGTTTTTACCCAACATCGGTGGTAGCATGCATAATCTTCAGATCGGCCCACCATCTCTTTCGACATAGGGCATAGTGTTGGTCTATGGACTCTACTGCTGCCAAATTGTGATCCTTTTACCTTTCTGTTTGTCTGTCAGATTGCTGGTGTTTGGCTGTGTGCATCCTAATTATGCATGTAGAGGCCTGATAATAATGGCTGGTGTTTGCCTTTCTGTTTCTTTAAAAGAGGGGGTTTCCTCTGATTTCATTAACGAAACCAAAGACACGAGGGCGATTTTGTGGTGGCCGGAGACGAATATAATGGGGGTGGGAGCTGAGTCGTGGTTTTGCGTTTGACCAACGATTTCCGGCGTGACTATCCTTTCGTCTTTTCCTTTTTTTTCTCTTTCTCCCACGCCCGGCCCATCCATCTTCTCGGCCGGCGTGTGTGCAGAGCGCCGCCTCTATCCGTCGTCTTCACCAAATCAGTCAAGCTCGCCGGCTTCACTCCGCTCATGCAAAAGCTCCACCTTCACTCCATTGACTCCGACTTGGCCATGCGTTCCTGACCGCTCCACAGCGACAACAGCGGCGTGAGAGAGGGTTGTTGCCGTCCGCCTGCGCGGCTAGCTAGGTTGCTCGATCGCTGCACTCAAAATCAGCGGCAACAAACGGCCGGCCGGACGGCCGCCGGGGACTCTGCTGGTGGCGGCAAACAAACGCGCCTCCGCCAAACCCGATGGAGGAGAAGCCGGCCGCCATTGTCGGGGCACGACCGACACATCTTGCCACCGTCTGCCGCCACCCATTTGGTCGAATGCCACATGCCTATAGAGCAAAATCTTAGGTTCCCATCCTTTTGGGAGTCCAGTGGACAACGCCACTCTTAGCTCCAACAATCACCGCGTGCGCTGCCGTCTCTCCCTCGTCTTCTTGGCCAAATCAGTCGCTCGATCGGCTCAAGGTCGACGGCGTCACTCATGAAAAAGCTCCACGCCCTGGACCAGATCGACGACACCGTACCCATCGAGCTCCACCTTCCACGCATGGGCACGTACGTGACGCTCGGCTCCAACTTGGCCAAGCGCTGCTAGCTGCCCGGATGACAGCGACAACAGCAGCTTGCGTTGCCGTCCGCGGCTTAGCCAGGTTGCTCGCTGCACTCAAGTCCAGCGGCAACAAACGGCCGGCCGCCGGCCGGGGACTCGATACATAGATAGGCCGGCGATCGAATGCCTGCCATATATATACGAGTACTTTTACGTAGAGCAAAAAAGTTTTCATCTTTTCGAGAGTCGATCGGCCACACACAGTATTATATAGAGAGAAAAAGTTTGACAACAACAGAGCCGACGACCAAGCATGCACTTACCCGAGGGACTGCCCGTCCCTCGATCGAGCATGCACTTGTTCATGTCCACCGGTCGCCGGCCGGAGACGGGGATGAAGAGATGGGTGTCGATCGAGACGATGGCCGTCCTCGCTCCTCCGTCGTCTCAACAGCAGGCATACATACAGTATCCTCAAGAGACGTGCGTTACGTACGTAGACACATGCATGCATGCTAGTACTGGCCTGTGCACAGTCCAACATGCATTATCCTCAACAGACGTACAGCGGACGTCCAATGTACATGCATGCATGTCATTATGTCACTACCTACCTAGCACACTACGTTCGTAAGCAATCCATCCATCCATGTCCACATACCCCGTAATAACAACAGCAAAAGGTCAGCACATGACATCATCTGCCTACTAACGCCAAGGCTACATCTCTGTCATCGCCGACGCCGAGTCTACAACCAGATCACCTACACGCTCGAACGCTCGTCTCCCCCCCTCCACATCGAGGCCATTGAGCTCGCTGACGTGCATGCACCCATCACCGCCTTGGAAGATTCATCATTTTACCGAAAGATCTAAAGCAAAGAAATAAACTCTGTGCACGCCGACCGGTGATGAGCCTCAAGGTAATTAAACAGTCCCATCGACATCATGGGCATGCATATCTCACATTGCCGCCTCACGGTGCTACAACATACATCGTCGTCCTTGTCGACGTTGTAGGAGGGCCACGATAGTTACATCTTTGGATTTGGTAGGGCCGCTGCCACCAGAAGAGCAACGAGGTTTCATTTACTAACGCTTCAATGGATCGGGAGTAAGTGAGGAGCAGCGGTTGTATGAAGTGGGAGGAGGAAGGAGAGGTAGGATCGATCAGGAGGAAGAACTGAGAAGCTAGAGGGGCGGCGGCTAGATTAGCATCCTGATGAAGAAGGGAGCAAACACATAGATTTGAGGGGTTAGTTTGCTTCTCGTGGACGATGCCGGAGAAGTCGATGTGTATGTCGGAGTCGCTTCTCGTGGACGTGCTCGACCAGGTATGTTTTGCCTTGTAGATTAAAACTCGATGACGGCGGACGGCTAGCTGATCAGGTTGCTTCCGTCAAGTAGTACATGCATGGTTAGGCTAGGAAAGTGTCAAGAGTCCATGATATATTATTAGTTTTGCTAGCTCATCAGGTTGCTTCCGGCTTGAAGTAGTACTTGTCCAAGTATACGTACGCGCGTGTAGGTCTATGTTCCATAGTCGGAGTAGGATTGAGTTGCCGCCCGGATATGTATGTAGTATATTTATATACATACACAGCAGCCAGGTAGACCATAGTTTTGTAGCACAACGTGGGGAAAGATCTGAAACACCATCGTGGAGAAGATCCGAGGACATGGCCGCCGTCCAAACGGACAAACCAACCTCCAGCGCTGCTGCCAGGGGCGACGACGTGGATTTCATCTTGCAAGACATGGAGAAGTTGGGCCATCGGATGCTATCCATGTTACATTCCCTGAAAACATCCAACGGCCACATATTTGCTCCCTCCATATGCTCCTACCAGGCCAGGGAGCTCTGTTGCACAACGTCCAGGTTAGACAGGGTCATCTCCAAGGAATTCCCCATTGATGAGCACGACCATGAGCGCAACCCGCGGCTTGTGGAGGAGGAGGAGGAGAGATTTCTAAATATTTTCAACAAGTACTATGAGTTTCCTGAGCATTACGACAAGGAGCTGGCGCGGCTAGTTGTTGCACAAGAAGAGGATGCGCAGGAGGAGTGTCCCGAGGAGGTTGGGATGACGTTCGACGACCTCGTGAAGAAGGAGGAGGAGGAGCAGGCGCGGCTGGATAAATCCTCAATGGAGTACCTCAAAAAGAGGATGGAATCCGAGCGGATAGACTTGGCCTATGAACGCAGATTCTGGGAAAATTCATGGGGCAGCAAGACCGGAAGGTGCGGTGGCTTCGGAGATACAAGTAAGTCAACATACATACATACATACATGTTTCTCCTTGTGTAAGTCAAGGGGATGGCAGAAATGTTTAATTTGCTTACTTTATTTACTTATTCATATTAGAATCCTGATGATAGTAAACACTTGTCTTTGGTGCTGCAGCCAGATTGAGTCCTATGTACTTTACACACTACACACCCGGTGTCATCCCATCCCCAGCTGCTGTTGCCGCTACCACCTTGCAGGTCTACTCCATCAAAATAACGGTTCCGAAAGACTTCAACTGGCCACTCAGAGCGTACGGCACGGTCGCTGCTCGAGACACCGTGGATCGCAACCGCAACATTCTCTTCTCTCGATCAAGGTCTAAGTACCAAGAACTCACCCAAGAAGTATGTACTCTGTTTAGTTTTCTCGCCGTTTTCCTTTGTTTCTTGTTCCTACATGCATTTGTAGCCCATTACCATTAAGTATTTTTGTAGGAAGCCATTACAATTTTTTCCAGTATAATGATGATATGATGCTTGCAGGATTGTTCTTTATGCTTGACTGGTCCGTCTCGTGCGATTGTTGCTATGGACCCTGTTGACTTTGAAGTTGCACTCACGGTTGAGGGGGTGGACAAATATAGCGTGTCGATCACCCGTGACCACCGCGTTGAAGATGGTACCACTTTCTCGCTCTCCAGTGACCGTTGTGTCGCAGAGTTCAACATTCAGCAGCTCGATAGATCGCTCCAGGCTACTATCTTGGGTGTGCGCGTGACAAAAGGACGGTGGCCTTTCAAATGTGGATGCCGAGTTGTCTGCTCCTGGTCTCCCTTGGCTGCAACAGAGGACATTCGTACCACTTACAGGCAAGTTGTGTTGCTTGACCACTGTGGTAAAGGAATGCCTATAGGATCAGACGACTACGACCTTCATCTCTCGAGGAAAGTGGTTTCAGTGGAATCACATGGAACGCTGAGAGTGGCCATCCAAGCATATGGGAAGTCGCGTCACTGGATTGCTCCAAAGGCTCACATTGACTTCGATGTTCAACACTGCCAAATAAGCATGCGTGAGTGTTCAGTTGGGGATGCCACAGTGGAGGTTGCCGTAGCCTGGTCCTTGCTTGTCAATGAAAAGGCGGACCTCTTCCTCAGTTGATTGGCAAGGGTGGGTGTGGAGATCTCTTTTCTATTATGGTGTATGTTTTGTGAAATGACATCTATTGTTTTCAGACGTAAAATTGACAAGTACCCCCTCTTTGTGCAAGTCTTATGTATGATTGACCAAGATTATAGATAAAATTGTATTTCACTACCAACCGGACGTCATATATTTTTATCAAGAAATTTTACCTCTCTCGCATTTGATCGAACATGTTGCCGATGCCGGTGGAGATGAAGGGACCGCGGGGTACATGGGCCGCCGGATTGGGTGGAGGGGGCACCCGTCCTCGAGCCGTCGTTGCCTTGCCCTTCCTCGGCCCCTTGGCTTGATTTCGCCCGTTTGCAGGAGGGGTTGGAGGAAGCACCCGTCCTCGAGCCGGCACCCGAGATGGTACCACCGTGCGCGGTGTTAGAATAAATCCGAGGCATACCGTCGATCATCCAAGGACCAAGCAATCACACGAGCACGACACCGAGATTTGTTAACAAGGTTCACCGATATGGCTACATCCCCGGGGCCTGACTACGGGCGCTCCTCCCCGTGACACCGTCACAATACCGCACCCGGTCGCCCTGGACACCGACACATGCCGCCGGCTTCCCCTGCGTTCCGGTGCTATTATGTTGGCATAGGTTACATCGTGTGTCTACCCCCGCTATATATGAGAGGCCTAGGATACAAGTGTCCTACTAGGACACGACTCCATATCCTATGTAAACACAATACTACTCAGAGTCCAACTGTAACCTACCGTGTACACAATATTCGACACAACTCTAACACGCGGAAGGGAGCGTGGCGCCCATGGTCGGAAGGGTCCTTACTCCATGGAGGACGTGGTTGCCTTGTCATTTCGTTTCACCCCGGCGGTGGAAGGGATTGGCGCGGTGGCGGGGAAGTTAGCAGTGGGAGACGCGGAAGGTTGAGGCAGCATCGATGGGTTCAGTGAGGCCTGAAAACCAACGGGCGATGGCTACGGGTGGTCAATGCCATCATGGCGCGGCGGCGGGGAGAAAGGAGTTTTTTTTAACGATAACAGGAGAGTTGTTATATTCATTGTAAGAAGAAGACGGTATGAGGACCCAAACTTCTTGGTTTATAGAGGGAAAGCGGGCGAAAACCTAAACAACGGCAAGCCACACCTAGCAACCTAGGCCTAAAGTACCACAATACATACAAGACGTCGGGAAGGCAGACAACAAGTCTGCCATGAGCATATTCATCAACCTCATCAACACCGGAGAGAAACTACATGCCCGAAAGGAGGCAGACATGTGCCGCTCTGATCCCACGAGAAACGACCAACATGGCACATCTAGCGCTCCTCGCATGTGAAGGGTGCTCAAGCTACCCAACCTCGACGGCCAACGTGGATCCGCTCCACCCACGAGCCACGGGTCCCTCTGGCCAGATCCAACTCCAAGACAATGCCCTCAAGATGGAGCTCTAAGCTTCATCATTGTCCGATCCAGAAGACCAGATCTAGGGTTTCCCCCGGAGCATGATGGAAAGGAGGATGAGGGCTGCACACCAAAGCCTCCAACAAGAATACGACGTCTGAAGGCGCCGCTGTCGATGACTCCGACCACAGCCGAAGTATGATTTTCACCGGCAGCCTCAACCATCCAAAGCCAAGGACCGACCATCCCATCTGACCAACCACCTCCGTGTGCACACCACCCGCCAGACCTCCTGCCACCAGCACCGCGCCATTCAGAAGCAGCAGCGCCGACGGCCCCTCCACGCAGGCCTGCGTCCGTTCACCCAGCCGCCAGCACCCCGACCGCGCCACCACCACCAAAGGGGCACCCTGGCCGAGCGCCCACCTAGATGCCAGCCCCGCGCCACAGATCAGGGAGGACCCAGATCCAGGACACCGGCACCCAGGCGACATCGGCGCACGCGCCGCGACCACCAGGCCCTTCAGGCCGCCGCGCAGGGTCCTTTCCACGGCTCCGCAGCCCGCAGCTCCATGCCTCCGTCGCGCCATGCCGGCGCGAAGATCTAGAGGCACCTCGCTACGGCCCAGCGCCTCACGCCCGTGCCCTGAACTGGCGTGCCGCACCTTCCTTGGGCCATCCCGAGCTTCGCTCGGATGCGCACTCCAGCGGCGGCAGGACGAGAAGAGGAAGGGGGAGAAAGCTGTTGTGGCTAGGGTTTTCTCCCCCGAGCCGCCAAGGAGGCTACGCGGGGGTCGCGTATTGCACGGGCCTTTTCCTAGTCGAGCCAGTGTTGATTCGACCGGGAAGAAATGTCACTCCCGCCAACTCGCGCGAGAGATAGGGGAAACGGCAAATGGGGCGACGGAAACTGGGCATATGCGACAATCGAGGTTGAATATACCGCTCCCAGGACCGGGCCTATTTCCGGGACCTGCTCGGGTCGTTTTTCTACTCTAGAACCCTAAAACGGCAGGCTGGGGCATTTTCTAGGATGTGCTAGAGATGGTCTAACCAATACTCTTGGGCGAGTGAAATTCTCGGAACTCGGGAGAAGATAGGTATGGTGGATGTGAATGATGACAACCAGGTTTAGGCGGGAGAATGTTGTTACTAGTATAAACCTTGATCTGGTCTTGTGAGTTGTGATGTACTACCATGTGTCTATGTGTTGCACAAGTGTACAAGTTAGTGTGTGACATGTTTCATTTGGTGGAACAGTCATGAGTGTGTTGCATGGACATGGTCCAGAGCGTTGTATTTGTATGCATGGCAGCTTAATAAGATTGTAGAGAGCTGTGTTAAGAGTTGGGTTGTGTCCATGTCTAAATGAGCCAGCATTTGCTGCTGGAGAAGCAGAATGAAAATTGGCATTGGTTGCCTGAAAAAACTAGTGTGTAGAGGGAGCAATGCTACACCTACGAAGAGCTACGGTCAGTTTAACGTAATTAGCCACTTGGCATTGTGTGATTGGAAGTTGGGGGGAAGAGGGGCCCACCCCCACTGAAAATCAGGGAGGGGGAGAGAATGGGTGAAGAAAGTTACGTAAGACTGCACGTAACTGTTCGTAGGTGTAGAATTATTCGTGTAGAGGTTACTCTGTTTTATTTATCTCCTCTGTTCCATCTGGTTCAGTTAATAACTGGACGGAGGACAGACAGGCAGAAATTCACTTGGGTGTGTTTTTGAGTCCGGTGGACTGAAAGAGGGAGCTTCATCGACAACTTTCTTGTGGTAAAACATGCATTGTTTGCCTATATATGAAGCGGAGAGGTCGATGAATGAATGAAGTTGGTACAGTCGACTTTTATGTTGCAAAATGTCGAAAATTCATCAAGCGGTCGGGTAGGCGGCATTCTCATGGTTATATATCACATGGCCAAAAAATAAAATCCCTGTTGTTCCTTTTTAGACTTGTATATAAAATCCCAAGGATTGACAGTTGGTGTGGTTGTGTTTTATGTTAGCAGAGCTAAATCGCCAAGTTGAACAGCAGCAGGAAGAGCTTAACACGTACGCTGTATGAAAGATCGTGAATGTACGGGGAAAAACAATGAGCATGAGCCTGCCTGCCTGCCTGATGCATTGAGCAGTGATGATTCCACATATGTATAATTAGTACGTATATTCATTGCTGATAAAGTAGTGTGAAAGAACATGTTACATTATGGGAGGGACGGAGAGAGTACATTCCATGGAGCATCAGCCAGGCACTGGATTTTAGGAAGACAAGAGAGCATCTGAGTTGCTATAATCTAATCTAATCCAATACAATCTAATCAAGAGTTGTGACTACATCTTTCTATTCCTAGGCATGACTGACTGAATGCCATGGCCAAGCACCAGCAGGTGTTCCTTCTTGTCAGTGCATCCATCTCCATTCTTGTCTTGTGTACCTCACTGACGGACCTGGCGGCATCCATCCTCATTGCTGCTCCTGCCTGGCTGGCTGGCTAGAGGAGGCCACGACGGCGGGCGAGCGCGAGGAAGTCCTCCATGGCATTCTCATTGCTGCTGCTGCTGCTGCTCCTGGCTATGGCGTCGGTGAGGGCGCCAACCATTTGCACCGCCCTGTAGAGGGGATCGGCATGGGGCTGCTGCTCTGATTGCTCCGGTGCTGTCGGTTGGGCTGGCTGTTGGTGTTGCTCCACTGCCGGCGGTAGGTCGGGGCTGGGTGTCGGGGTGCGGATCTTGGCGCCCCTGACCCTGACCTTCCTCACGCACACCCTCTGCTTCCGGCGCGGGGGCGGGGAGGGTGGCGACGGCGACGGCGACCTGGTGGGGGAGGGGGTGGAGGGGAGTGTGTCCTCCTCCTCCTGCTGCTGCTGGGGGAGATCGGCCAAGACCTCCTCGTCGTCGTCGTCGTCGGCGCACAGGAAGGGGTCTGGGGGAGGCGCGGGCGACGGCGAACGGGAAGGCGTGGAGGGGAGGGTGCACATGGTGACCATGTCCTCCACCTCCTCCTCCCGCTGCTGTTGGGACAGATCGATAGCGGACTCCTCGTCCTGGTCGCCGCCGGCGCCGAGGAAGGTGGAGGCGGCGAGTGCGTCCTCCTGGGAGGCGGAGATGTCGCCGCCGCACTCGCACTCTCGCGCCACCCTGCCCATCATCGACCCGGCCTTGGAGGCCATGGTCGGTCGGATCCTTGCTGGCGCTCGGTCAGGTTGTCGGGGTGCGGCGGCGGATTGGGGATACGAATCGGGAGAGGCGCGTCGGTCGGTTACAAACTTAACTTACAATGCTGACTGCGCTTCAAAACTGCGCTTCAAAAAGGGAAGACAGAGGACGTGGTGCGGTTACAGTTCTCTCCTTCTCCCTCTCCCTCTCCGGCGGACACGCAAATTAAGAGTGACACAACTCCGGCCGGCCGGCGACTCCATTAGCACCACCCACACATATCCTAGTACTAGTACAGGTTGGTCGGCGGCGTGGATGCGAGGGACGGACTGAAGAAGAAGAATCAAGCAGAGCAGCAAATGGGGAACGTGTTGGGGTCGCTGGTGTCGGGCTTCACCAAGGTCCTCGCCGACCTCCTCTCCAAGCCCATCGACTTCCTCTCCGGCAAGGCATGCAGGTTATTATTACCAACCACATTCATTCATTGAGTTTCCCTTCTTCTACTGACCGCGAACCTCTCCTCGCCGGCCATGCCATGGCAGCACGGCCTGCGGCCCGATGTGGGACGTCCTCTGCTACATCGAGAACTTCTGCGTCGCCAGCCTCGCCAAGACCGCCGTCACGCTCTTCCTCCTCTACCTAGGTAGGTAATTCTTAAGGTGCCACAACAACAGAGACACACACACACACAAATGCACATACACTAGGAGTACATGCCACTGCTTCAGGATATCTACTGCTTGCATTACAAATGACATATGAAGAATGCAGTGCTGCTCTTCTTCTACGTCGTCTACAAGCTTGGCATATGCCGCTGCGTCTGCCATGTCATCTCCAAGATCCTCTGCTCCTGCCTCTCCTGCTCCTCATCGGCCTGCAAGCACGGCTGCGCGCGTATCTGCAACAAGACGAGGAGCATCAAGGACGCTCGCCGGAGGCGACCGAGAAGAAGGCGCCCCCACCATGACGACGACGACGTCGAACAAGGGCACTTCAGCTCGAGCGACAGCGACTCCCCAGAAGACACCACCACCACTCGGCACAGGCACGGCACGACAAGGCATGGCGGCTCTGAAGGTTCATCAGTGTCAAGGAGGAGGGTTTATCTGGAGAGGTCCCTCAGGCCGAGGAACCACCACGTCACGGTCGGCATCAGCCGACGCTCCGCGGTCGTCATTCATGGGGTGAGCCACAGGCATGATGCGAGTGACAGGGAGCTTCACCATCACCACGGCATCAAGGTGACCCACACCTCCCGGTTCGCGCGCAAGGCCAGTGGCAAGATAACAAAGAGCAGCAGAGCATAGAAAGGGGCAGGATTACTCCTCAACATGCCCAACCAAGGTTTACTTCTCCCGTCAAGATCCAATCCAAGACCATGGATGGATGGCCTCTCAGGAAAAATACATATATAAGAACATATATCATTCCCCATATCCACAATGCTGAACAACTAGCAGTCATCCATCTGCATCTCAAACGAGTAGCAGATCACCATAACTTTTTACTTGTTTTCTCGGATCAATCTTTTACACCTCAACATAATTCAGCTACAAAAACGCACCCATGATATAGCGGTGGATATAGACAAGGAGGACAATAATACCTAAGGCTGCCGTGGACGCTACCCTTTGCGACGCCGCGGTCCTAAATCCTCACAACGGCTGACTGAGGGCACACTCGATGTAATCATGAATTGCGGCGGATGGTGCGGGTTCGCGACGCCCACACTCCAAACACGAGGAACCAGGACACGAACAGGATCCCCCAGTATCGCATCGACCCAAACTGGATTCTCGGGAAGACCTGCAAATGTAAAAGGACGGTGGGGATTACACCACCAACTATCATCTGAATAAGTGCTAGCAGTAAAAAGTTCAGAACAAACCATATGTGTTAAGCATCCTAGTTTACTTACAAATCTCAGCGAGATTATTATCGTCAACGAGCAAAGGCCTCCCAGAAGCATGTGAAGAAGGATCGCAGCCGCTCTCTGCACAGAAATTTGAAAAAACAAAATCAATACAGAGATTATTATGGTCAAATATTTTGAATCCAATAATGAGTATGGTTTATACATGCAGATCACACCATACACAATACAGAGAAATGAAAACATTTGCAGTCACAAACGTGATGAGCTTACAACCTGAGAATATATATGTAGTCATGGCTGGCTGCATCTAAGTTTTGTGCTTCAGACTATCTTAACTTAGATCTACAAACAATTCAGTGCCCTACTGACACAACTTTTGGGTAAAGACAAAACACATTAATACTCTGCCTTGAGGGGAAAAAAATGCGAGAGGCCATTCATTACATACAAAAGTATGCGTTTGTGCACAATAGCAGTGGGCACTGATTTATTTATTTTAAGATGCACACCACATTCAGAAGATAAAGTTGGGAAAAAGTGCAAGATTAAAACAGCTGCCTATGTCTCTAGAAATGCCGTCAGTTCATCTTAGGATGGATGGGCAGCTGAATGTTTGTCCCAAATAATTGTATGTATGTAATTCTTTCAACACACATGTAAGATTTGTAAATCATTACATGACAAGGTATGAGTTGGTGCATGACAGCAATATGCACTGATAATTTTAAGATGCACACAACATTCAGAAGATAAATTTGATAGGGACCACAAGACAAGATTATAAAAGCTGTTCTATGCCTCTAGCAATATCATCAGGTTCCTTCGAAAAGGATGTGCAGCTGGATTTTCATCTCAAATGATTGTATTTGTATTGTGAACTAAATTATGAAGAAATTTGAATGGTCCTACTCCTGTCCAGAAGAAGAGTTTTATCTTTGTAATGCAATGCCACAGCATACACAGAGACAAGAATGAAGCTTTGAGGGGTAGATTAATTACCTTGCCAACATGTGGAGCAACAAACCATGCAAGAATAACAAAAGCTAGGGCGATAGCAACAAAGGCTCCGGTACTCCCGACACTCGGCCCCCCGTGTGCTGGCCCCCAAGCCGAAACACTATAGTCTGCAGAGTTATTACTTGGGCTAACTGGCACCTCTTCGTTGTAGCTGCTGTGCCTCTGACTGTGAGAAAACACGAAATGTGCATTGTGAGGGTTGAACCATGACGATATCTCGCAGAGCCGCTGTCTCCGAACTGCGGCGAGGGCGACCGGGTCGACGGACGCCTCCGCCCTGTAGTGCAAGTAGGAGAGAGCCCCGGTGGAGGTCCTTTCCCTGAGAGCTTGGTAGTCCTTGAGTGACGCGAGCACCATGTTGTAATCCTGGGGCCGCACGTTGGTGGCGGCATCACTGCATATCTCGCACACGGTGGACCCGTGGCTGATGAACCACTTGAGCGCGCACGCGTAGTGCGCGAGCGCGAGCTCGTTCTTGCAGGAGCATCCGAGGTTCACAATGGCGTCCTGCGGGCGGAAATGGCCTGATTCGATGTCGGTGGCGCACTTGAAGATCTCCCCCTCGGGGCCTATGAACTCGAGAAATGTGGGAGCGTTGGAGGCATCCTTGGTGGTGGGATTCTTGGTGGCATCGTTGCCCGGGTCCTTGAGGCAGGATGGGTGAGGGGAAGGCGGCACGATGCCTAGGAAACCCAGAGCAGATGCGCCTGTCAGGTCAGGCTCCGTGCATTGGCACACCCGGCAGATGGCGTGGCCGTCGTCGTCCTTGTCCGTGCTGCAGGTCGACGCACGGGGGTTGCTCGGTGGTGTTTGCTGACCATGTTCCGGAGGCGGTGGCTTGGCGCTGGCGGCATCAGGCTTTCCGCCGCCACCGTCCGGTTGCTGCACGGCTTGCTCCTCGACGCCCATTGCGCCAACTGATGGACCACCTCTAGAATCTGAAAGGAAAGGAAACAAAAAACAGTTGAGTAACCAAGCAGTGTGCTTGATGGGTGGTTGATGGTGAGAGAAAGGAATGCAGGTTGTCAGTGAGTAAGTGAGGTGAAATTATTCAGTGACCCAGATGAAATGGTGAATCGGCAGCAACCAACCAACCTCATTCACCGGCGTGTGTTGCAATCTAGTCCTGACGGACGGCGCAAAATTAGATGGGATCCGGCTTAGATTAGATAAGCAAGAAGAAACACTAGAGGAGCGGACAGGGCAGAGGCGACAAATCTGGGGTACCTGCGCTGTCCTGTCCTGTGGTGGTTGAGGGGTTGGATCCGGCGGCGGAGCCCAAGGGGGAGGGGAATGGCGCCGGAGACGAGGAACTGGGGAAGGGAAGGGAAACCCGGTGAGACGGCCGGCAACCCACAGGCAGCAGGGGAGCGAACGGAAGGAGAGGAAAGGCGGATCCTTTAGTACCTGGCTTGCTCGGAGCCGAGCAGGAAACCCTGGCCCTGGTGGCGCGGCGGCGGCGACGGCGACGGCGACGGCGAGGAGGCGGGTCGAGAAGGAGACGAAGCGAAGCAGGTTGTTGCGGCGCCGGAGCTTGCGGAATCTGCTCTCTCGGAGGGCAAGGCCAGATTTTTCCCCTCTCCGCTCCCTCCGGCGTTGTTTAATTTTAATCGTTAATCGGTGGCGAGGTGAGGTGAGGAGGAGGAAGACGGAAGACGGAGGGGGAGAAGGGTCAGTCACCCGACAGTCGCTGGCTGGCTGGCTGTTTCGTGGGCCCGCCGGAATCTGGCGGCGATGTGGGCCCCGCTTCCAGCTTGACTCCAGTCCAGTCCAGTCCAGTCCAGTCGACGGTGACGCTCTTTTTTTTTGAACGCATTAAAATCTCCAGCATAGATAATTGTACTCTCTCCGTCCGGTGAAGAATGTACATGTAGAGATTATTTTAGGACAAATTATAAAGTGAAATAAAAAATACATTGGAAAAGTGCAAGCCACCATCTTTCTCCTCTTTAATTAACCAACCCTCAATGAGCTAAGTGCATGTAGAAATTAAGAAGACCATATGTAGATTGTTATTGGTCTAGATTACCGTATGACGAGAGAGATCCTCATTGCATTCTCACCGTAGCATGATTGTTCCCATGTGACCAACATGTTGAGAGCATCTTCAACAGTTGATCTTCGATAGTTGATGTAAAATAAATCAGCTTGTTCCTTTGACTTTTCTTTTCTGTACACAATACAAATACAAATGTTCATGTACACATGCGTACACTCATCCATATAAGCGCACACTGGCACCTCCTACCCCTTATGAGCACTTTCAAAGAGGCTAGGCCGACATATCATCTTGAGATTTTATAAAGACGCCTCGTAGCCGACAGGAACGTCTCGGGCTGTTTGGCTAATGATGTTCTCATGTTCTTCAAGCCAGGCCAGGCCAGCGTTGAAACCGTCAGGACACAAACCAAACAGAACAAACCACAGGCAGATCCCAGGGAAACCAAACAGTCCCTTAGACCATATAAAAAAGGCCCAGCTTCATTCGAATCACTTATTCTGGTGAAGAAAGATCCACCAGCTAGTAATTCTGTCTGTAATGTTAGCTGAATTTCTGTCCTCCCTGAAGAGTATGTGGCGATGAGTGGGGAAGAGGAGCCCTGTGTGGTTACCTCTCACCTGGGTATGCATTTCTGATAAGTGTGGAGTTTTTCTCTTAGTTGCAAGCTTTATTCTTTTGGTTGTCTAGTTGCTGATGCCTGGATGTCATGGTAGGACATCTGGGGGCTGGATGGAATTTGAAGAATACTTGATCTGTTTTATTGGTTTCCTTTCATGCAATGAAATGAAATCGGGGGCATGCCCCTCAATTCAAAAAAAATAAGATCCACCAGCTATGGATGTTTTCAATCAAGAAAAACAGCTAAATATAATATATACATTACTGTATTGTTTTGCAACACTGGCCAGCCCAGTACTACACCAGCCATGTCTGAAACCAAAAGCAGCTTCCCACAACACTCGGTAACATAGCTCCCCATGTTTTCTTGCCCAAACATCTAGTACATCTTACATACTCCAGCTACAAAAAAATAATAGTACGTCCATGGTATAGCTATAGCTAGCGGCGAATATAGACGGGGGTGCAGTACCTAACGCTGTCGTGGACGCTACTCTTGCCACGCGCGGTCCTAATTCCTCACGACAACTCACTGAGGGCACGCTCGATATCATCACGAAGCGCGGCGGGCGGTGCGGGTTCGCGAGGCCCACACTCCGAAGACGAGGAACCAGGACACGAACAGGATCGCCCAGCATCGTATCGACCCAAACTGGATTCTCGGGAAGACCTGCAAATGTACCAGGATGGCGCAAATTACACACCATTGCGGAAACAGTGAGGAAGTATCATCTGAACAAGTGCTGGCAGTAAAATTTCAGAGCATGCCAATTAAGTATGTTTGAGAAAATCATAGCTTACTAACAAATCTTAGTGATATTATTATAGTCAGTGAGCAGAGGCCTCCCAGAAGCATATGAAGAATGATCGCAGCAGCTCTCTGCACAGAAATTCCAAAAAAGAGGAAAGGCATCACACTTCTGGTCAATATTCAATCCACAGGAATGTTGTTTATGCAAGCAGATAACACCATACACGATAACAGAGAAATGGAAACATTTGCAGTTACAAACATGATGAGCTTAAAACCTAGAGTCATAGGCTGTACTTCAGAGTTCAGACTAGCTTAGCTTAGATCTACAAACAGTTTAGTGCCATGATCTCACACAACTTTTTAATAAAGAAGATACAACACAAATTAACTTCTGACATGTCACTGGCCGTTACTCTACTGCTCCGTTTTGTGAAAAGAAAAAAAAAACATAAGAGGCCTATCGTTACATACACAAGTATGCATTAGTGCACAACAGCAGTGGGAACTGATAACTTTAAGATGCACACCACATCCAGAAGATAAAGTCGGGGGAAAGTGCAAGATTAAAACAGCTCCCTATGTCTCTAGAAATGCCATCAGTTCATCTTAGAATAGATGGGCAACTGAATGTTCGTCCCAAATAATTGTATGTATGTAATTCTTTGAACACACATGTAAGGTTTGTCTATCATTACACTGCATTGAATGGCATGAGTTGGTGCAGTACAGCAATTTTAAGATGCAAACCACATTCACAAGATAAAGTTGATAGGAACCACAAGATTTAAAACTACTTGGACACAAATATAAGGTATGCCTATCTGCAGTTCTGCACTTGTGGACAAAAAAATAGAAGAACTTCCAATGATCCTGTCCAGAAGAGTGGCACCAATTTTTATCTTTGCAATGCCACAGCATGGACAGAAATAAGAATGAAGCTTTGAGGGGTAGATTAATTACCTTGCCAACATGTGGAGCAACAAACCATGCAAGAAGAACAAAACCCAGGGCGATAGCAACAAAAGCTCCACTACTCCCGAACTTCCGCCTCGCATGTGCTGCCCTCGCAGCCGTAACACTATAGTCTACAGAATTATTACTTGGGCTGACTGGCACTTCTTCGTTGTGCCTCTCAGAAAACACGAAATGTGTATTGTGAGGGTTGAACCATGACGATATCTCGCAAAGCCGCTGTCTCCGTACTGCTGCAAGGGCGACCGGATCGACGAACGCATCCGCCCTGTAGTGCAAGTAGGACAGATCCCCGGTAGACGTCCTTTCCCTCAGAGCTTCGTAGTCCTTCAAGGACGCGAGCACCATGTTGAAGTCCTCAGGCCTCACGTTTGTAGCGACATTTCCGCAAATCTCGCACACGGTCGACCCGTGGCTGATGAACCACTTGAGCGCGCACGCGTAGTGCGCGAGGGCGAGCTCGTTCTTGCAAGAGCATCCGAGGTTCACGATGTCGTCTTGCGGTTGCAAATGGCCTGATTCGATGTCGGTGGCGCACTTGAAGATCTCCCCCTCGGGGCTTATGAACTCGAGAAACGTGGGAGCATCCTTGCTGGTGGAAGTTTTGGTGGTGTCATTGGTTGGGTCCTTGTCGGGCGAGGGGTCTGGAGAAGGCGGTACGATGCCTAAGAAACCCAGTGCAGACTCGCCTCTCAGATCAGGCTCCACGCAGTGGCACACCCGGCAGAGAGCGAGGCCATCGTCCTTGTCAGTGCTGCAGGTTGATACACGGGGGTTGCTCGGTTTTTGCTGACCGTGTTCCGGAGTTGGTGACTTGGCGGCGGTATCAGGCTTTCCACCGCCGTCCGGTTGCTGCACATCTTGCTCCTCGACGCCCATCGAGCCAATGGGCTAGTGGTGACCTTCAACACTTGAAATTGTCCCTGATATAGCACTTGACTTGACCTGTAAAAAATGAAGAAGAAAAAAAACATAGGAAAAGTTGAGTAACTAAATGTTGTGCTAGTACAGACTAGAGATAGGTAGGTAATGAGAGAAAGAAACTCAAGCAAGATGTTTGTCAGTAAGTGAGGTAAAATGATTCAGTCAGGATTAGTAGTGACTAGTAAGTACTATAAGCAAATCTGCAGCTAGAGGAGGGAGCAGTGGGCAACCCACCCAAATGACCCAAATGATGGATGAGTAATTGGTGGAGCACAGGATTAGTAGTACGTAACTAGTAGTAGATGCAAATCACGGGCGTGTAGCGCAGCCAGCATAAGCGAGGCAAAATTGATGGGATCCGGGCTAGATAAGCAACAAGGGGATGGGTTTTACTCCGGACTAGTGGTCAAGTCAGGGCAGAGAGGCTGTAAACAGATAAATCTGGGGGATGGGAGGGGATACCTGTCCTGTCCTGGCCTGGCGTGGCGTGGGTGAGGAAATCGAGCGGCGGAGCCCAGGAATGGCGCCTGCAGAAAGGGGAGGAGAAGAGAAATCCGGTGAGGGGATGAACAGGCGGCAGGGCAGGGGAAAGAAAGATGGATCCTTGGTTCCTTACCTAGCTTTCTTGGAGCCTTGGACGGACGGACGACGGCGAAGGACCGGAGCAGGGCGAGAAGCGAAGCGAAGCACCTGGCGGCGCCGGAGCCGAATCGCCCGGCCGGAGGAGCAAGACAAGGCCAGATTTTTCTTTTATTTTCTTTCGTTTCCCCTCTCCCTCCGGCGTTGTTTAATCTTAATTGGTGGCGAGGTGAGGTGAGGTGACGGGAGGAAGAGGAAGAGGACGACGGAAGAGTCAGTGGTCGCCTGCTGGCTCGCTCGCTCGCTCTTTGGTGGGGCCGCCGGCGATGTGGGCCCCGCTTCCAGCTTGCTCCGGTCCCGTACAGACCAGTCCACGACGGTGATGCCCATTTTCACGGGTTAAAAAATCTCCACCATAAATAATACTAGTACCAGCAGATATTGGGGCTGTTTGATTTTAGGACTAGCATTGCCATATTTTGTCACACATTTTTGTCAAACTTGACTAAGGTTAGTTCATCAAAATAAGAGCCACAAGTTGGCAAGCCTAAGGAAATCTTGCCATACTTTTTGTATGTATGCCATGTGGGGTTCAAGTGTGGCTTGCTAAGGTGTGGTTTGAACCAAACACTCACCTAAGTTGGTCAAACTTACTTAACCTTAGGTGTGGCAATCTTTGGCAAAGTTAGTCCTAAAACCAAACAGCCCCTTATGCACAAGATTTGCTCTTTTCTTTTTTTAGGCGCACAAGATTTTTCTTGATTTGAAATCAGTGTATGCAATTTCGTTAAATAAAATTGGAGCAAACGTCTGGATCATCTGGTTTCAACGTGTTCTTCTCTGCCACCAACGCAGTCATGTATCGGTCCGATCAATAGTACAGACGCACTTTTTCTCGCAAACCGCCAAAAATCTAGACTGCAGGCAAGGGCAAGTCCGCCGCCGTCGACAACGGCCAAGGCGGCCCTCCGCACCGCGCAACAAGAGGCGAAGTGGCTTCCCCGCGAACAGCAGGCAGCGCTGCCGCGTGATATCTCCTTCTTGCTTATCTATTTGCCTAGAGTCACCTTTGGAAAAATGGGTGCAGAATACTCTTTTCTGAAGGCAGCCGCCGGTTATCAAGTGGCATGTTTTGATTGGATTAATGGGGTGTGAGGGGCCTCACCTGGATGAAAACCGGGGGGCATTGAGAGAATTTAAGGAAGGACCTATGAGTGTAGCATTTTTGTTCGGAACGTTAGTACGAGCCACTCGATCCACCGTTCTCCACCCGTTATCATCCTCCTACACGTTCTGAATGTTTTTTTCCTTCTGCTGAAAATCGCATGTGCCAACCCTAAACCGATTTTTTCGCTGCATTCCTTAAAGAATACGAAGAAGAAATAATTATGCTGAAAAGGGGAGTTGAACCTAGGTCTATTATGCAGCAAGTAAGTCCAATAACCAACTCAACCACCTTTACTTGTTGATTACTATACATAAACATCGGTATTTGCACTCTCTTGTCTCTATCGCATCATCAAAAACGTTAATTCTACGTCTGGTAATTTTCCCTCGCCTCCCACACTACCAAGCTCCTCTCCGGCCAGCTCCGGTGTTCTCCATGGTGGCGCCTGGATCCGACTCCAACATGTCCGGATCGAAGGACTAGGAGCTCATCCCTTGCAGCCAACAGCCCCGATGAGCATATGGCCGTCCCTGCTACTCTCCACCGCTCCCAGGAGGAGTGCGCCCTCCTGTGGTCTTCCGTGAGCCGGCGGGAATCGTTGCCCAACTGGCAGTCGGATCAGGGGCTTGCGAATCTTGCAACGCGTCGCCGACAGCTATCACGACGAACGCTTGGCGCAACCTCGCCATGCCAACAGAACCTTTTAGGTGGCACCTAGTCCCCGCGGCGTCGGGCGCCGAAACAGAGGCCATTTGAGCCTCCATGACCAACCGCGGATCTGTAAAGGAGGCTCGGTGTGGCCGCCACGCGAGGCTTTGGGCATGGCTTTAAGCGGAGGCGGCCACCGCCCTCGCGGTGCAGGCGACCACGACAGCTCGTGACGCGGAGATTGGACCGTGTCATGGTTGGACTGCTCCCCAAGTAGGACAAAGACGATGACGGCGGTGGATCAGACAGCTCCGATAGTGAGCAGATCCACCTCTCGATCCGCTCTGCGTCTTCGACCGCTAGTGCCACAAGGACGACGGGAAAGGCAAAGGCAAGGACAAGGCCGGCCGTGGATGAACTTCTTTGGTCATTGTTTCGTTCGTAATTAATGGAGCATGTCAATTTTTGGTACTCCGATGACATGTGCTTAGGTACGTAAGACGTGGCATGAAGCTAGTATGTGTCTGAGTGTTCGGTTTAGATGCATCCCATTGTATTGTGTAGAAACAATTTTGTGTCATTGACCAAAATTTGGTACTTGCGGTGGTTGTAGATGCTCTCATCTCCACGTGCAACAACCTTGATGCTACTTATAACATGGCCAGCACGCGTGGGATTTAAAGCTAGACTTCCTGGCTTCTTAGTGTTACGCAAAGTCTCATCTCATGTGAGTTTATACACGTTGAAGCCACACACAAAACCGCTGGCTCACCCCTGCTGCCCGACACGAGCTCCGTTGGCTTGGGATTCCAGGCCGCTGCTGCTTTCGTTGCCCTGCTGCGTTGGCCCGCTCACTGTATGTATTGTCCGTACGAAGATATATTAGGTCCGCGACGACTATTTCTTGCATTCAGCGACACGAAAGAGATGTCTCCAGAAATATATCGCTCCCGCTGCTAGCCACTATGGTGAGGTCCAGGACGTGATTACTAGGCGGGGCAAGACGCACTTGAAGGAGCCAAGCCGGGTTTTCTCAAAAAAAAAAATGTATTCATTTGTTTTTTTCTTCTGCGGGTTTTTTCATTTGTTTCTTTAGTTTTTTTATTTCCTTTTGCTTTGGTTTATTTTATTCTTTTTTGGTTTTTATTTTTTGGTTTTTCTTTGTGTCTTTTGTTTTTTATTCTAAATTCTTTGTGTCTTTATGTTTTTGGATACGTATTGAACGTGAGAGCAATTAGCTAGAGTAGCTTCATGCAAAGTATTATAGACATAGAAATTTGCAAAATACAAACGGATCTGAATGTTGCAGACCTGTTGACTAAAAACATCTCTGACAAGCAAAACATGATCACAATCTAGTAAACTCTTTGGGTGTTAATCACATGGCGATTTAAACTAGATTATTGACTCTAGTAAACTATTTGGGTGTTAGTCACATAACAATGTGAACTATGTGTGTTAATCACATGACGATGTGAACTAGATTATTGACTCTAGTGCAAGTGGGAGACAGAAGAAATATGCCCTAGAGGCAAGAATAAAATTATTATTTTATATTTCCTTATTCATAATAAAGATTTATTATTTATGCTAGAATTGTATTGATCGGAAACTTAAATACATGTGTGAATACATAAACAAATACCGTGTCCCTAGTAAGCCTCTACTAGACTAGCTCGTTGATCAAAGATGGTTAAGGTTTCCTAACCATAGACATGTGTTGTCATTTGATAACGGGATCACATCATTAGGAGAATAATGTGATGGACAAGACTCATCCATTAGCTTAGCATATTGATCGTTCAGTTTATTGCTACTACTTTCTTCATGTCAAATACATATTTCTTCGTTTATGAGATTATGCAACTCCCGGATACCGGAGGAATACCTTGTGTGCTATCAAACATGACATCATAACTGGGTGATCGTAAAGATGCTCTATAGTTATCTTCGAAGGTGTTAGTTGAGTTGGCATAGATCGAGATTAGGATTTGTCACTCCGGGTATCGAAAAGGTATCTCTGGGCCCTCTCGGTAATACACATCATAAGAAGCCTTGCAAGCAAATGACTAATAAGTTAGTTACGGGATGATGTATCACGGAATGAGTAAAGAGACTTGCCGGTAACGAGATTGAACTAGGTATGAAGATACCGACGATCGAATCTCGGACAGGTAACATACCGATGGACAAAAGGAATTACGTATGTTGTCATAACGGTTCAAATAATAAAGATCTTCGTAGAATATGTAGGAACCAATATGGGCATCTACGTTCCGCTATTGGTTATTGACCGGGGAGGTGTTTCGGTCATGTCTACATAGTTCTTGAACCCGTAGGGTCCGCACGCTGTTTGTTGACGATGTAGTGTTTTATGAGTTATATGATTTGGTGAACGAATGTAGTTCAGAGTCCCGAGTGATATCACGGACATGACGAGGAGTCTCAAAATGATTGAGAGGTAAAGATTGATATATAGGACGATGATATTCATGTTGGGGAACGTAGTAATTTCAAAAAAATTCCTACGCACACGCAAGATCATGATGATGCATAGCAACGAGAGGGGAGAGTGTGTCCACGTACCCTCGTAGACCGAAAGCGGAAGCGTTAGCACAACGCGATTGATGTAGTCGTACGTCTTCACGATCCGACCGATCAAGTGCCGAACGCACGGCACCTCCGAGTTCAGCACACGTTCAGCTCGATGACGTCCCTCGAACTCCGATCCAGCCGAGTGTTGAGGGAGAGTTTCGTCAGCACGATGGCGTGGTGACGATGATGATTATCTACCGACGCAGGGTTTCACCTAAGCACCGCTATGATATTATCGAGGTGGACTATGATGGAGGGGGGCACCGCACACGGCTAAAAGATCAATGATCAATTGTTGTGTCTGTGGGGTGCCCCCTACCCCCGTATATAAAGGAGCAACGGGGGAGAGGCGGCCGGCCAGGAGGAGTCCTACTCCTGGCGGGAGTAGGACTCCTCCTGGCGCGCCTTCTCCTGGCCGGCCGCCTCTTCCATCGGGAGTAGGACTCCCTCCCTTCCTTGTTGGATTAGGAGAAGCTATCGTCCATATAGCACTTCTCGGCATTTTTTATGTAGATAATGCTCAAGGGCCCACCGCCAATGGGATGCCCTCGACAAGCAGAAGCACGGGATGGTTACAGCATCTACAGCCACCATGTACAAATCTTACCTCCTCTATTTTCCGACATATTGATGCATTTTACTTTTACTACTCTTTTATTCCACCACCAAACCATATATAAGATCCTCATCCTCACCATTCGATTTTGGGAGCGACTCTTAATCTTACTCCAGCTGGCTACGCTGGTATTGTTTACTGCTGCCAGCAGATTTTCATTTTGCTGAATGGGAGGGAGTAGTGAAAAGGATACATCTCAGTTTTCATATTCTTACAAATGTTTTGATGGGAATCTTCAAGGGAAAGATTCAGTTCATCTCTATTTCCTCAATGGTTCTAGTCTTTGGATTATTCGGGAGGCACTATAGTATCACTCATCTGCACGTAACGCTGTTATTTAGTAACAAGCCAGAACGCCTGCAATCTTGGTTTATACCTGAACAATCTCACTTGTCTAGATTTACAGAAAAATGCTCAGCTTCATTACCTATTAGTACAATTTTCGATCCAAATATAAAAAAACTGTTTCGTTGGTAAGAGAAAACTCTTCAAACTGATGTTTGGGGAGCGTATGATCTATGTCTCCATGCTCACGTTTGCGCACCAGACGTAATTTGATTACTGCAAGTTAGAAGGTCATACATTCTGTTTTGTTTGAACTGTTAGGTGTTCCACACACGCACGGATCGAGGTAATACTTTTACTTACGTTTGTCTTGCTAGGTAACACCACAAGCTTAAACTGCAATTATTCATCGTCCTACTTCACGCGAGTTGCTTAGCATCTGCCGCTAAACACTTATGTAAAAATCTATAGATATCTCGATAAAGAAACCGATGAATTCAAAAGACAGTTCAAAGATTTCAACTTGACATTGACTCTTCAACGTTATTTAGATTTGTGTTTCATGGCACTTTGCTATGTCTTGCGACAACTCAATTTGAACGAAATTACATATGGATATGCAATTTTGACTTTTCGTATCTTAGATATGTCCCTAGGGAAAATATCTCGTGCACCGGAGCTTGTGGTGTTACTGGTGCACCGAACTCACATTGCGTTTTTAAAATGTTCAAAAATCTCTAAAAAAATTAGAACATTCACACAACATCGATGTAGGTTGTCATAAATTTTCAAGCCAAAACTCAAAAGATAATTCGAAAAACAAAAATGATAAACTCAACACTAACAAGTACATAACATAACTTGGGCTTTCGATTTGGCCATCATCGTACAGATGTTAAATTTGACATTTTTGTATCTCAAAAAATGTTTCAAATTTTGATTTTGTGATGTCATGAATGTGCTAGTGGTTTTTCAGATTTTTTGAAATGTTCTATGTCATCCGGTGCACCGGTAGCACCACAAGTGCGGGTGCGCCGGATACATTCTCTGTCCCTCCCAGCTGCTCCTATCTACAATTCTCCACTTGTTCATCGTGTCGCGCTCAGCCTGCCTTCTGCCAATGGCGGACAACGTCACTCGTCATCACTCTGGCTGACCAGATGAGGCGCCTGCTGATCTAGATGCTAGAGAGCATCTGCATCGCCGGATCTATGATCAACTTGTGTGTCATCTCCACAAATGTCCCAGCCAACTCATGGTTGGGTGCAGCATCACTGATTTCACAATGGCATGAGATCAAGGCAGCATCGCCAAAGATGCTCGCTGGTGATATGAGTGTCGGATGGTAATCCCACAGATTTGTCTCAAAAGTGGTATATTTGAATGACTCTGGGATTTCATATTGGATTCTCATTGAGCCGACAGCCGTGAGCCTTGTACCGCCTCCCTGTTCCTCTTCTCCAACTGTCTCGCCGACCTTGAGGTTGTACAAGTAGGCACCACAGGCGAACTTTGCAAACAGGAGGCCACCTCCGCAGTCCAAGGCGGCTGACAAACAATAAGAGCTTTGCTTGACCAAGATGTAGCGCCGCTCTCACCTGTGATCCGGGGTGAGTAACCATAGCACCGTGTCTTGGCCCTTGTTCTCGTAGATGCACGGGCGGCCACAAACCACCAGCATACGGTTGAATGTGTGTGACTCCTTTGGGAGATCAATTCTGGTGATGATCTCGTCATCGGCGTCGAAAGCAAGCACAAACCACGGGTAGTGCTTGAACACGTTCATGTTATCTATAAGGATGTAGATTTTGCCATCACCCATGTGTAGACATTGTGGCCAAAACGGCACCTCGTCGTATGAGAACAAGGTCCTCGGCTCTTGCTGGCATCCCAATGATACCACCATCAACCTTGTGCCATGGCGGTCCACCTCACAGATGAGAGCCTTGTAGACCTTGCTCGATGGCGCGTACGAAAACCCTAAGAAGCTGCGGTGCGGGTGGCTCTCGCCCTCGCTGCCAGCGGGCGGAGGCAATGGCACGGACAGGCGTACCTCCTCCTTAGTGGCCGGGTTGAAAACAACACCGTGGACGGAGGACTGCTGCCCTTCCTCTTGATCGGCGAGGAGGGCTAGCCCGTTGCAGGTGTTGACGTATTCCCACCAATGCTCGACGTTGACGGTGTGCTTCAAGGTGGCCAACGCGGGGCCGACAACCTGGAAGTAGAAGGTCCTACCAGGGAACTCATCTTTGTAGAAGCAAGCAGCATGCGGGAGTTGTAGGCCTGGCGCGCCGAGACGCTGGTGGCGAAGCCAGAAGTGCGAGCTTCTGAGGAGTTGCCGGAAGCGCTTGGAAAGGACGACGCAGCGCACGGCGCAGCGGGACGGCAGACGGGCGAGGATCTCGTCAGCCACGAACTCGTCTCCGAAGACGGCCTCCTTGTCTGCCATGGAAGAATTTCCTTGATGATTTGTATATGACCAATGTCACTGCACCAACAACCCTCGGCTGTTTTCCACCGGTCTTCCTTAATAGCGAGTACAAAGAGAAGAGACGTTGTCTTTGCGCTGCCCATATATAAAAAGGGGAACACCTCAATCAATCCGAGTCCTACCAAGCTAAGGTACTCCACTGTCCGACAAATCCGAGTTGTACTGGAATTATAAAAAGGGGAACAACTCGGATTTGTCGGGCCACGATTCTATCAGTCCGACACGAATCCATCTGTTAAAGCCAGTTAACAGCCGTCAGATTGTAGAGCTCGGTATATCGAATCGAAAAACACAGAGGCAAAATATGTTTTGCCTGTAGTGTCACTCGGCACGTACTATTACGGACATTGTTAATTGTAAATGTTTAAAGGGTTAACTAGCTTTAGCATTGTTAATTGTAAATTAAAGTGCATTATATATAGCAGCTCTACCACCACTACCATACCTGAAGTTAAGCATGATGATGGTCCGAAGCCTTAATTAGTTTGGCTCCTTTTGGTAAAGGCCGAAGCTAAGCTTACCTGGCAAGTAACACCACCCTTTAAACATTCATTATACTCCCTCCGTTCCCAAATATAAGTCATTTTAGAGATTCCAACAAGTGAGTATATACGGAGCAAAATGAGTGAATCTACACTCTAAAACATGTCTACATACATTCGTATGTTGTAGTCTATTTGAGATGGCTAGAAAGACAATTATTTGGGAACGGAGGGAGTATTATATTATCTCGCTTTAACCACGTGATAATACAGGGAGCAAGGGATGTTGATAAGATCGAAATCCGGTCTTGCTAGCTGTTCTTCCCCTGTACATATATATACACGGGGATCGTAGCTAAGCTATGTTAGTTAAACAAGGATTGCAGACTGGCCAGGATGTCGTGGGTGGTGGACATGAAGAAGAAGCTCGAGGATGCTGAGCCGCTGGTGAAGGTGGAGAAATGGCCCAAGCACTGCATCTTCCGCGTCCCATCGCGCCTCATGATGGTCGACGACAGGTAATTGATGAACTTACTTAAGAGGCACGCTTCACCACCCGCATCGTACGTATACCTCGTAGCTATAATCATGGGCATGGCCGCTGCTGGTGTGTTTTTATGGGCAAATTTGATTGGCAGCATCTACAAGCCGCAAACAGTGTCTTTGGGCCCATTCCACCATGGCGACGAGGAGCTGAGACCCATGGAGGAGCACAAGCTGAGGGCCATCCATCACCTCCTCTGCCGGGACAGCTGCAAGACCACCCTTGACGACATCATCGCCACAGTTGAGGAGGTGACCGAGGAGCTGGAGGACGCCTACATGGACCTGGGAGACGAGTGGCGGGGTGAGGAGAACAGGGGTAAGTTCCTCGAGGTGATGATTACTGATGGCTGCTTCCTGCTGGAGGTGACGACGACAGCCTTAGGGGGGATGTACATTCCCAAGGACTATGCGGTCGGCGACACCGTCTTCAGCTCGCACGGCATCCAGCAATTCAAGCCATTCATCCAGCGTGACATGCTCCTGGTCGAAAACCAGCTGCCACTCAGGTTGCTTGAGAAGATAGTCGCCGCAGAGAGCGGCACATCTCCGGTATGTAGGTTACTGACTGCTAGGGTATAGTATCATTGTAACTCTGTAGATACGATAGACACCTGGTCTGACAGGCCGTTTAATTTGCCTGATGGTCTGTATGAACATCGATGATGATAGATGAACATGCATGCAGAACGCGGCTTTGATAAACTCCATGGTGCTCAAGTTCCTGGAAGGGAAAGATGTCCCGGAAGGGACCGCTCTGGGACTCCACCCGCTCGAGGTCTATCGGATGAGCATCCTGAAAACAAAATCCAGAGGCGTGGAGATGAAGGAGGTGGTTTTCCCCGTTGCTGCTGGAGCAGCCCAACATAGACTCTCCATCTCTGCAGTCCTTGAGCGAGACAGGCGAGAGCATGCGCCGCCGGCGATCCCCGATCGTAACTCCTCGATATCTAATAATTGGACGGCGTTCGAGCGTCAACTCGCCGGCACCAGAACCAGCCATGCTGTGCCCTGAAGATGAACGCCAGGTACTACGCCACAGATGAAAACACCCATCTTCCCTCCAATTAAAATCATACAGGCTCCATAATAGATGAGGTGGCAGCTACAAGAAGCGTTGCCCCACTCCATGTTGGACGACCCAGCTGCAACGCCTTCCCCTAGGTCCGGCAGTACTGCCTTTGGGCTTCTCCAACAGTCCGTCCTTTGGTTTCAGAGAAGATCAGAAGTGGGATTTCAGGCCAACGGGCAGACGAGCCAACTATCCCTGAATCCATCAGATCAATTGAATCGTCACTTTGTCAGTCGTCCATCACTCGGCCAGTACTGCAGACGTCGCCAATCGTTGGGTCACTCTACGTCTGGTCGCCGTTGCCGATTGCGTTTGCGTCCAATGTTGTGACTTCTGCGGTTCTGCCCACTGGTATCCGTAAACGTGCGCTACCAGTCTGATCATCAACAGGCATCCTCTCCCGAATACGTACAAGAAGCTTTGCTATGTCTGCTTTGCCTATCAGACAGACATCTCCGCTCTGCAAAGTAGTTCAGTTCAGTTCACTCTCAGAAAATGGGAGATCATCTACAGATGCACAAATAGTTTCGCTTGACAAGCCAACCGGGCATCCTCTCCCGAAGTATTTGGTAAATTATTACTCCTGTTATCTATACTCACACAAACATTTTATTCAGTACATTTCTTATGTGATAAGTGAACTCACAAGGGCACATGTAGTTTTATCAGTGTGCTTCTTTCTTATGAGATCTGAACTCAAGAATTCAGTGAGCATGAACAGCTATGATTTTCTTCATTGATTTGCTAATTAAGATACCCCTCCTTGCTTTGATTCATTTTATTTTGATCTTGCGCAAGTAAACTGATCTTACCTGGTATTTCTTACCAGGGTAATTACTTTGATCTTTCAGGCCTTTATATTGTTCTGGAACTTTCTTTGGTTGCGACACCACCCATGCATTGCATTGAAGCTGACTGAACTACAGATGGCTGTTTTGTTCAAAGCATTATCTTCCTTTTTCAGTGCAAGAAGCAACAGGGAGAAGCTACACAATACAAACTTAGTCCCGAACTTTCTGGCAACAGAACAGATTATAGAGGTTACCTTGGCAGGCAACAGATGGCGGTGATGTTGAGCACCTTGGATGGTGGGCATCCTCCTTCAGCAGATGGGATCGGAGCAGCTTCTCCTCTCCATGAAACATGCACAAAAGCAGATGGCACCCATCACATACGGGGATGAAGAAAACCAGACGAGAGGAGATATTCGTACCTCCTGCCTGCTCGGTTTTCACGAGCAAAGATGCTTCACGAACCTTGCAGCAGAGAAGAGAGGGCGCTTCACGAACAGGAACAGAGCACCAACTCCAAATCAAAAATACAGAGAGGGAAGTGACGGAGAGGGCACCTTGTCCGTGGCGTCGGCACTTGGGTTAGCGCTGCAGAGAGCACCCTCGTCACGCGGCTTAAACCTAAATCGAGGCGCTCACGCCTCCGTGGCCGTGGATCTCGACCTGCTTCTTGATCTGAGGCGAAGTGGAGGCGAGGAGGTCGCCTGGTGGTCGGGATAATGGGAGGAGAGAAGGGGTGGGGCGCAGGCTATGAGGGAGGACGCTGGTGGCTGCGGCGGTGGCGACGGCTGTGGGGAGGGCGCCGATGAGTGCTGGCGGCGGCAAACGAGGGAGAGGAGAAGAATTTGGGGAACGGGGTGCGGGGTGACGACGAGAGAGATGGGGCGGTCCTCGCGGGGTCCAGTGCCTACGTGGCCATCACGAGAGCTCGCCTCTTGTGCGACTGTTAATGGGTTTAATACTGTATTTTTGTTCGAAAAAGAGGATTACCCTGGCTTCTGCACACAGCCATATGTATACTGCAGTAGTGAGTAAATAAAGTGCAGTGCCTTAACTTGCTCTGCTGTACACACGCTGCAATAAATCACTTTAGGAAAACAATCTATCCATTCCATCCTGGAAAATAGGCGGAGCTTGTTAGCTTTGGTTGCGCAGTCTGAAACAAATAATCATAGCCCGAAATGCTTAGTGGGGTGCTTCGTGTGCGGCTAGGCCTGACAATGTTTGTCCTGGTTTAAAAAGTTTCCTTTTTTTTACTAAAGCAAATTAATTTGGCTCAAATTCTTGTCCAAATTAAGTTCTAAAACTACAAGAAATTTCAAAAAAATAAGTGTAGTTATATAGAGCTTAGTGAACATTTACACCAGCTCAAACTCAACTTTGTTTTTACATATTTTTGTAAATATTTAATAAAACCAATTCAGGCAATAATAATAATTTCCTAAATTATTTGTAGGGTTTATGAAATGTCAAAAAAAATTATGCGACTCCAAATACATATTAAATTTATTTCTCAATTATTTTATATTTGAAGATGTCCTATTATATTCTCTTATTTTTTTGATTTAAATTGGAAATTATTTGAATATTCGAAAGACAAATAAAATTTCAAATGCAACAAAAAAAACCAATTGAGGCATTTTGAGAAAGTCATTTTATCCCCTCTCTTTTTAAAATTCAAATGAACTCTCAAAAGTTCCAAATTCAACTGAAATTCAAATAAGATGAAAGAAAAGCACTCATTATTACTTATTTAGGTAAATTCGAAAATTTAGAAAATTTTGGGATGCATGTTACAAGAACCCTACCCTCAGTTGATCCATCACTTTTGTTATCAGCGGCCCTTGCCCTCGTTATCAAGTTCTTTGATCCGGCCAACCCTGGTTCATTGCAATTGGCATTGTCCTAGTTAAAAGTAAAAGTGCAGTAGCAACTCTGCCACCTCCTCAAGTTAAGCATAATGGTACGTAGTTTTAGTTTGGCCGAGTCAGGGTCATTTGTTAAAGCACGAGTTGACAGTGCTAGAAAACATCCTTCCGGCCAATGCTTTCTGCAAAACGCACTAGTCTAAATGAAGTTAAGCATAATTAATGGTAATATAATCAAGTTCATTTGCATCTACTATCTTTATGCCTAACCTAGGGGACAAGGCAAGTAACCTAGCTAAGCCTGCGTGTTTAAGGCAAGAATACAGCAAGAAAGGAATGTGGATAACAAATTAAAGCCGGTTCTTCCCGGGCCTACATATACAGTACAAGCATTCACAAGCATAAACAAGGTACGTACTTACTTGATTGCAGGATGTCGTGGGTGGTGGACCTGGAGAAGAAGCTCGACGACGCGGAGCAGCCGGACGAGGTTGAGAGATGGCCGAGGCACTGCATCTTCCGCGTCCCATTGCGGTTCAAGATGGTCGATGGCAGGTATGGACGCCACATCAACCACCCGCCGTACATAGCAACAATCTCTGCTGCTGTTTTTTCTTTTCACTACCGGCGGCATTGCGGCAACTCGCAGCGTATACAAGCCGCGGACGGTCTCTCTAGGCCCATTCCACCACGATGACGTGGAGCTGAAACCCATGGAGATGCACAAGCTGAGGGCCGTCCGTCACCTCGTCCGCCGGGACAGCTGCAAGACTACCCTTGCCGAGCTCGTTGCCGCCGTGGATGAGGTGGCGGACGAGCTGGAGGACTCCTACATGGACCTGGGCGACGAGTGGCGTGGCCAGAAGAACAGGGGCAAGTTTCTAGAGATGATGATCGGTGATGGCTGCTTCCTGCTGGAGGTGATGAGGGCCGCCGCAGGGAAGCGGTCCATTCCCAAGGACTACGCGCACAGCGACCCCGTCTTCAGCTGGGACGGCATCCAGCAGATCAAGCCCTTCGTCCAGCGCGACATGCTCATGGTCGAGAACCAGCTGCCACTGAGGTTGCTTGAGAGGATAGTCGCCGCGGAGGATGGCACATCTCCGGTACGTAGGTTACTGACTGCTAGCGGGCCCTTTAATTTTCCTATGTATGGACATCGATGATGGTGCATGCATGCATGCAGAGCGCAGCTTCCATAAACTCCATGGTGCTCAAGTTCCTGGAAAGGGAAGATGCCCCTAAAGAGACCGTCCTGGGACTCCACCCGCTTGATATCTACCGGACGAGCCTACTCAAGCGCAAAAGTCAGAGGAATAGTAATAGAAAGGTTCTTCACAGAGGCATGCCGACGACACCGACAACAAAGGAGGTCAACATCGTTCGCCTGGGGAGAGCGGTGCCTAGATCTGCGTGGACCCTGTACAAGGCAGGAATCCGGTTCCTGCCTAGCGGGACGAGCTGCATTGACGACATCGATCTGAACAACGGGAGGCTCTACATGCCCAGTGTCCTGCTGGACGACTCCACCGTCTACAGGGTCCTCAACATGATGGCGTTCGAGGCGATCCACGCCGGCACCCACGACGACATGACGGCATACGTGTTGTTCGTCAAGGACTTCGTCGACTCAACCCATGACGTGCGCCTGCTGGTGAGGAAAGGGATCCTAGAGCACAACCTTGTGGACGACGACGCCGTGGTGAGACTCTTCAACCGCCTCACCACGGACGTGTCACAGAACTGGGAGAGGCAGCTGTCCCACGTGCGCACGGCAGTGGAGCACCACTACCGCTGCAACCGCCATAGGAACCGCGTGCACGTCTTTCTATATGAGTCATGGGCCAACCTCAGGAGCAAGTACCTCAGGAGCCCATGGACGCTCCTTGGCCTCCTCACCGCAACCTTGCTCCTTGTCGCTGATATCGTGCAGGCCGTGTATGCAGTCAAATCCTACTATGAACCTGACAAGGGTAATTAATCCCAAAATGCGTATCGGAGAGTGCCTTTCTTTTCCTAACCGCGTGCACGTCTGTCTAAGTCACCCTCGAGTGAGTCTTTTCTTTTCTTAAGTCCTAGTCGATTTTATAAATTTGTCCACGTAGTATATGTATATCTTACAAAATGTTCACTATGTTGTATTATTTTGTTCATCTAGTGCGAATATTATGTATTGCTTATTTTTGCAAGAGAAAACTACTGTATGATTTTGGTCCCCCAAGTTCACCAAGAGTCGGCATTTGATCCCTCAAGTCTCAAAACCAAATAACTTTGGTCCAAAACCGGAGCAGAATGTATTGAGGCTGACGTGTCACTGGTTTTTTATCCCACTAGCCACATAAGCAGTCAAAGACAAAATCTCTCTCTCTCAGGGGAATACAGGAGCAACATGCAGCACACCAGCGGTTAGCATCAACAAACAGCCAGCAGACCAACATCACCGGCTACCTCCCACCGCCGCCATGGCCATGCCAGTCTTCATACCACCTTCAACCCCCAACCCTCCCCACACACTTCAGCGCGCAGCCCCATCCGGCCACCCACTCCCCACCACCAAGATCTCGTGGCTGAGGCCTGAGGGTGCCAACGACCAGAGCCACGGCCCCGCTCCATCGACCCACTGGCGGACCCGAGATCAACCACCTACCCCTGACCTTGTTCTCCACGTCTCTACTGGGGCGGCGCGGTTCGAGATTGACGGTGTCGGGGCCACACAGATCGAGATTGACGGCTTCGGGGCTGCACGGATTGAGGCTAGAGGGAAACTTGCTCTTACACCAATGATGCCGGCGAGCGCACCCAACACTCTACCAGTGGCGCCGGGGCTTGTCCTAGTATGTTCTCGCCAGGGTCGTGCAGATCGAGGCTGACGGCGAGGTCACCTCGGCTACCTGCGAGCACTAGGCAGGCTACCCCCCTTTCCTCCTCCCTGGGCAAGGCTCCAAAACGGGCAACTCCAGTGGCCTACGACGACAACCACCTCAGGCCCTTCTATGCCCTCCATCAGTCAATCTCCTCACCGCCTTCTCATTGGAGAGGATACAGCAGTAACCACCGTAGCCAACAAGACGACGCGGTCTTCAGCAATCCAGGGATGAAGGACACCTTGTTCGTGGGTGAGAGCCAAAACCGCTGCCACGTGGCCGCTTTTTCACTCAAATCTGGTTTTGGATGAAACTTGCCCGATATTGAGACTTGAGGGACCAAATATCGCCCGAAAATTCTTGAGGGACTAGATGTAGACTTTTGATGAACTTGAGGGACCAAAAACATACTTTTCTCTTTTTGCAATGTAAAATTTTGCACCGATATCAAGATCAAATCAACGTTTATTGGCTTCAATTGAGTCTTAACAAAAATTTGTCGCCCGTGATCTAAAAAAACCGTTTTTCTTTTTTCCTTTTTTAAATTGTATAAATGCTTCTCTTTTGGGCAACTTGTTTGCAAAGAATAAAAGTGGAAGAATATCAGAAGAGTTGTGCGCCACAAAAACGATCCCTCTCCCTCGTGTGTTTGAGATGCCAAACAACCTGTGTTGTGTTAGGCAGGTGATCGCCGGAGTACTTGTAGCTTCGGCAACAGCAAGTGGGAAGAAAAATTTATACGTTCTGTCCTTGAACTCTTTGACGCGTAACAATTTGGTACCCTAACTCAAGAAACACTATAATATGATCCCTATACATGAAAACTAGATAATGCCACGCGCGTTGCTGCGTGAATTTTGTATGGCATGATGTTAAGAATATAACTGTAAAACTATGGAGTTAAATATGATGGTATTGGATGTTTTAGGCACAAAATAAATGGCTAACGTCCAACCCATACTTGCATAAGAATATCACTATCATGTTAAAGATAGGTTTAGAAAGAACATAAACACTATGGAACAAATCACTTGTTTTACCGGAACAATGTCCAACACTAAGTAAATAAAGGGAAGACAATAATAAAGTGAAGGTACACATGTGCTTGAGGACTGAATCACCCCCAATTTGATACGGCACAACTACTACATAAGTGGCATACTGCCTTGTTGTACCTAGCATTTGGTATACTATAGTGTAGAAGGTATTAGCTAGTTTCATAGAAATCTTCATTTAGGAACCTTAAAGTATAACCTAAACTATGTTTACTGTTTCATCTGACTGTATGTGTATGCAGATCATGAGATGGCGAAAGTTATTATGCATCTGAGCATGTGCTAGCATCGTCATATCCATCTTGCTTGTTTTCTGTTCAAAGCGTGGAGCCATATCATTTGCATACTACTCATAATTGTAGCATGATGGAAAACCAAGACACCTTTTGCATCTTTTGTGCATATTAGGCAGCTCAAATGTGGCCGGAGTCGCCCCTCATGGATGCCCAGAAAAGGTGCAGAAAATCATTGTAAGATAGCCGGCCATAGGTGTATATGCTAATGTTACCTTTTTTAGAAAAGGATATGCTAACGTTTCCTAATTGGAGGAAACAAACCGAAAAGAAATATGAGATATTGTGTACAAAGTAGGATGTCAACGGTGCTGACATGAATAATAGAGGAACAAATCCCTTGGAAGAAGAGTTTAAGGCTACAAAGAGCATGGATACTAAAGCAAATTGACTACAGTCAATCAAACTATCTAGCTATAACGCTCTATCCCATATCAATGTTTAAAGTTTACTACCAGACACAATCTCCTCTTAGCTTCTGCTTAGTAAATTGTAGGTGTGCACATAATATCAAATCAAACTATACTGGTCTGATGTGTAAACGAATTAAGTAGTCGTTGTATTTTTTGCCTTGGAAATATCAAGTATAAATCATTAAATGAGCACCGTACTGGATTCTTGGTCCTATAAGTCACGGTTTCATTTTTTGCAATACCTGCTATATCAATCCTCTGAGATAACAATGAAGAGATTGGGCAAACCCAATACCTTATCAAATGCCAAATGCTCATGATTCCACATCAGTGAATAAATTTCAGATCAGATCTTGTAATGAAAGAGTAGAATAGCAAAGCATGAGTTGGAATAATAGGAATGAACGAAGAAATTCATCCAGAAGTTGTGGTGGGTCCTTAGCAAGTAAGTGATGCTTATGTGGCAGGGGTGTTGTAGTGGTTGGTCCCATATGTAAGTCAATCAAAAAATACCGATGTGGCGGTTGTGCTGAGGTGGATAGGCTGCATGTCAAAAGAAATAATATAGTGAGGATGAATTATTTAGGTATTATAGATACATAACGTGAATGGTATAATAAATGGTCCCTTCGACGGTCGATCGCTCTGGTGCCCTGCGTGGCACGACTCTTTTGCCGAGAACCCTCTCGCTTTTTTGGAAATCAATCTACGCTCCACCGTGGCCCCACGTGCCAGGGTCGTAGTCTAGAGCCCACATGTTGGCCTCCCACGCCGAATAGGCAAGTCGCAGCTGCCTTATTTAATAGACCAGCCGTCTCCACTTCACCACTCCTCTCTCTCTCTCTCTCTTGTGTCACCTCCTTGTCTCTCTAACCCAACCAAGCAACTGCCCTGCTCGTGCCGCTCGTCGCCGCCGCCGCATGGCACATCTCTTCTGCGGGAAATCCCCTGGCCTTTATTAAAATCACCCTGCGCTCCATCGTGGCCCCACGTGCCAGGGTAGTTGTCTCAAGCGCACATGTCAGCCTCCTGCGCCAAGTAGTCAAATCGCCGCTGCTGATTCAATAGGCCAGCCGCCTCCACTCCACCACTCCTCTCTCTCGTATCTCTCCGTCTCGTCGCCTCCTCGTCTCTCTCACCCAACCAAGCAATCGCCCTGCTCGTGTCTCACTCCGCTCATTTGCATTCATTAGTCATTATTAACAATATTGGAACGGATATCTCGGTTTTTATCAAATAACCCGGTCTAATCTTAGGTGTGACGAGTTTCAAAATAACACTAATCACACACCCCACGGAAAGATGAGTAAGCATCTAATAAATAAAATCTTGCATGATACCACATATATGTTACTACCCACTATGAAGGTAGTAACACAGACTATTATCATATGCATGACACTAGTCTAAGTTGCTCCCCGCTATGACATTTGTGCTTTGGCCTTCTTTTCCTTGAAAACCCTCCAATCTTTTTATTATTTTTCCTCGTTCTGAATAAGTATTTTTGGGTAAATTTTCCAATTTCCAGTCCCCTACCGGTCTAATTCTACGATAAGAGAGAATATCAAGATAAAATAGGACAAAGGTGATCGAATTAACATAGTGATTGAGCAATTTATCTTCTAAAATTATGATGCAAAATGCACATATTAGAATTTCAGAACATCATTTCGTCAGGCGTATTACTAGCGTGTAGATCACCCATGCACACTTGAGTCGAAAGATATACCCGATTAGATAGTTTGATCTCTCATGAGTACTTCACAAAAATCCACATAGGATGAGCCATATCATTGATCTGAAAGCCACCGTCAGCGCCTAACATATGCGGTTTTCCAAAGCGCCCTTGTGGATCAAGCAACTAGTGACATATTTCATCGTTTGAAGGATGGTAAAGCCGTCAGATGTGACGATTTCCACTCATCAGAGATGCCCCATGTTGTGATAATGTAGATTAACTAGCTTTATCATTGTTAACTATAGAAGTGCACTAGCAACTCTGCCACCCCATGAAGCTAAGAATAATGATACTCTCCCTCCATTCCTACATATAAGTCTTTATAGAGATTCCACTATAGACCACATACGGATGTATATAGATGCATCTTAGAGTGCTCCGTATATAGTCCATAGTGGGATCACTACAAAGAATTATATTTAGGAACGGAGGGAGTACGTTAATCTTAGTTTGGCTCAGCCATGTAGCATCCTACTATTCCCCTTTGGTAAAGCCTGAATTGATGGTGTTAGAAAACATCCTTCCAGCCAATTCTTTCTGCAAAGCACTAGTCTAATTAACTCTACCACTACCCCATCAAGTTAAACACATTCACATTGGTATTTTTTCAAGTACATCCGCATCTATCTTTGTGCCTAACCTAGGGGACAAGGCAAGTAACACGGTACTTCAATCATCCATTCATTATATCATGTGGCTTGAACCACGTGGTCTGCGTAAGTTTCAGCTTCCCGTTGCAATAATCACGTGATAATACAGCTAGAAAGTAATGTGGATAAGAGAGCCGGCTCTTGGATGCTAGTTGTTCTTCCCCTACATATATACAGATCAGACTGCTAGCCGCCTGGCGTCTGAGTTGGACGCGGATGCGTCGCTGTGGAGGCACGGCGTGCGCTGGCGTAGATACATGTGCACTCAGTCAACATGTAAACGAACAAATGAATGAACACAATTCCCGATTCATGTAAAAACCCAGCTTTTCACTGATAAACAGACGCCTTGCATAACAGTTTAATAATCTTGTAGCTTTGTTGTCCTAGTTATTTTCTTGTCAATGGGCGTCGTAATTGTATTCTCTTGCTTTCCTGAGAACATGATTGTGTAATATTTCACCACCTGATTTATTTCGCTCTGTTTTATATTACAGTGTACTTCTATTCTCAGAAAGCATGAATATATTGTACTGTTTCACAGCAGTTGTTCATGTTAGCTGCTTCGATTGCATCGTCTGCTCTCTGCTATTGATGATTAGCTTGTTTGTGTTGCAGTTAGCCTCTTACAGTTTAGAGGTCACAGTTTTTTGAACATTATCTGAATTTTGATTGATGCACTGGTAGTTCAGATTTGCATCTAAGTTTTTAAGAGTAACAGGAAGGCACAAAAGGCCTCCCCGGTTCCATTTTTATTGAAAACGAAACCAGAGCAAACAGGGGGCCACATTCAGGCATACGCTAGTCGCATGTTGAGAGCCCTAACGGGCAACACAAAAACTAAACAGATGAGCTGGAGCTGACAAAGTGCAAAGAGCAAACTTATTACAGCGTACCCTTGTGAATCAAGCGATTAATGGCATATGTCATTTTTTGGTGGATGGTAAAGCGCTCAGATGACTCATGAATGATGACGCATGTGGTAGTAGCGTGGATTAACTAGCATTAGCATTGTGTTAATTATACAAGGGCAGTAGCGATGCCACCTCCATGAAGTTAAGCATAATGGTACAGCCAGAAGCATCCTTTTGGTAAAGCCCGATTTTATAGTAGTAGAAAACATCCTTCTGGCCAATGCTTTCTGCAAAACACGCTAGTCTAAATGAAGTTAAGCATAATTCTGGTGTAATTAATTCCATTTGCACCTAACATTGTGCCTAACTCTAGGGGACAAGGCAAGTGACACCGTCCTATAATAATTCATTATCCGTGTCATGTCCCCATAACCCAGGCCTGCGTAAGTAAGGTATAATCCCGTGACAACACAGCAAGAAAGGAATATGGACGAGAAAGAAAGCCGGCTCTGTTAATTCTTCCCCTACATATACACAACAATTTAGAAGCACAAAGCGTGTGTAGCTAGCCAAGCTAGGGAGACAAGCTACTTCACTTGGTTGCAGGATGTCGTCGTCGTGGGTGGTGGATGTCGACTGCCCTGAGCCGCAGGCGAACGTGGAGGGATGGGTGGTGGACATGGCGAAGAAGCTCGAGGACGCGGAGCCGCCGGCAAAGGTGCAGAGATGGCCGAAGCACTGCATCTTCCGCGTCCCATTGCGCTTCACGAGCAAGATGGTGGATGGAATGTAAGCCGCACGCCCCATCAGACCATCACCCGCATTGTAGTAATCGCTGCTTTTGTATTTTTCTTTATGTGAAAATGTAATGGCAGGGCGAGCAGCGTATTCAAGCCGCAGACAGTGTCTCTCGGCCCATTCCACCACGACGACAAGGACCTGAAACCCATGGAGGAGCACAAGCTGAGGGCCGTCCGTCACCTCCTCCGTCGGGACCATGTTGGTCGGGACAGCAAACTGACCCTTAGCGGGATTGTCGCCGCCATGGAGACGGTGGCCGACGAGCTGGAGGACGCCTATATGGACCTGGGTGATGAATGGCGGGGCGAGGAGAACAGGGGCAAGTTCCTTGAGATGATGATCACAGACGGTTGCTTCCTGCTGGAGGTGATGAGGATGGCCATAGGGGGGAAGGGCTCCATTCCCAAGGACTACGAGCATGGTGACCCTGTCTTCAGCTGGCACGGCATCCAGCACATCGGGCCATTTGTCCAGCGTGACATGCTCCTGGTCGAGAACCAGTTGCCACTGAGGTTGCTCGAGAAGATCGTCGCAGTGGAGGAAGGCACATCTCCGGTACTAACTGTTAACATAGTAGCATCGTTGACACTGTACATTTGATAACGAAACCTGAACTGACAGGCCGTTTAATTTGCCTGTGTATGCAGAGCGCGGCTTCGATAAACTCCATGGTGCTCAAGTTCCTGGAAAGGGAAGATGCCCCGGAAGGGACCGTCCTGGGACTTCACCCGCTCGACATCTACCGGACGAGCCGGCTCAAGGGCACAAGTCAGGTCAAGAATAACGGCAAGGGTCTTCAAAGAGGCGTGAAGATGACGCCGGCGCCAACGGAGGTCGGCATCTTTCGTTCGCAGAAAGTGGTTCCCCGATCCGCATGGAAGCTGTCGGAGGCAGGAATCCGATTCCTGCCCAGCAAGACAGGCTGCCTCGACGACATCGAGCTGGACAACGGGAGGCTCTACATGCCCAAGGTCCATATGGATGACTCCACCGCCTACAGGATCCACAACATGATGGCGTTCGAGGCGATGCACGTTCGCACCGGGAACGACGTGACGGCATACGTGTTGTTCGTCAAGGACCTCATCAGCTCTGCCGACGACGTGCGCCTGCTAGGGAGGAAGGGGATCCTGGAGCATGACCTTGCCGATGACGACGACGCTGTGGTGAGACTCTTCAACAGCCTCACCAGAGATGTGTCCAAGAATTGGGAGAGTCATCTGTGCCGCGTGCGTGACGCCGTGGAGCACCACTACACCAGCAACCGTCTACGTGTCATCCTCTATGAGTCGTGGTCACACCTCAAGAGCAAGTACTTCAGGAACCCGTGGTCGCTCCTCGCCCTTGTCACCGCAATCTTGCTCGTCGTCGGAGACATCGTGCAGGCCGTGTATGCAGTCATATCGTATGATCCTAACGAGGGCAAGCCCAAAATACATTAACCAGGAAATGTTTCTCCTTTTTTGCAAAGAATAAAAAGTGAAATAAAACCAGAAAAGTTGTGCTACATTGTGTGTCTGTGTGTGTTTGTGTTAGGCAGGTGATCGCCTGACTACTTTTGTTGATGGTAACAAGAGATGGGAATGTGGACCGCTACCTTCTTCTCATTGTTTACTATTACGGCAATTATATGTGGGACGAAATGTTGCACAAAAACATGTCAAAAAAAATCTGTTGCACAAAAAGCACGAGGCACTCAGAGAGACTGAGTGCAAGGTGAAGCTCATGGCATTCTATCTTCTAAAATTATGATGCAAAATGCACATAGTAGAATTTTAGAACATCATTTCGCCAGGCGTATTACTGGCATGTAGATCACCTGTGCACACTTGGGTCAATAATCATACCCGATTAGATAGTTTCATCTCTAACGAGTACTTCACAAAAATCAACATAGGATGAGCCATATCATTGATCTCAAAGCTACCGTCAGCGCCTATCATTATGCGGTTTTTCCAGCGCACCCTTGTGGATGAAGCATTAGTGACATATGTCATCATTTGAAGGATGGTAAAGCAGTCAGATGTGGCGATTTCCACTCATCAAAGATGACCCACGTTGCGATAATGTAGATTAACTAGCTTTATCATTGTTAACTGTAAAAGTGCATTGGCAACTCTGCCACTCCATGAAGTTAAGCATAACGGTACGTTAGTCTTAGTTTGGCTTAGCCAAGCAGCATCCTACTATTCCCTTTTGGTAAAGCCTGAATTGATAGTGTTAGAGAACATCCTTCCAGCCAATGCTTTCTGCAAAGCATGCTGTCTAATTAACTCTGCCACTACCCCATCAAGTTAAGCACATTCGAATTGGTAGTTTAATTAAGAACATTCGCATCTCTCTTTGTGCCTAACCTAGGGGGCAGGGCAAGTAACAGGGTACCTATTGCTTTAACCACATGGCCTGCGTAAGTTTAAGGTACCTATTGAAATAATCACGTGATAATACAGTTCGAAAGGAATGTGGATAAGAAAACCGGCTCTTGCATGCTAGCTGTTCTTCACCTAGCTACATATATATATTCGTGGACATAGGAGTTCAGAAGTACAAAGCGTGTAGCTAGCTATAGGTAAACAAGGTAGTATTTGGTTGCAGGATGTCGTCATGGGTGGTGGATATGGAGAAGAAGGTCCAGGGCGCTGAGCCGCCGGCGAAGGTGGAGAAATGGCGGAAACACTGCATCTTCCGCGTCCCGTTGCGCTTCAAGGTGATCGATGGCAGGTATGGAGAGATACTTCATTGGTGTTGATTGCTTCAACATGACAATTTTTATGCCATGATATTTATTTATGTTTTTGTGTTTTTTAGTTTTCTTTCTTTCAATAGTTTGGGTGTCTGCTTCCTCAATGTGTCAACTGCACCTTCCAAAAATAAAATATGTGGATTGCTGCTTCTTGACATTGTGATATTAACATATCACCTTTCTTGAAAAAAATAACACAAATTGCAGGGTGAGCAGCGTATACAAACCGCAGACACTGTCTTTGGGCCCATTCCACCACGATGACAAGGACCTGAAACCCATGGAGGAGCACAAGCTGAGGGCCGTGCATCACCTCCTCCACCGGGACGGCTGCAAGACCACACTTTCCGAGCTCGCTGCCACCATGGAGAAGGTAGGTGAGGAGCTTCAGGATGCCTACATGGAACTGGGCGACGAGTGGGGGGGCGAGGAGAACAGGGGTAAGTTCCTGGAGATGATGATCATCGACGGCTGCTTCCTACTGGAGGTGATGAGGACGGCCATAGGTGGGAAGTACTCCATTCCCAAGGACATCAAGCCGTTCATCCTACGCGACATGCTCCTGGCCGAGAACCAACTGCCACTCAGGTTGCTCGAGAAAATCGTCACCGCAGAAGCGGTAGATCTCCGGTACGCAGGTTACTGGCTTAGTGCTAACATCTAGTGTTGTTCACCTAAATCTCACAGTAAAAACTTACCCTCTCTGCCTCTATGTATCCTCAATGTCTCAACTATTTTCTCATATCGTGTTATGTCATTGTAGTGGCTGGGTGTACTTGATACCAACTTATATATTGCCCTTTGTTTAAAAAACTTAACATAATGATGAATGGATGAACATGCATGCAGAGTGCGTCTTCGATCAATTCCATGTTGCTTAAATTCCTGGAAGGCAAAGATGCCCCCGAAGGGTCCGATGAGTTGGGACTCCATCCGCTCCACATATACCGAAGGAGCCAGCTCAAGGGCCATCTGAAGCCTTATCAGAGGAACAGAGGTGGCCTGGAGAACACCATACCGACAGCCAATGCCGTCGTTGTTCGTCAGGAGAGAGTGGTGCCCCGATCGGCATGGAAGTTGTACGAGGCGGGGATCCGGTTCGTGCCCAGCAAGACGACCTTCCTCGACGACATCAACCTGGACAATGGCAGGCTCCACATGCCCAAGTTCCATCTCGATGACTCCACGGCCTACAAGTTCCACAACATGATGGCGTTCGAGGCGACGCACGTCAGCACTGAAAATGACGTGACGGCCTACGTGCTCTTCGTCAAGGACCTCGTGGACTCCGCCGAAGACGTACGCCTGCTCATGAAGAAGAGGATCCTTGAGCATGACCTCGCCGACGACGACGATGCCATGGTGAAGCTCTTCAACAGCCTCACCAGGGATGTGTACAAGAACTGGGAGAGTAAATTGTGCCGCGTACATGAGGACGTGGAGCACCACTACCTCAGCAACCGCCCGCGCGTCGTCCTGTACGAGTGGTGGGCAAACCTCAAAAGTAGGTACTTCAGGAGCCCGTGGACGCTCCTTGCCTTCATCACCGCCATCTTGCTCATCGTCGGTGACATCGTGCAGGCTGTGTTTGCAGTCTTATCCTATTATAAACCTGACAAGGATAAGCCCAAAATGCCTTAATCAGATAATTAACGCTTCATTTTTTTCTTTTGGCATGTTTGTTTTGAAAGAATAAAGGTGAAAACAAATCAGAAAAGCTGTACGCCACAAAACGCCCCCGATCTCTCCCTCGTCTGTTTGATGTCAAACAATCTCTGCTCCTGTGCGCGCAGATGTTTGTGAGAGAGGGGGACAGGTGATCGCGCTCGACTAGTTGTAGGTTAGAGCATCAAATGTTTTATTGAACTGTCCCGTCATTGTTCGGACAAGAGAGAATAGAACAAAAAATCACCCAACAGTATTCTTCATTTTATCTTGGCGTGTGCGGGCAGTCCACAAATTGATGTAGACCGAACCCCGTGGCGAGATCCGATCCGTTGTTAAGGCCTGACCTTTCACGACACTCAACCTTCAGCAGTAGCAAACCTCTCTTCCGCGCACGCGATGTACACGAAGTAGAGGGTTTGAACCTTGCGGCCCAACACGAGAAAACCAATCTCGACGATGGTACTCACGCACAAAACAATTTCCACGAAGAGAAATCGCAACAGAGAGGTTTTCTAAAGCTTCCTCTAAAACTTAGGGATTTTTCGACAGCTTCCCCCAAAACTCGATATGGGTATTTACCCTAAAAACACATCGTGTTTATTCATAAAAAATATAGCCTGATTTTTACATGGCCGCACCCTCATTATTTATAACCCACGTATAGACTTGCCTAGTAAGACACGATCTTATCTCTAGCTTCAAATAAATCATGGACTCTCCTAAACTATAAAAGTACTTGCCTTTTACATCTCGGCAGTTTTCTTTTATTCTCAAACTAGCAAACCGACTCAAACTTGATACATATAAAATTAGGTGTGCCACCTCTTTGCCATACGTAAGCTGTTGGTTTGGTGGACCCCATCCTGTAGCGCACAAGCACAACACGTCCGTCGGTCGGCGCCTCCTGACAATCTCGCGTATCTCTGGTGGTCGTAGCCTTCCAAAGTAGTAGCGAAATACATTGACTTCTTTCTGATCCTTGTCTCCTAATTGTATGAGACAAATATTAAAATTAATAAACAAATTAAATTCTCTGGCAAGCTTCTGTTCTGATGAACGTGGACATGCAAAGTAGCAGTAATTATCATTGTACGTGCTATTAGCCAGCTTAGAGTTTTCCTCCACGTAAATCTCTTCATATGCTTGATTCTCCTTCCATTTATCCATGCAAGCTATGGAACGTACACACATGATGTGGTTATACTCAACTTTGCTATTCTCTTCTTGAACATGCATCAAGCTATACACATCGGCTGCACATGTAGCCGGAACAGTACCCAATGCTTGGACCTCCTTGTTCTCCACATTAGATACGGTTGTATCACAAATCCTTATATCCAAATCATACCTGAAGAGTGGAAGGCTCCATTGGGAGTTTCGGTGGCTCTCAATCCGGCCAGTTTGCATTCAGCGGTGAGATAAATTCTATGGACGACGGCCTGACGCAGAGGAGATGGTTGCGCAGCGGCAGTCATGCCGGCACGTAAAGACTGTGCCTCACTTTTAGCTGCTGGGATCGCGGAAAGTGGTGGCGACAACATGATGACTTCGATTTGGTGGTGCTTCTCGAGTACCCGGTCTCGAGTTCCGGGCTGAAAACCCTAGGTCTGACCTGAATTGGTTATACCTGGCGATGGCGATTTTTTTGCGTCGTTGCCTTGATGAAGGCATTGCTCGGATGTGCTCGGACTTGTTCTTCAGGGTGAAAACCTAGAGTCTGGCCTTTGTTGGTCGGGACCAGTGACGGCGACGTTTAAGCGTCGTTTCCTTCCTGAAGGCGTTGCTGTTGAAGAAACTTTCTCGTTGCGCTTGTTCTTTCAAGAGATGGTTGGTGCGGATATGGTCGTTGATGTAGTTTATCGACCGTTGTTTTGATCGTTTTGAGAGTGTTTTTCTTTTTCTTTTCCCTCGCTTAGGCATAGTTTGAGTCTTGTATGACTTTGCTCTTTGCTGGCGTTTTTCTTTTTCTTTTGTGTTTGTTGGTGTTGGCTGTGTGCATCCTGGTTATGCAAAGGCCGGGTGTGTGTTCAATGTGTTTGTATCCCCTTGATGCTTCATTTTGAGTTAATAAAATCCACCCTTTATCGAAAAAATACCTGAAGAAGATATGAGGATGTCTGTGTAAGGTGGCATGTAGAATTTGGCCCATCGCGGGTCACTTTTTCTCTTTCTTTCTTTTCTCTCTCTTCGTCTTCACCAATTATGGGCCTGTTCGGATGTCCTCCAGATCCATGCTTCCAAAACTTCACAGATGAATTTGTCCAGAACGGTTGGAGCCCGAGAAGCTGAATTCATGAAGCTGCTCATTCCCCTAGTGTAGAAATGAGAAGCACGGCCGCCCAGCTCCACCAAAACGTGAAGCGCGGAGTTCGCTCAATTTACAGGGAACTGCCACCGCTAAAGAAAACGCTTCGTTGCATCCCCTCGTCGAATAGAAAAAGGATCAATCGAATCATTTCGTTCGTCTCGCTCAAACCGGTACCCAGCTAATTGGGATGCGTCCAGCCGGCCCAACGTACGTCTAACAAGCCACATTCCCTCCCAACTGGGCTGCAGCAACTGGAGAAGTTGCAGATCAAGCCGAACGCTCCTGGGATCGCTAGCTGAAGCTAGAAGCGAGGAGTAGAAGCTGGTTTTCTAGAATTTTGAGAAGCTGGGGAGCCTCCGAACACGCCCTATATGTATGTGACCGGACAATATAAGGACAAATAAGGAGTGTGATTGTTTTGCAAGGAAAATGATGGTCCAAAATAGACGTGCCCGTGTCCGGGCACGCCCACAAACATATGGGGAGTGAAATTAAGCAATCATGGTTGTAGATGCTCTTAGGAAACAACAAATGGGAATGTGCAGACGAGCCAGTGGTGCAGATGGTGGTAGAGGAGGTGTGTCGTGTACCTTTTTTCGACAAAGGGTGGATTTTATTAGTTTAAAACGGAGTACAAACACAAAGAGCGCATATTCGGCCTCTGCATAGCTAGAATGTATCCAACCCACACGAATACACGCGCGCACACACACATACACACAAATCACACCAGCAGCTAGCAAAGTCATATAAGACGGAATCTATGCGAAGGTGGATAGAAAACAAAGAGAAAAAGAAAAAAAGAAAAAAGAGTAGCGATATTTCACGGCGAGCAGGTGTTGAGCCAATGAAGATGATTCAAGTGCATGTGATCCGGCGAACCAACCTGTGGTTGGGATGGTTAGGTGGAGAGTGGTATCCCTAACCCATCAGGGTTCAAATCCTGGTGCCCGCATTATTTCTGGATTTATTTCAGGATTTTCGGCAATATGCTTTCAGTAGGAGGATACGTTCCCGTCGACGACGAGGTGCCTACGGTGGCTTCTTAAATCTTAAGATAGTCTCTCGAAGGTGCTCATAGGGATAGGGTATGCGTGTGTGCATTCATAGGGGTGAGTGTATCGTGTGTATATGAGCGTTTGTGTCTGTACTTATGCTAAAAAAAGTGCATGTGATCCGAAACGTGGACACGGCCACACAGAACGTGCACTCATTATGCAAGCGATCCAATGGCATGACCGTTGGCCCCAGACCCGACGCCTACATGAGCTGCAGGACGCCTACATGCATGGACCTGGGCGAAGAGTGGCAGGGCAAGTTCCTAGAAATGATGATCACGGACGGCTGCTTCCTGCTAGAAGGTGATGAGGACAGTTGCGGCCGTAGAGGAGAAGGGATCCATTCTCATGGCCATGGACTACACGCACGGGGACCCCGTCTTCAGCAAGCATGGAATTCAACACATGAAGCCATTCGTCCAACGCGACATGCTCATGGTTGAGAACCAACTCCCACTGATGTTGCTCGAGACGATCGTTGCAGCGGAGGAAGGCAAATCACCGGTACGTTACTGACTGCCACTTGATATCAATATGCTATCTTTCCTCCAAAAAGATAAACACGGCAATAAATGGGTGTACATGCATGTAGAGCACGACTTCGATAAATTTCATGGTGCTTAAGTTCCTGGAAAACGAAGATGTCCCGGAAGGGATCAACCTAGGACTCCACCCGCTTGACATCTACAGAACGAGCCTGCTCAAGGCAGGGATGAAGACAAAGGGCGACAAACAAGGGCAACGCCACCCCCAAGGTTCGGGTTTTGAGAAGAATGATATGCATTAGAAGTCTTGTTTCCTCATAATGTAGTTATACTATACTATTTTCCCCACTCACGAAGTTTACAACACAAAATCTGACAATTTAGGCCTCCTCAAGATTAAAAGCTGGATGTGTTCATGCTTCAAGGCCCACCAACAGAATATTAGACAGGGGTGTGAAGACAGAGATGGGGGCACCGCGTCTTCCCCGCAGAGAGTGGTGCCACGGTAGGCGTGGAAGTTGTCTGAGGCAGGCATTCGGTTCGTGCCCAGCAGCACGCGTTGTCTTGACGACATTGACCTGGATAACTGGACGCTCTACATGCCCAAGTTACTTATAGACGACTCGACTGCCTACAAGTTCCACACCATGATGGTGTTCGAGGCGATGCACGTGGGCACCAGGAACGACGTGACGGCGTACGTGTTGTTCGTCAAGGACCTCGTGGATTCCGCGGACGACGTGCGCCTGCTGGTGAAGAAGATGACCCTGGAGCATGACCTTGCCGACGACAACACTGCTGTGGTGAGGCTCTTCAACGGCCTCACCAGGGATGTGTACAAGAACCGGAGGAGTCAGTTGTGCCGCGTGCGTGATGACCTGGAGCACCACTACATCAATCACCGTGCGTGTGTCAAACTGTACGAGTGGTGGGCACACCTTAGGAGCAAGTACTTCAGGAGCCCCTGACGCTCCTTGCCCTTCTTATCGCCGTCCTGCTCCTCGTCGGAGGCATCGTGCAAGCCGTGTATGCAGTCATAGCCTATGATCCTAAGGATTCTAGCAAGGCGAAACCCAAAATGAATTAATCAGAGAATGCTTCTCTTTTGTAATTCCATTTTATCCGCTTTTTCGTCTTGACGAGAGAAATAATTTTGTCTTGTCACACTGTTTCCCAGCAAATTGAAGCGGAAGAAATCGAGTGGTGTCGCCTGTTATTTACTCACATTGTTATGATGTTTCTAGGATGTGTTTTCTGTCAAGAAAAATGTTTTTAGGATGTGTGATCTTTTTACTCTATTTTTATATTCACGGGGCAATTTATTTTTGTCATCGGGCACGGTTTCTACGGGCGAGTGCTGCGGGTGCGGTGGGCGCCGGACAGCCGGCGGCGGTCGCGTGCGTGCGGACCCGACGAAATCTGGATCCATTCCGTCGCCAGCAGCAAAAAGGCTGGATTTTTCTCCCCCCTTTCCGTCGCCGCGCTTCCCGATTCCTCGCCGATTCTTCCTCCTCGTGGCCGAAATCCATCCTCTTTCGCCCGATTACCTTCCTGGATCCACTCAACCATTCATTCGCCACGCTCCACTCCAGATCTTCCCTCTCTCCGGATTGCTGGATGCGATAAGGAGCCGGCCAATGGCGCTCGGGCACACGCGCCTCGACGTCCGGCGGCATCAGCAGCACGCCACCTCATCCTCCTGCTGCTCCGCCCCCGGCGTCGCCGCCTTCGTCGGGCTCTGCCTGGTCGCCGTCTGGATGGCCTCCTCCGCGCTCGTCACCCCCGCCGACTTCTCCCCGTTCCAGGCCCCCTTGTGGCGCCGCGCCGCCGCTCCAGCCGACGGGACCGCGCCCCCCGCCGCCGTCAGAGAAGAAGAGGCCGCCGCCGACGACCAGGAGCCCCCTGTGGCAGACCGGCAGCAGGCGGGCTCCACGGAGAAAGCAAAGGGGGCCGATGAGCAACAGAGCGCCGCAGAGAAGCCCGATGAGAAGCCAAAGGCAAAGAAGGAGGAGGCCGAGGTGTTCCCCGACGCAAAGGACGCCGAGCTCCTCAACCAGACAGCGGCGGAGCCGGGCTCGTGGCGCACCCAGGCCGCGGAGTCCAACACGGAGACCAAGGAGCGAACCAACGCGTCTTCGAGCGTCCCGGCGGCGAGCCACGGCTGGAAGCTCTGCGACGCCGAGGCCGGAGCCGACTACATCCCGTGCCTGGACAACGTGGAGGCCATCAGGAAGCTCCGGAGCGACAAGCACTACGAGCACCGGGAGCGGCATTGCCCCGAGGAGGCCCCGACCTGCCTCGTCCCGCTGCCGCCGGGCTACCGGAGTCCGATAAGGTGGCCGGAGAGCAGAGACCAGGTTCTTGTTGTCCACTGAATTATATCTGCTTTGGTGCCTGAATTCAGTTATCTTCAGAAATGGTTTGTTTACCTGACTGACAGCGGGTTTTTTTTTGGTTCAGATATGGTATAGCAATGTTCCTCATACCAAGCTGGTGGAGTACAAGGGGCACCAGAATTGGGTTAATGTCTCCGGGGAGCACCTGGTCTTTCCGGGAGGCGGAACTCAGTTCAAGCGTGGTGCTCTGCATTACATTGATTTCATTCAGGAGGTAACACTCAGACATGCTACCATTCGTTAGAATATCATTCTCAAGTTGATAAGTTCAGAGCCTTTGCGTTGTGAAAATATTATTCTAGGCATGCTATGGTCGGATAATGCAAATGATTCGTTGAGTAGGTTGAAACTGAGGTTCTCTGTTTGGCATGTCTGATGCTACTACGCAGGCAAAGAAAGATGTGGCATGGGGGAAACGGACGCGTGTAGTTCTAGACGTTGGCTGCGGAGTTGCTAGCTTTGGAGGATATCTATTTGACAGAGATGTGCTTACGATGTCGTTCGCACCTAAAGATGAGCATGAAGCTCAGGTGCAGTTTGCCCTCGAGAGAGGAATCCCTGCTATATCAGCGGTTATGGGTACCAAAAGGCTCCCATTTCCTGGCGGGGTCTTTGATGCTGTTCATTGCGCACGCTGTAGGGTACCATGGCATATTGAAGGTACTTTCTTTTACAGCAAGCCTCTTCTTTTACAATATCGTTCCTCTCTGTTGCTGTTGTCTGAAATTATCAGTGTTTTCTGGCAGGCGGTAAGCTCTTGCTAGAATTGAACAGACTGTTACGGCCTGGTGGTTACTTTGTGTGGTCTGCGACTCCTGTATACCAGAAACTGCCGGAAGATGTCGAGATATGGGAAGGTAAATTATTTGATGATTACCGTTGAATTATTTTGCACTGTGGACATACCATTGTCGCCCAGAAACTCTATGTCAACTCCTGATGTAATGAAATGTTGAATCCTTATCTAATGTCAATTTTGTTTTGCACTTTCCCAGCGATGTCTGTTCTAACAAGGTCAATGTGCTGGAATCTGGTCAATAAAGTAAAGGATAGGGTAAATCGAGTGGGAGCAGCGATTTTCCAAAAACCAATGGACAACCGATGCTATGATGGAAGATCTGCTGCAAACCCTCCACTGTGTGCAGAGTTTGATAATCCTGATGCTGCCTGGTAAGTGTTCTCATTTTCAACAGGCTATATCTTTGATGCTGATGACCAAACCTTGTACCTAATTTTAAGTTCATGTATTCTCTTATCACCCTTCAGGAATGTTTCATTGCAGTCTTGTATGCATAAATTGCCCAGAGACCCCGCCATGCGTGGTTTACGGTGGCCAGAGGAATGGCCATTGAGGGTGGAAAGACCACCTTACTGGCTGAAAAGCTCCGAGACTGGAGTGTATGGAAAGCCTGCTCCTGAAGATTTTCAAGCGGACTACGAGCACTGGAAGCGGGTGATAAGCAATTCGTATATGGAAGGCCTGGGTATTGACTGGTCTGCTGTCAGAAACGTTATGGACATGAAAGCTGTATACGGAGGGTAAGATCGGCTCACATCATTGCTCTTTTTTAGCATCGAAAAGAATGAAAATGGTGTCACCCAGTCTGTCCTCTCCTTCCATGCCAATCTATGTTAGCAGTGTTTATGTCAACTGTTTTTCACAAGGCCAGAAGCAGAAAATTTCATCATACTGCAGTACATAACATTAACCCGTGTCATCCGCTTCCTGATGTAGGTTTGCAGCAGCTTTACGAAATATGAAGGTGTGGGTCATGAATGTAGTTCCAATTGATTCGCCCGACACACTCCCAATCATATATGAGCGCGGGCTGTTTGGACTCTACCATGACTGGTGCGAGTCGTTTAGCACCTACCCGAGAAGCTACGATCTTGTCCACGCGAACCATCTCTTCTCCAAGATTAAGAAGAGGTAATGGTCTTTTCACTCGAGAACACCGACATGGCATGAAAACCACCATGACTGATCAAATGCTGTTTAACCTGCTGAATTTATGCATGAAAAAACATGTTGTTGTTTTGGTTGTGGATAGAACAAGAGTTGAAGTCTGACTCAAGTGCTGAATGATGCTGCTGTAGGTGTGGACTGTTGGGTGTGATTGTGGAGGTGGACCGGATAGTGAGGCCGGAAGGGAGGCTGATCGTCAGGGACGATATGGAGACGATACGCGAGGTGGAGTCGATCGTCAAGTCGCTGCACTGGGAGGTCCGGCTGTCGTACTCCCAGGAGAATGAAGGCCTTCTGTTTGTGCAGAAGACCATGTGGCGACCAAATACTTCTTCGAGTTGATCGAAGCTAAAAAAAGGGGGGATCTGGATGAACCATGCATCCATTGGTATAGACATTGTGTTTGTGTAGAGGGATGAGTGTAGCATAGCATATTGAGATGATATTGTTACTGCCGATTTTGTTCTTATGTTAGCAGAGCGGGCAAGCGCATTGAATGTGATGTATGTATGTAATGCATGATTATTGTTCATGTTGTTACGGGCGAGCAGGCTCAGCAAAGATTGAGCCTAACATACATAGCTGATAATAAGATGCACAAATTCGTCGATGAGATGTGTGTCTTTATATTTTGTTTTGCTGAAAATGTTCACTCATTTGACAAAGATGAGACTTTTTTGTTTTTCAATCTCAAGAAGTGCACGATTTTTATCATTATTTTTACCTGTAGGCCTTAGAGCATAGTAAGATTATATATATGCACTAAAGTAAAGGAAAGGAAATGATGGCATTTTGGCTCCCGGGAGCATTTGCTCCCGGATGAACAATATCTCATAAGAAGTGGTAAAATATTTTTAAAAAGTTCAGATTTTTTTTTGTGAATGTTCGTGTTAGTGCTGGAAGCATGTTTGGCATTTTTCATGTGAAACGAAGCAGTAGTGTTTCGTTGGTGAAAAAAAAAACAAATTTAGGGTGACATTTTTGGATAACATTTGGTGTTTATTTTTTTTTGTGCACAGGGCAAAATATTCAACCCTTTTGCCTAAAACTTTGCAGGTAGCATTTGGATGTCATTGAATATATAAACAAATTATTGTGTTTTTTTCACATTTCAAAAATCATTTTACGCGCGCGGAAGCATGTGCTTCCAGGAACCAAATTGGATTTCCGCTAAAGTTATGCAATACAAGTATGATGGCATTATTCTTGCACAACCAATCCGCATAGTAGTGATCTAAGTTTTAAAACACTTCAGGCCATGAAAAAATAAGAAAGAGCTTCAGTAAAGATATGAAGCTTGACATAAGCCCCGGAAAATATATGGTGCCCCATTCATCGCATACTCCCATGGTCACATATTTTAAAACTTTGATCTAAATGTTTCAAAAAAAATCTGAAACTTTTGTTGGATGTTCACAAGACAGTCTACATGAGATAGAAATTGTCCTTTTTATTCTGAATTTGTCCTTCTTATTTACTCTTATAATTACTAATAAGTGCCAATACAGAAATTGTGATTCTAAGTGTGACATCAAACCATGTAACTAATATTGGTCATTATTGTTGCCCTTAGAGCGATCAACCTAAAACAAGGGGTTATCGTGTATATAGAGCATCTCTAATTGATCCCTTAAAAATCTTTAGAAGAGTAAATTTGAGAGATAGCCGTTAACTGTTAGAGGAGGAAATTTTTTAAGGAGTTATCCCCAAAAGGCAGCCCAGCTCTCTCATTTTTACTCCTCCGACGCCACTTCTCACGATAATTTGGGCCGCTCCCCCTCCCACCCAAGCCGTCATCACTTCCTGCCCGAGCCGCCCAATCTCGCAGCCGCCACTGCAGCCCCCGAGTCCAGCCGTAATGGAACCGGAAGGCTCCCCTGCTACCCTGCTTGCCGCATCGCCCCACCTCTCCCCGCCTACCGGAACCATCTTCTTGCCACTAGGGATAAAAAGATGGTTGTGTAGTTGTTCTTTGAACACAGGGTGAAGACAATATATCATCAACCTCATGTCATCATACTCATTGCAATACTCTGTTTTAAACTTAACACTTTAAGATGCATGCTGGATAGAGGTCTTGGGTGGAGTATTAGCTATAGACGCAGTTGGATAATGGTCTATGTATTTATGGACGTGATGCTCATATGTTAATTATGCCATGAATAGTCATGCTCATAAATATTTTGATTTAATCGCTTCCCAACTGTGATTTGCTACCACACCATGTTTTCCTTTTGAGAGAGACCTCTGGTGAACCTATGGACCCCCGTCTTTTTTCTTCCTAAAGTTTTCAACCTCACTGAACGTTCTTTCAATTCCTTGTTTTTACTTTTGTTGTATAGTTTCATCAACTCTATACACACTTGTGTTTTATTTCTTTGTCACTAGCAAAGCTAGCGAGCTTAACAACCTCGCTAGTCCTGTTGGGGGCACAGGAAAGTTTTGTTTTGTATGTACAAATATTGATCATTGGTTGTAATCGTGTAACTCATGTTGGTTCGATAAACCTTGAGGTCACTAGAGGAAAATTGCTTCTTGCTACAGACCTTTGCACTTGAGGGCCAGCACAACTTCCTAGTAGAGAGGAAGCACTAGCTTTGTCAAGCTTCACAAGCTTGGCAAGAAGCTTACGCTCGGCTCTCTGGACTATCAAACCAGCCCAAGCTGAGCCTCGACTTTTTTGGGCCCTAATAGGGCCGCTTCCAAGCATTGTTTGTGGTTCGTTCGGCGAGCCAAAATTCATGAAAGTTTCTAACGACTCACTAGGTAGTGATGCCAAGAGTGAGCCCTAAATTAGAAGCAACAACTACAAAATATGTAAGGATTTCGGTCGTGGTGTCTGCTTTTAAGCACCATATTATTTTGAGAAAAAATTTAAGCACCACATTATACATGCACTTATGTGCAACACTTTACTCGCGGGCTTTCCTATTTGGCACGAGCTTTGGCCAACTTTGTGGATAAGCTAAGAACAATGAGTTTTTGCCCATTTGAATGTTCATATAGCATAGGTTCTCTTACTAGCAATGTCAACCCCATATCCCCTGGCGATGAATTTGCCCTCTATAATTTGGGTGGGAGTTCTTATTCCCCTGGAAGAATCATATCGGCTAGTGAGCATGAAACTGAGTGGATACGACATGATACCACACAATATTCCATAAGCAAGTGCATTATCTGAGTTGTTGTGACTATTTTTGTAAATAAGTGAGTTGTTGCTTTGGTGTAAACAATGGATAACAATATCTAGGCAAGCCAAATTGGCTAGCAAGTGGTTAACTACCAATTTATCTCGTCACTATAAGAACCTGCCAATCTCTGCAACTTTTGAGAGTACCAAATATTGCTATGCCAAAATATTGGTCATGGATATTTTTTTTACTTTTCAACCAAGCACGTCCTAAGTGCATTAACCATATAGGGTTTTAGGGTTTAACCAGATAGTTGTGACTATATATTGAAAATTCATCTTGTTAAGGTTCTTTTTTACTCACATGATTCTTAAAAGATACATAAAGCATATAATTAGTCTCATGCCCCTTTGAGTTTTACTCCCTTCGTCAGAAAATAAATGTCTACATTTATTTTGAAACAGAGGGGGTACATGTTTAAAAAAACATAGTCATGTGCATCAACGAGTGTTTGACATTATATAAGATAAACTAAAGAATTTGAACAAAATTTTTCAAGGAATGAAATCAGCCTAAAATCTCATGATTACCCTTCAAATCAATGGAGCCCAAAATATGAATCGAAAACATCCATAAATCATGTGAATCCTATGAATCTCATTTGAATCAACAAGGTTCAGATACGTGACGGATAGACAGTTTCCTTCCCCTGCCTGAAAACAAAAAGAATCGTTTTTTTCCAGATAAGTCGTCCTCTCCAATCCACCATCGTCCGGCGATGCGGCTGGCGGCGGCGGCGGGGGTCCTCCGCCCCACGGCCGCCCTCCTCTTCCACTCCCGCTCCCGGCCGCACCGCCTCCTCCCCTCCCCGCGCCGCTCCTCCCTCCCCTTCGCCCGCCGCCGCCGCCACTCCTCCTCCTCCTCCACCGCCACGGCCCTCGACGACCCCCCTCCTCCGTCGGCGCCCGGTCCACCCTCCCCCGCCCCACCGACGCAGACGGGAGAGGGCGGGGAGACCAAGGCCGCCCGGCGCCGGCGCTTGCGGGAGTCCCCGGAGGGCATGCTCAGGCACCGGCTCGACATGTGCTCCCGCGACGCGGACCTCGCGACGGCGCTGGAGCTCTACGCGGCCGCGGTCGACCCGGCCACCGCCGTCCCGCTCGCCCTCCACCACTACAACTGCCTGCTCTACCTCTGCTCCAACGCGGCGGCCGAGGACGCCGACGCCGCGCGCCGCGGCTTCGAGATCTTCGCCGCCATGGAGGCGCAGGGCGTGGAGCCCAACGAGGCCACGCTCACCAGCCTCGCCCGCCTCGCCGCTGCCGTCCGGGACCCGGCCATGGCCTTCTCCGTCGTCCGCCGCATGGCCGCCGCCGGCATCCCGCCGCGCCTCCGCTCCTACGGCCCGGCCCTCTTCGCCTACTGCGACGCCCGCGACGCCCACGGGGCAGCCGAGGTCGAGGCCCACATGGACGCCGGAGGGGTCGTGCCGGAGGAGACCGAGCTCGCCGCGCTGCTCCGGGTCAATGCCGACACCGGGAGGGCCGACCAGGTGTACAGGGTGCTGCACAGGACGCGCACGCTCGTCAGGCAGGTGTGCGAGGCCACCGCCCAGGTGGTCGAGGCCTGGTTCCGGTCGGACGCCGCGGCGGAGGCCGGGGTGGAGAAGTGGGACGCCAGGAAGGTCAGGGAAGGCGTGGTGAAGGGCGGCGGCGGCTGGCATGGCCAGGGCTGGCTCGGCAAGGGGCAATGGGACGTCGGGCAGAGCGAGATGGACAAGAACGGCAAATGCCAGCGCTGCGGCGAGAAGCTCGTGTGCATAGACATTGATCCTTCCGAGACAGAGACCTTTGCCAAGTCCCTCGCCGAACTCGCGTGCAAGCGCGAGGTCAGGGACGATTTCGTACGGTTTCAGGTACAATGCTTGGTTCATTCTATCACCCCCACAAAGTTACTAGTTGATCGAACAATTCTTACACATAATGCAGCTTTCTTTACCAGAACACCCTACTACGAATATTGCCAAGAATTTTATGGTAGTGCGAGTATATTTAGTTAGTTCCATATACGCCATATATGGGGTTCGAAAAGAGCTACTCCCTCCGTCCCATAATATAAGAACGCTTTCAAGTAGAATGAAGATTTAGTGGCCCCATTGTGGCTGAATTTTGGAATGGTTAGAACCCATCTTATAATTTGTAGTGCTACACTATTTTAAAGGGAATGCACACATTTTGTTTGTGACAGGGATTCCCCCACTGTTTCAGGTAAAAAAAAACATTTTGTTTGTGGCTCATGACTGTTTAGCAGATTTACATTTGGGGCACTTTCCGAAATTTAACAGAGTCGCATAATGTAACACCCATCTGTACCAAGTTGTGTCCTTTGGCTGTTATTTTGGTAAGAACTACTAGCTTAGTAAAGAATTTGTTTGGCCTGATTGGAGCTTCTCCAGTAAACCATTTCGTTATGAAAAATGTCCATATGGGGCTTGACACAGTAGTAGCAGTAGGACCATATGAAGGCTTATTGAATTATCAGCTCCAAATTAATCTGATTGTTTAAACTTGGCTTTAATGTATGCGCCCGTAGCTGAGGATGAACCATGCATCAGAGTTGCAAAGTAGGTACTGTTGTCGGTCATTGTCATTACTCTATAAAACTTCATGCAGCACGCCAGCATCAATTGTTTGGTCATAAGCCGAAGTGGTGATATCATTGGTTTAAGGTTTTACCTGTAGTAACAAAAAATCCTTCTCATTGAGGTACTTCACAAGTTTATTTCTCACGACTAAAAAGGATTGCTTTATGATATTTTGTTCTTTTTTTTTTCTGATTTAACTGCGTATATTTGGCACTTTTTCAGTCTTCTCTGTCAAATTGATAACCTGGTCTCTGCAGGACTGGCTCCGTCACCATGGACCATTCGACGCTGTTATTGATGCTGCTAATGTCGGCCTTTACAACAGTAAAGCTTTCAGTTTTTCTCAGGTAAAAGGAATGCTGTCCTGCAGGCAAAATCCTAGTATGATACAATTGTTCTTGACATGCTCCTGCTACGAACTATGATTTTGTTGTAGGTGAACTCTGTTGTAAATGGCATACAGAGAGTAACCAAGTCAAAGAAATTGCCACTGATCGTTTTGCATAGGAGCCGGGTAAATTGTGGCCCTGCAAAAGCACCACAGAATCAGAAGCTCATAGAGAGTTGGCGAAATGCTGGAGCACTATATTCTACTCCTCCTGGTTCCAATGATGATTGGTGAGCCCATGTTTTCTGCTTAACAGATGCGTTATTATCTGCATCCCTTACTTCGGCTAGCTGGTAGTAGGCTCTAATGAAGCAACCGTTGTGCTCTTTACTGTTTTCTAAATTCCAATAGATAATCGTGAGAAATTTTGAGGCAGAGATTTGGGATATAACTGCTCCCCCTTTTCTGCTGCAGGTATTGGCTGTATGCAGCAGTTAGTTGCCGTTCATTGCTTGTTACGAACGACGAGATGCGGGACCACTTGTTTCAACTTCTCGGCACTAGTTTCTTCCCCAGATGGAAAGAAAAGCACCAGGTTTTGTTTTCTTACTGCAGAACCAAACACATCTTAAGCCCTGGTTCAGTGTTGATGCATCAGTCGCGGATGCACTGTATTATCTCTTTGAAATTTTTGATCTAAAGAACCCAGGTAAACTCTATGCAGGTCAGGCTAACGTACTCGGGCCGCGGTCCTACATTCCACTTGCCGCCACCTTATTCAATTGTCATTCAGGTGATTAATCTAACTCCGAGTCAGGCGCATTGCCCTCCTCAGCATCAGTAGTTCATGAATACATGCTGAAACAAACAGTGTTATCGTCCTTGGACGCAGGAATCCGAAGCCGGGAGCTGGCATGTGCCAACAACGACCGGAGACGACATCGAGAGCCCGCGGCAGTGGCTCTGCGCCACCAGGAAAACTTCGGAGGGACCGCCTTCTCCACCGCCCCAAGCTCGCGCCACCAGCAAAACTTCGGAGAGACCGCCTTCTCCACTGCCCCAAGCTCGCGCCACTAGCAAAACTTTGGAGAGACCGCCTTCTCCGCCGCCCCAAACTCGTGCCACCAGCAAAACTTCGGAGAGACCGCCTTCTCCACCACCCCAAGCTCGCGCCACCAGGAAAACTTCCGAGAGACCGTCTTCTCCACCACGCCAAGCTCGCGCCACCAGGAGAACTTCAGAGAGACCGTCTTCTCCACCACCCGAAGTTTCGGCAACCAGGAAAACTTCGGAGAGACCGTCTTCTCCGCCGCCCCAAGCTTCCACCACCAGCAAAACTTCCGATGGATCGTCTTCACCACCGCCCCAATCGAGGTTAAGTGAGCTGGGTTGGTAGCCTTTGCTAGAACTCATGTTATGGGGGTGCATGAGCATATAGCAGAAGTAGAAAAATAGCACCCAGATTTGGGCCTATTTGTTTTAGATTTAAGAGAAAAATAGCAGCTCTTGATTGAGGCTGAGATTATGAGCCACCAACATCTGTGACTGAAGTTAGTCCTTAGTTGCCCATGAAAATGAAATTTTTTGCTTGCTGTAACAAGGTGATTGGTGAATGTGGATGATTTTTTTACCATATGAACTCATTGTACTCCTACAAGAATTTTGTATCGTCATGGTGTAATTCACTGCTTGAGCCACTGGTAATTTAGCAGTAGAAACTACTGTTTTTACAGTCATTTTTAGATGTCCTTGATGGGGCTGGTGTGAGAAAACTGGGTGTAGTGGTGGGTCCCATGGTGTCAGTGAGGGTACTGGGTGGTGCGTTATCCATGCATGTTGATGGCAGCGAATGGGAGCGCGCCACGTGTGAGCCTAACAGTGGAGGCCGCCGGTGCGTCGTCCACAGCCATGGAAAAGACTAGGGGCAAGCGGCAGCCATGGATTGCTGCCCACCCAATCCACCTCTCTGCTTTCTCTCTCTCTCTCCCTCGTGCAGCTCAGGCACCTGCCACGTACATCTCTCTCTCACACACACCTCTTGTGCCAAGCACGCGGCACCACCGGCCACCGGAGGAGGAGCTCGAATCCGGCGGCCGGCCGGCCTGAGCAGGAGGGGTAGGAGGCGCCTGCGAGATGCCACGGCGAGCAGGGCCTTGCTGTTGATGCGAGATTCCCAATGGCGTCGCGCAGCGCCGCGCTCTGCTTCTCCGCCGCCGTAGCCACCGTTAACGCCACCGGCGGCGGCAGGGGCGGGAGCCGGAGGCGCTTCTTGGTCGTCTGCTGCGACGGCGGCCGGAGATCCGACCTGCTCTCTTCCTCCCTCGTAAGTCCAGTCATGCCGTCTGTTACCTTGTTTCTTCTTCTTGATTGACTGACTGACTCTACGTTCACGGTGTGCAGGCGGCCAAGGTGCTGGGCGCGCCGACGACCTTCGACGCGGCGAAGCTGACGGTGCAGCACGCCGCCGGTCCATCAGCGTTCCCAAGAGCCTACACCCTCAGCCACTGCGACTTCACGGCGAACCTGACGCTGGCGGTATCGGAGACCATCACGAGCGAGCAACTCCGACAATGGGGGTGGCGGCGCGACGACGTGTTCGCCGAGTGGAAGGAGATGACCTGCACCGGCGGGCCGGGCGGCGGGGAGATGACGCTGCACCTGCACTGCCACGTGAGCGGGCCCAACCCGCTGCAGGAGCTGGCCGCCGGCTTCCGCTACTACGTCTTCTCCAAGGAGCTGCCGCTGGTGCTCAAGGCGGTGGTGCACGGCGACGCCGCCCTCTTCGCCGCCCGGCCGGAGCTCATGGACGCCCGCGTCTGGGTGCACTTCCACTCCTCGTCACGCAAGTACAACCGCATCGAGTGCTGGGGCGCCCTCCGTGAAGCCACCAAGGTGCCTCTTCTTCCTCTTGTTTTTCCATGGTTTGCTTGGTACTCCTTCCGTAAACTAATATAAGAGCGTTTAGATCACTATTTTAGTTATCTAAACACTCTTATATTAGTTTACAGAGGGAGTAGTTTGCATCTACTAGTTGTGATGCTCAATATATTGAACAATTCTGATGTGGTTGGGGGATTGCAGAGGAATCTGCTGGATGGGGGGCTCGTCGACGAGCTCCAGAGCGAGATCACCGAGCGACGAAGAACGTGGAACATATTCAACGCCCTCGTCTCGTTTCTGCTATGATCTCCGATCCGGTGATGCGGTCCGGGTATATATGCATGTACATTGATTGAGAAAGATTTGAGAGATAGGGTAAGCAATGCAATGCATTGCGCGCAAGAGAGAGAGAAAGAAAGAATTATGCTTTCTTTTGCTCTGTCTGGTCATTCTTTGCCTTGTTGGCAAGAGAGGAGGAACTCTAGACACCATTCTTCTTCAGTTCTTGACATGTACATTACTGCCAACCAAATCGGTGCATTCGTTCACCTTGTTAAGCAAGCATTTGACCCCTCTTGTTTATCGAATGCTGACGACATTTGCTGATTTGATTTTGATCGCTGCTCGAGTACCGCCATCTGTTTTCTATATTTTCTTACCAGCAGGGCACCACTCCTGCTGCAAATTTCTCAACATACAATATACCTGCAATTGGGTTTCAGGACTGGATAAACAGAGCAGTGTGTCTTGCAACTTCCTTGTCTGAGCTACTATTATTGCCTTGTAATAATCCTCTATGTTAAGTTGCAACAACGGTGAGTGGATGAGCTTTCTAGGATGCTTTGTTATGAACAAGCACTAGTAGCTGTGAATTGAATTATCGCTCGTAGATGAGCCCGGGCTCCGAATTGAATTATCGCTAGTAGCTGCACATGTTCTCCAGGATAGATTGTTTTGAAAGCAATTTAGTTGCGTCGTGCGACTCCCTATGTAAAGAAATGTAGAGGGATTGTACTTCTAAATATAAGCCTTTTTAGAGATTTGAATATGGACTACACACGGATGTATATAGATTTTTAGAGTGTAGATTCACTTATTTTGCTCTGTATGTAGTCCGCATTGGATTCGCTAAAAGGTCTTATATTTAGGAACCGAGGGGTAGTTGGTTCCCAGAAGTAACTAAAAAAATAATCTGTTTTGCATGGTTCAAACCTTCTCCACCATAATGTAGTGCATATACATTTTTTACGAGTCAAACTTTGATCAGGCTGACTGAGAAATTTATCAATATCTACAATGGCAGACATATTAATCAAAACTGTGTCTTATGACATATCTGATGATACGTATCTGTTACTCTAGATGCAGATATTTTCCTCTATAAACTTAGTTAAAGTTTGTAGATTTTGATTTTTAGGAAAAGCTATATGCACTATATTATAGTAACTATAATAATTTGGCTTGCAAGGTTCAGACTTTCTATCTGGCCGTTTCAATTTCAAATCGCACTAAATCAGGGATGAGGCTGCCGCCATCCATCCACCCATCCATTCCTAATAAAAAAGTGCATATGAGAGCATCTAGACTTGGCAATTCTGGCCCCCTAAATTCCATCCACCCGCCAGGTTTCGCGTCCAGAGTCACGCAAAGTCCCCTCACGTCTTGTCTTCGTTTTGTGGGAGAAAAAACATCTGAACCGCGTCGCGGACCGATACAGGACCGCGTTGGATGGTTTTTCGCGCCGTCCGAATGTATGCGGAAGGTTTGCGGGTCGGTGTTGGAGATGCCTTAAATGTCCAATGGCATATGTCCTATTGAGAGCATCTACTGCCACAAAGTTAAAACTAAATGCCGTTTTTAGTGCTGATGATGGGTGGTAGGAAGCTGCATTTTGAGATGCACTGTTGTACATTTGAGAGTAAATTAGGATTAGTTTGGAGCCGAGCTTCTAAGGAAATGTGCTTTATTTAAGTGTATGTGTTGCTGCTCATGTTGAGGCTGGTGCTGCGGTGATTTTGACAGCTTGAAGCCGACTTACTGTACATTTATTTGAAGACTGTAGTATATGTGGAAATCCAGTTCGGCTCTTGGGAGCATATGCTCCTGCCCATAAAAAATGTTTTTTCAAATGTTAAAAATTTTGAAAAAAATATATATGTGATCGTTGTCATACCAAAACGCCACCTGCAAATTTTTAAGAGGAAAGCTTGACTATTTTGATCCGTGAAAAAAAAATCAAACGACAAATGTTACCTCCAAATGTTACACTTACTTTTGTTTTTTTCAACCGATGAAGCACCATCATCCCGTTTCACATGAAACTTGGCAAGTACTCTTGTTACACTAACAAGAACATCTACGAAAAAATTCAGAATTTTTAAATTTTATTTACTATTTATTTTTAATTTACTGTTCATTAGGGCCCAAGAGCCAAAACGGTCCTCCGGTAGTATATGAGGTATCAGAAGTAAGAGAAACAATTTGAAGGTGTACTGGCCACACATACTATATTAGTTTTGAGAGGCCGTGCCTTCCGTTCCGGCCCATGAAAAGTCTAAATGGGTGGGGAAAATTGATATTTCTCAGAAATTAGGTATACTATCGTTTTGAGACAATGATTAAATTAGATTTTTTTAGGTGATTGATTAAGTTAGATAGGAATGGCACTCTTTTTTTTTTGAGTGTTTAGGCCGAGCAGGGGCGGGCTGAGATTTTCATAGCAGGCTTCGTTAAGCCCGGCCCTAATCCGACTTCGTTTACTACTCCAGGGCTTCATAAAAACTTCTTTTTTTATCTCCAAATCGGTTCCGATTTCATAGGCAATGGGACGAAAGCGACACCGAAAGAAGGCCGCCGCCGTCGCCGTCGCCGCCGCCGCCGCTGCAACCCCCGTCGCCAGCCTCCCCGTGGATATGCTGGCCAATATCCACGCCCGCCTCAGCCTCCTCGACCGCCTCACCTTCGCTGCCGTCTTCCGCACCTCGCGGGACGCATTCAAGCCGGAGGCGCCCTGTCTCCTCCTGCCCGGCGACGCCCCGGAGACCGCCGCTCTCTTCTCCCTCGCCGAACGCCGCGCCGCAACCGTGCGCGCCCGGGGGCCCTACCACGCCGTCCTCGGCTCCTCCTCCTCCCGCGGGTGTCTCGTCACCGCCGACGACCGGGCCCGGCTGCGCCTCCTCAACCCGGTCACCGCCGAGCGCCGCGCGCTCCCGGCCATCGACACCATCCCCCACATCTTCGCGCACGGAGGGCGCCACCACTTCACCGTCAACGTCATGTGGTTCCTCAGGGGGCCGCCGCCGTACCCCCACGGCACCATGACGTATACCGCCGAGAGGGTGCGCCACTCGCTCTACCGCAAGGTCGTCCTCTCCGACTCCGCGGACGTCGCCATGCTCATCACGGGCCCGGAGTACGGCGTTGCGGCCTTCGCCACGGCGGGGGGCGGCGCGTGGAGGCTGGCGCCCCCGCGCGACGGGGTCGAGCCGGTTGCCACGCCGGAGGGCGGCTCGTGGAGGCTGTGGCACTCGCGCAACGGCGTTGAGGACGCCGTCCACCACGACGGCAGGTTCTACTCGATCACCTACTCCGGCCAAGTGGAGGCGTGGGAGGAGCACGACAACGCCGGCGTGTTCACGAGCGCGGTGGTTGCGCCGAGCCTGATGCTGCCGGCCAATACGGACCATCATCGCAAGTACCTCGTGGTGTCGCCGGCCGGACGGCTGATGGTCGTGCTCAAGGAGACCACGGGCGGACGGACGCCGCCGTCCTTCAAGGTGCAGGTCCTGGACACCGGCAGGGAGGGGTGGAAGGAGACGGACGACATCGGCGACACCGTGCTGTTCGTTGCGGTGAACGGTTCGCTGTGCGTGTCGACGAGGAACCACCCGGAGCTCAGAACCGGCTGCGTCTACTACTACACCGAGGATGATCTAGGGCCGTGCAAGGATGCACGCGACGACGAGGACGAGGACAATGGCGTGAGGGTGTTGAGCCTCAAGGACCGCAGAACAGAGATGGTCGAGGGCCTCGGATGGCGCCGGAGCCGGCCGCCCCCGGCATGGTTCATTCCTTCCATCCCATAGTGATAGATACGGTGAATGATTTCATAGCTTTTGGGGGTGTTTTATTATGTTGCATTCCTAAATTACAGGTGCAGTACCAGGATTCTGAATTAAGGAAACAGCTTGGTTTGCAGCATCTTGTTTTCATCTTTCAGACTTAATTTTCGATGGTGATTGCAACCAAGATTACCAAGTAATTATTGACTTGGTAGGTTCAATTCAGAACTAGACTGAACATTAATAATAACAATTTGTTCCAAACTGCAAGCAAGCTAACATGCTGCACTTGTTTTCCAAGCTAACATGCTGCACGGCTCAGACTTTTAATTGTTTCAAACTGCAACCAAGTTATAGCATGCATCATAAACCAAGTCATGTTTCAAACTGCAAACATTATTGACTCTGGAGTCTGGAATATATATATTTACCTACCATGCATGATCATTGATCAGAGCACTGCATCTGCCGGCCTGTCGATGATCAATTTTAGTTTGAACAATGACTCTTAATTACTGTATTTGAGGGGTAGGGTGTTGAGAGGGTACATTGCCAACCAGCAGAGCACAACTCTTGCTGCATTTTCATCAACATATATACATACTGAGATTTCAGTGACAACTAAAGAGAATGAACAATTGGCTAGCCTAAAGTTTGATGTAGCACTGGAGCTTGCAGAGGCTCAGATTTCGACGCCTTTGATGTAGTCTGTTGCAACCAAGTTGCTAGAGTAGAGAGCTGCTGGCCTTTGAGCTTTAGCATAATATCATAAACTCTGGGATATATTATGTTTAATTACAATGCGTTCATGCATGAGCACTGCATCTGTTGCCTGTCCATGGCCAGGAATACCTTTAACAATGAATGGGCATTTGAGGCGTAGGGTGTTGTTGGAACTCATTGATGCAGCATACTGAATTCCTCACCTGCTTCAAATAAACAGTGGAGTAGCATCACCTGTTTGTATTTCACCATCAGATCAAGTGCCACTGTTGCTGCATTTCTCTCAAGATATTGATGTATTTATAATAGTTGGGCTTTGGGGAAGAGGTTTGAGAATTAAATGAACACAAGCGGTTGGGTTGCAACTTTCTTGTTGCCTTGAATAATTATCTATCTATCTATCTATCTCAAACTGCAACAGAGCTGGCTTCAGACTTGAGGCTGCTTGCTATGAAAAGCTGCACATGTCCTTCAGGACAGGTCATTCAGAAGGAAGTGCACTGTGTAGCAGCAGCAGAGGTAGTAGCAGTTTAAGGTAGATTAACCTCACTCATATGTGCTGTTTGATTTTCCCTGGGAGGCCTGGGAGCAAAGAAGCAAGCAGGGTCCAGACTCCAGACTGCTCTTCTGTGTTGGTTTTGCCTTGAGCAGAGTCAATTGGGATTAGTTTGAACGATTAGGAACAATGAACAGGCACCCAGCCTCTCTCTTAAGCATTTCCCCCTTTTTTTGGGTATGGCATGGGTTTTTCATAGCACAAGAATCAGTCATTCTGCATCTCTAAGACATGTTTGTAGCTGTCTTATGTATGCATATTTATTTTCTTTTTCCTTTTTCAATCTAGCATAATTATCAGAATAAGAGACTCGGAGCTCATAGTAATAATTGTCAATAGTAAAAGATGGAATTGGTTATTTACCCAAAAGTTGACAAGTTTACAGGCGAATCTCCTGGATGGACGGCTCGTCGATGAGCTGCAGAAAAAGGTCACCAAGAGACCAAGGAAGTGGAACATATTCAACGCCCTTTCCTCGCTTCACCTATGATCATGATCGAATCCGATCCGGGTATGTGCATTTGCATTGAGAAAGATGTGAGAGATAGGGCCGTAGGAAGGAGAGAAAGACGCAATCTTTCATTCATTCTTTTGCTCTGTCTGGTCATTCTTCAGTTCAGATGTACTTTACCAACCAAACTGGCCCATCCGCTCACCTTTTAAGCAAGCATTTGACCCTCCTTGGTTATCCAAGGGAATCAAACTGGAGACATTTACCGGTTTCGATTGCTACTCGAGTGGCATCCTTTGTTTGTTTATTTTCACTCCTTTTGCAATCTTTCGTTCGCATGAGTCCCTTCCAGAATGACGAGTCAGTTGGCCTCACGGTGGACCTGGGCTAGCGTTTTCCATTGTAGATACTTATTGCGTAATATCTATACCCACATACCTTCCGGCTCTGTCTCTAACCTGTAGAGCCATTTACTCATAAGACATTTATTCTTAATTTCCAGGTTTTCAATACCGAGACCACCTTGGTCTTTGGTTCGGCATAAAATATCCCATCATGCGAGACGATACTCCTTCTTGGCCTCATTTGACTGCTAGAAGAATCGAGATCGAAAGAAATCAAGTCTCTTCCGCACCCCTTTCGGTACCTCGAAAAAAGATAGTAGGAACATCGGCATATTTGTAATAATCGTCTATATATTAAGCTCCAAAAAAGCTGGGTACTCTTCTTTGATTGTGTGCAACTACAACAAAACTGGTCCAGAACCTACACTTACTACAAATCATTTTAAAAGGCAATTGGGGTTCATATAATTAACTAAAACAATATGATTTAAAAGGTTCAGACTTCTTAGAAGTATGTTTGGTAATGTAGTGCATATATATTTTTTAGAACACAAACTTTGAGAACGTCGACCAAGTTCATAGATACGGGTTAGCGTGGTGTGCTGAATGCCCGAGGAACTTGGTCGATTTTCTCAAAGTTCATCTAATCTTTTTAAAAATGAAAAAGCTCATTGGTCAAAGTTCTCAAAGTGCGGCGTGCCTCCTGACGGCACATTTCATAAAGCACAATGTCAAATTTATAATGATGTGTACGTCGACTAAAACTAGCACATTTCATAAAGCACACTGCCAAATTTATAAATCAAATAGCACGCCGCACTTTTCTGCGCCTAAAGTGTGGTTCGCTATAGATAGCGTGGCGTGTCAAACCTCATTGAGTCGCCGTAGATAGCGTGGCACTGCTGAGGCAATGCTCTCAAAGTGGAGTGTAAAGAACACTCCACTTTCCCATGTCGCGACAAGTGGCGCACATGCAGCGTGTCACTTGTCGCAATCTGGGAGTTTTTCCTTTTTTGTAGATCCATTTATTCAAAACGTTTTATCTCTTAAACCGTGCGTCCAAATCTCGAACCGTTTTTACCATTGGATTCCTCGTGTCGAGATCTTCAAAATCAGATCCCATGTTGACACGTTTTGACAAACTTTTTTTTCACGAAAAAAACCTGACGAAAAAAACGGGCGAAAAAACCGAACCGGGAGCACGGTTTTTTCCCTTTCCGAAAGAGGCACGCCCGTGCCTCTCGCGAAATCACAACCGTGCCTCTCGTGAAAGCAAAGCCGTGACTCTCATGAAAGGAAAAAAAAGATAGAAAACGCGTTTTTTTTTCGTTTCCGAGAGGCACGGCCGTGACTCTCGCGAAAGCACAACCGTGCCTCTCGCGAAAGCAAAACTGTGACTCTAGCGAAAGAAAAAAAAACAGAAAACGCGTATTTTTTTCCTTTCCGAGAGGCACGGCCGTGACTTTTGCGTAAGCACAACCGTGCCTCTCGCGGAAGCAAAACCGTGACTCTCACGAAAGAAAAAAAAACAGAAAACGCGTTTTGTTTTTCCCTTTCCGAGAGGCACGGCCGTAACTCTCGCGAAAGCATAACCGTGCCTCTCGCGGAAGCAAAACCGTGACTTTCGCGAAAAAAAAACAAACAAAAAACGTGTTTTTTTCGTTTTTGAAAGGCACCGCCGTGACTCTCGCTAAAGCACAATCGTGCTTCTCGCGAAATGGAAAAAAAAAGAAAACGCCTTTTTTCGCGAAATTTTTTTTTGAATTTTTTTTGATCGAAAAGCTAAAAAAGACCGGGAAAAAACCAAAACATCGAAAAAACCCGAAAAAAACCGTTTAAAAAGCCGAAAACGCGTGCGGAAAAATAAAAAAAAATTCGAAGGGAACGTCCAGAGCGCGACAGGTGGCGAATGGCTGAGAGCGTGCCAAATGGCGCTGATTGTTGCGAGGCTCCCGAAGGAGCGCTCGTTAACTAGTTGCTCCCGTGGGTTGCCTATCCGATCATGTCAGGCGGGCCTGGGCTTAGTGTTTTCGAACCGAATCCCGGCCGGATCCAGAGTATAATCAGATTTTTTAGGGGTATAATGAGGTGTCGTCAAGGGGTTTACGGTTACATAAACCCAATCGATCCGATCCATCAGCAATGGAGCGAAAGAAGGCCGCCGCCGCCACCGTCGCCAGCCTCCCCGTGGAGATACTAGCCAACATCCACGGCCGCCTGAGCCTCCTCGACCGCCTTGCCTTCGCCGCCGTCTTCCGTGGCTCGCGCGACGCGTTCAGGCCGGAGGCGCCGTGTCTCGTCCAGTCCGGCGACGCCCCGGAGACCGCCACTCTCTTCTCCCTCGCCGAACGCCACGCCACAGCCTTGCGCGCCCCGGGGCCCCAACATGCCATTCTCGGCTCCTCCTGCTGCGGGTGGCTCGTCACCGCCGACGACCGGGCCCGGCTGTGGCTCGTCTACCCGTTCACTGGCGATCAGCGCGCGCTCCCGGCCATCAACACCATACCCGGCCTCTACGCCCACCGCAGGCGGCAGGAATTCACGCGCCACGTGACGACGTTTCTAAGGGGGCCGCCGCCGTACCCGTACCGCACCATGACGGTGAGAGCCGAGGAGATGCGGCACTCCCTCTACCGCAAGGTCGTTCTCTCCGACTCCACCGACGTCGCCATGCTCATCACGAGGACGCACTACGGCGTCGTGGCCTTCGCTATGGCAGGAGACGACGCGTGGAGGATGCCGCCCCCACCCCCGCGTGATGGCATCGAGCCCGTCACCACATCCGAGGGCGGCTCCAGCTCGTGGAGGCTGCACTCGTGCAATGGCGTCGAGGACGCGGTCCACCATGACGGCAGGTTCTACTCGATCACATACTCCGGCCAATTGGAGGCATGGGAGGTGTGCGACGCCTACACCCGCGACGTGTTCACAAGCACGGTGATCGCGCCGAGGCTGCCCCTGCCGGCCGACCCGGACCACCGCAAGTACCTTGTGGCGGCGCCAGGCGGGCAGCTGATGGTCGTGCTCAGGGAGTTCAAGGATCGGCGAACTCGCTCCTTCAAGGTGCAGGTCCTCGACGCCGGCAGGGAGGGGTGGAAGGAGACGTACGACATCGGCAACACCGCGTTGTTCGTTGAGGTGAACGGTTCGCTGTGTGTGCCGACGAGGGAGCACCCGGAGCTCAAGGCTGGCTACGTCTACTACTACAACCAGGATGATCCGGGGGCGTGCAACGGCAACTACAACTACAATGGCGTCTGGGTGTTCAGCCTCAAGGATGGCATAGGGCAGTACCGGAGCCTTGGGCAGTACCGGAGCTGGCCACCGCCGGCATGGTTCATGCCTTCCATCCCATGATAAATATAGATATGGTGACTGATTTCATTCATAGCTTGTGTGCGTGGTAAGTAATTTATATTACTACTAATGTGCATTACAACAATATAGTTGCAGTAACAGGCTAATATAGTTGCAGTAATAGGTTTTGGTTTTCAGTGGAAACAGATTTATTTTCAGCTTCTTCTTTTTGCATTTCAAATCACGGCACCAACAAAAAGGTGGCCCCTTTAGGTTTTCTGAGGAAATAGTTTAATCCGTGTTGCAGCGCTCAGACTTAATTTTGTGCTATGACTATTTTGTTGCAACCAATATTAGTAAGTACTCATTGCCTTGTGAGGTTTCTGGATTAACAGGTTTAATTCAGAACTAAACCGAGAGGAGTAATTATAATGATTTATTTCAAGCTGCAACCAAACTAACAACAAGCTGCACTTGTTTTCCAGCTAGATTGTTTTTCAAAAGCGATTTATTACTTAGCTCACTAAGTAATTAATACAGTCGGTATATGCATGTGCTGCTGGTTTGAGAGCCTGTTTGGTTGGCAGGGTTTTTAGGCTAGCATTTTGCCTTGCGATTGTTTCAATCTGCAACCAAGTTGTGGCATGCATGATAAACCAACTCTGGAATAAGTGGTCTGCCCGCCTGTCGATGATCAAGGTTAGTTTGAATAATGAACATGTAGATTTTCTCAAGATATATACATATATACCGAGGTTTCAGTAACTAAAGAGAAAGAACACTTAACAGAGGCTCAAATTTTTTACGCCTCTAGATGATCACTTGAATCTTCTGCATGGAGTTGAAAGCTTCTGTCCTATGAGCTTTAGCATCATAAACAAACTCTGGGATATGTTGGCATTTGAGTTTAATAATTACAACGCATTCTTTCATGAGCACTGGTAGGTTGTTGAGCAATGAACCGGCATTCGAGCCATAGTGTTGTTGTAACTCGTTGATGCAGCAGACTGAATTCCTCACCTGCTCCAAAGAAACACTATTTATTTGTTTTTCACCAGCAGAGCGCCACCGTTGCTGCATTTTTTCTCTCAAGATATTTATGTATTTATATAATACTTGGGTTTCGGGGAAGAGGTTTGAGAATTAAATGAACACAAGTGGTTGGTTTGCAACTTCCTTATTGCCCTGTAATTATCTATCGACATAAAACTGCAACACAGCTGGCTTCTGCTTGAAAAGCTGCACATGCTGTTCAGTAGTATCAAAAGCGCTCTTATATTTTGAGAAGGAGGGAATAATTATCTATCGACATCAAACTGCAACAGAGCTGGCTTCAGACTTGAGGCTACTTGCCTCACTTCAACGCCCTCGCCTCGCTTCTCCTATGATCATGATCGGATCCAACAATCCCGTCCGGGTATATAAATATATACACCGAGAAAAATTTGAGAACAATGCATTGCATTGCTTCTATGGAGGAAAGAAAGCAACATTTCATTCATTCTTTTGCTCTGCTCTGGCTCGTCATTGATTGACAAGAAGAAAACTCCAGACGTACATTACCAACCAAATCGGTCCATTTCACCTTGTTAATTAAACTGCATCGTCTATTTATGCTTTTCACTTTGCAATAAGAGTGGTGCTCTGCTGGTGGAAAAAATAAACTGCATTGTCTATTTATGCTTTTCACTTTGCAGTAAGAGTGGCGCTCTGCTGGTGGAAAAAAAAACAGACGTTCTTACTCGAGAGCGATAGAAATCATAATAATTAAGCTCCGACAAAGATGGCTTTCTTTGATTAGAGCATCTCTAATCAATCCCTTATAATTTAGCCTCTTAGGTAACCACTTATATCTTAACTCCATATATTTACGAAGTTATTAAATAAAAACGGTTTCTAGTTGAACTCTTAACACTTGACTCCCTGGGAAAAAATTCTTCGTCAATTCTTCGTTTTTTGTCTACATACTACATTCCAGCTACATATTTGCACACATATTAAATCCAAACTTGATAATAAAAGTCTCACACAATTCATGAATATTACAAATTTGAAGTTTATAAATCATTTTTTAAATTTAAACACACGAAAGGATCCAAACAGAGTAAAGAGCATAAAAGAAGCACACCAATCAAGTGATATGGAGTACGATGGCGGACCTAGAATCTCAGCTCTAGGGGTGCCCCGGTTCAGAGTTTACACTAAACATCATTGTAATATCAATAAATAGTCTTAAATGGCATAATTTTGATGGGCACCGCTAGGGATCAGACTACTGATCCCTAGCCTCGCATCAGACCAGCCCAACACCGTAGGATGAGATTGCTTCAACCGTTAGATTAGTATGAGCGTGGGTCTTTTTCTTGGTAGTTTCCTTGTAATCTGCTTCATATAATTAATTCCTCCCCGAAATCACGGTTAGTGAGAATTAATTAGACATGGGTCCACCTTTGTTTCCGTATAATTTTGTTCCTCAAGTTAATCACACCCAAAAATCTAGCAAAGGGAAGACAGATAATAATAGCAAATTGATGCAAAATTTTGTTTCAATGCGCTAGAAAATATGCTTCCATAATATTCGTAAACTTGCTATAATACGCTGTTTCCATATATGCTTTCGATATTCGTCCATATAATCACAGGTGTTTCCATACGTGCATGATGCTTCCTTGTATTCCATGTTTGTTTCCATCATATGCTAATTATATGCTTCCAACTATACAACACATACTTCATACTTCATGGTCACATTTTTTTTCGAAGCATTACCATTATTTGTTTTATGCTATGACTGTGAAGCACATATGGTTGTGTTTCGAAGCGCAATTTTATTAGCTCGAAGCATGAGAAATGTACTACCGGTTCCACATACCATCGTAAGAAACAAAGCACACAATGTATTTTCCAGGAAACATATCATGTCAAATGTATACGGATGCATTTTATGTCGTAGTGAGCCACCAAGAACATTGTTTGACAATTGCTGAAGCATGAACAAAATAGCTTAGAAGCATTACCTGTGTAAATAATAAAGCAAACATGTAGATGCTTGGAAAACATGCCACATATGACATCGAAGCACATATTTGATATTAAACTGAAGGAAGCATATACATAGGTAGTATGAAACTTAATACAAAGAATCTGAAGCATTGCATCTGTGACAATGAAGCATGCCATTCCCACTATGTAGAGCCAGCGACGTCGAGGAACCGGAGGCGTCGAGGGCAGGAAGCATGAGAGACGATGCCGATCCGAACAATGTTCCATCGTTTAGGAGCACCATAGATGCAACGACGCTGAACAAGAGGCCAATCGCATTCTATGTCCCTGCTCCCCGTCGACGTCCTTGCCATCACCGCTGCTACTCACACCAGCCACCTTATCATCGTCGTCTCGCTATGGCAGTGGATTCTTCAACCTGTAATGGCAGCCCAACATGCACTGGTGGTATTTGGAAGAAGTGTCAATTTCATGCTATCTAAGATAACACAAATAGTATAGCAAAATAGAAGCATGGCTAGAACGACGCAAACTCTATTCAGTGAAGAAGCACGTGAATGATGCATAAGAAGCATGGATATTTGGAAGCATCATATGTGTGTCAGGTTGATACAAAATTCATAGATATTCATGTCTGATTTGGTGATAAACTGCACAAATGACATAACAAAATCGACCAAAGAAAAAGGTATGCACACAATAACACAGAGATGTCAAAACAATACTTGCCACATAAAAATAGGAATCAACTAGCACTGTATCCAGATGAGATCGTGAGAGGACTCGGTACCTATGTAGATGAAGATGGTGCTTTTAGAGAGAGAGAGAGAGGGTTGGGGGGGGGGGGGCAGGGGGGATACCTGCAATGGTCCATGCGTGATTGATTCATTCTCCACCTGAGACGGTGCTGCGGCATGGTGGACTACAGGTCGCGAGACCACAACCTGATAGGAGGACTGGGACTCCGAGGGGGGTTGCGAGCTTGCTCATGCGCCTTCATGGAACGGTGGACCTCACGACCACATCGTTCAAGGCCTTCTTCTTGGCAGAGGGACCAGGGCAGCGAGGACATCACGAGCTTGCCGTTCATCTGCTCAGGGGCATGCGAGAGATGGGAAGGGGTTTAGGCTGGGTCGGGAAGGTGAGATTATTTCGGGGAAGAGAAACTGACGAGGAATTATGGGCGCGAGAAAATAGGCTTCTTGCCGGGTTGGGAGACTGATTTTGGAGGAATCTCAACCGTGAGATGAAAAACGCATCGACGTCGCGTGACCGGTCTGACGAAAACATCCCACCAGACTACTGTTGAGAAGTGTTTCCCAGCTATCAAGTGTTCAGTGCATAGAAAATATACTTTACAATTTTGTAGGTGTTGCCACGGCACCCCCACTAGATCCATTGGAGTAGCAACTGACGCATAACAAGATCATCTTGGAGCTGGATATGAACTTCTTGGTCCTTGATGCTTTGAAGTGCTGCGAAGAATCTATGTATCATGTTTGCACAGTGTTCTCGCTCAAAAGGATCCCCATTGGAGATGTACCGAAAGTTCTCTAGCATGCCTCTCTCATCTTTAGTGATCATGTTACACAAGATGATGCAACATGTCATTATTTGCCATAGGACCCGTGGGTTCTAATACTAAGCAGTGTTGTGCATAATGCCAAAGCGCTTCTGAAGCACACCGAAAGCTTTCTCAACATCATTCCTTGCCGACTGTTGACACATTGCAAAGTGGGGTCTCTTGTTGCCTTGAGGATGTGGAATTGTCGTCACAAATTTGGCCCATGGAAGATATATGTCATCTGCAAGGTAGTAAGTCATCATGAACCGACGACCATTGACAACAAGCCTTCCGAACAATGGTGATCTTGACAACACATTCAATTCATTATGAGAGCCTGGTAATTCAAAGTATGAATTCCAAATCCATAGATCCTCCGATGCAACAACCTCAAGAACGATTGTTGGATCTTTGGAGCGCCCTTTGTACTGAACTTTCCATCCCACACGACAATTCTTCCATGTCCAAGAGCATGCAATCAATTGATCCAAGCATCCCAGGAAATCCTTCACTTAAATCCAAGAGTCTCTCGGTGTCTATAGGCCGATCCACTGTCATTCGCCATAAGCCGAGGGGGGGGGGCTGAGGGGCCTAGGTCATGCAGGGCCCTGAGGCTGGCCCACTGTCGGGCATCCCAGCATGGAGGGCACACCCCTGATGTAGTGCACCGTCCTTCGCCATCAGCGTGATGGGTTAGTATATACCACCTCATTAAAATATACATGTTGACAACAGTTTTTCAAGCCCTAGCTACCACAAAATGTACATCATCATCGTCGATCATCATGCACGCTGTCACCACCACCAGAAGCAGCACTAGTAGTAGTGCTTGCCTAGCCAGGTCATAAGCCCGATCACCCTATCGGCGTCCCCCAAGGCAATGATCCCAACACCCTATGTCGAATCATCTAGCAGGTGGCTAGGAGCAACCATCAGAGGCTCCGGACTAAAGCCACCTTGATCCATGCCGGCGGTGTACAACTCAGGATGGACGTCGACCAACTTGCTCTCCCTAATGCGGTTGCCACCTCCTTGATGAGGTCAGTCATGCCGCTGAAGGCGCTCAGTTCCTCTTGATGTAGAAAATTATGTTATATAAGGAATTCTTTCCAACTTGATGTAGAAAAAAGGACATTTTCCAACTTATTAGGGTGTAAGGAAGGCTAGTCAATTTGTGAACCGTTGATCTCCAATCGGACCACGCAGACCACCCATCTTCTCTCGAGTAGTCCCCAACTGCTCCATCCATCCCCAATCCAATGCGGCGAGATCGAGCAGAGGCCACCGCCGCCGGCGTCGCCGTCCTCCCGCCGGACATGCTAGCCAACATCCGAGACCGCCTCGGCCTCCTCGACCGCCTCGCCTTTGCGGCCGCCTTTCGCATGCCGGAGGTGCCGTGCCTCGTCTTGCCCGGCGACACCCCGGAGACGGCCACAGTCTTCTCGCTGGTGCACCGCCGCTCTGCCGTCGTGCGCGCTCCAGGGCCTGACCACCTCGTCCTGGGATCCTCATTCTCCCGCGGGTGGCTCGTCACCGCCGATGCCTTTGCCCGGCTGCGCCTCGTCAACCCGGTCACCCGCGAGCAGCGCGCGCTCCCGGCCATCCAGACCATTCCCTGCATCGACGCCCAACGTGGGGGCTCCGTCCTCTCGTTCGAGGAGAAGCGGTTCATCAGGGGGGCCCCGCCGTACCCTGACGGATTCGCAGCGATGACCGCCGGCTCGATGCGCCGCTACTTCTACCGCAAGGTCGTCCTCTCCGACAACGCCGCCATCGCCATGCTCATCACCGATCTACGGTACGGCGCCGTGGCCTTCGCCACGGCAGAGGGCCGCGTGTGGAGGCTAGTGCCCTCGTGCCACGGCATCGCCAAGGCCGGGACCAAGTGTGCCAGGTGGCCGAGGCCGCCCTCGCGCGACAGCATTGAGGACGCCGTCCACCATGAGGGCAGGTTCTACTCGATCACTTACTCCGGCGAGGTGGAGGCGTGGGAGCAGGACACCAATGGTACCGGTGTGTGCACGAGTGTGGTGGTAGCGCCAGGGCAGCCATGGTGCGACCACAACAAGTACCTGGTGACGGCGCCGGGCGGTCGCCTGATGGTCGTGCTCAAGCAGTCTGATAAGGTCACGCATCGGTTGACATTCAAGGTGCTGGTCCTTGACGCGGGTGCCAAGCAATGGAATGAGGTGGACGACATCGGCGACGCCGCGCTGTTTGTCGGGGTGAACGGTTCGCTGTGCGTGTCGACAAGGGAGCACCCTGAACTTAGGGCTGGCTGCGTCTACTACACTGCCGACGATATGTCGCTGTGCTACCCCGACAACCAGCGTGGCGCCGGGGTGTTCAGCCTCAAGGACGGCAGGGAGGAGAAGGTCGAGGGCCTTGGGCCGCACCGGAACAAGCCGCCGCCGGCGTGGTTCACGCTTTGCATCCCATGATAGATTTGGTGTCTGATTTCATAGCTTGGGTGGGTTAAGTACTAGTAGTAACAGTTCTGTTTGATTTTCAGTAAAAGGCTTTAGAACACAGGAAACAGTTTGATTTTCAGCTTCTTCTTTTCGCCCTTTTGATCACGGCACCAAACGAAGGTGGCCCCTTTAGGTTTTCTGAGGGAACAGTCTAATCAGTGTTGCAGGGTTCAGACTTAATTTTATTCTTAGTTTTAATCATTGCCTTGTGAGGTTTCTGGATTAACTAACATGTTTAATTCAGAACTAAACAGAGGAGAAGAGTAATTCTAATGATTTATTCCAAATTGCAACCAAGCTAACAAAATGAAGGGATATATTGCAGTGTCCTACGGGTTGACTGTTTAGTTTGATGGGTTCAGAACTAAACTGCAACAAACCAAGCTTCAAAAAAAAAAAAGATCTTTGTCTCAGTATGCAGGTTCTGGACGTCTAGTTCCTCGACCATATTGAGAATTTATCTGCAGCAGGTCCGGACTGCAAAGCTGTAGTCAGCATGTTGAATTGACTTTCGCGTTCTTCTCCCTCTCCCAAGGCCACGCTGCCGCCGTGTGTGCCCGGGGGCCCAACCACGTCGTCCTGGGCTCCACCTCCTCTGGCAGCTGGTTCGTTACCGCCGCCGATGCCCGACGAGGCCTGGCTGCACATTGTCAACCGGGTGACCAGTGAGCAGTGCACGCTCCCTGGCATCGACACCATCCCCTGCCTAGGTGCTGCGGATGATATTGCTGCTGATGCTTGGGTGACATTTTTCTTAAGACAGTGAGTATGAAAACAATATAGTTTGCAGGGTTCAGACTAGTATTAATTTGGTGTTTGTTTTGTCTTGTGATTGTTTCAAATTTCAACCAAGTTATAGCATGCGTCATAAACCAACTCTGCATCAGCCCTGTTGATGATCAAGGTTTTGAGGGTTTGAGGGTTGATGATCAAGGTAGATCTGAGGGGTAAGGTCTTGAGATGGTACATTACAGTACCAGGCAAATCGGTGGCATTTGGTTTGCATTGTTATTTGATGCCTTTGATTACTGAACAGAATCAAGCTGTTGTTTTTGCCCATCCTCTGCTTTTTTTTACCAGCAGATCACCACTCTAACTGCACTAACGGTGCATCTGTAAGACATGTCATATCTGCAGTGCATCTTTACTCTGGAATTGTTCATTGATTATTTCGAAAGGAATTGTACCTTATTTAACTCACTAATACTATGGTTTATGCATGCGCTGCTGGAGCTTGGAATGGGTTGAGAACCTGAAGCCTGCTTACTGCACATTTTTCCAAGAGGTTTTGGGGTTCAGAAGTGAGGAAAAAAGATTGGGTTGCAGGGTTCAGGCTTCAGACTGCTCTTTTCTGTTTGTTTGTTTTACCTTGCAATTGTTTCCAAGTTTCAGAAGTGAGGAAATAATAGCTAGTTTAACGTTGCAGTTTTGCAGGGGTCAAATTAAGTTGAATCCCCAGGTCACAAGAGTCTGTCAGTGTTTGGACAATAAGCAGGCAGTCAGTTTTGAGGTACAGTGTGTTATCCGGAAGTGATGACGAGACACTTTCAAAATCGGCAGCATTCATTTCACATTTGCTAAGCAAGAATTTTATCCACTTGAGCACTGGAAGGAATCAAGCCTGACATTTTTGCACATTTCTGTTGCTACTGGACTAACTGGAGTAGCCTCCTCTGCCTCTTCTACCAGCAGAGCACCATCGTTGCTGGCTTTCTTTCCATAAACTACTCTTACTGCACTTACGAGGTTTGCAACTAATTTCCTGCTCCGCATTTCGAGCTGCAACGGATTCACTGTTAAGTTGTATTGTCGCCAGGATGATGATGAAAATGGCCATTTTAGGACTGTCGGCTCGAGGCTCCTTGCTATGAAAAACCCTAGCTGCAAATCTTCTTCAGGGGCATGTTCCCATTTCATGAGCGAACTATGGTGCTGGCCTGACAATTGATTCCCTTGATCATTGAAAGGAATCAAGCTTGGCTGTTTTACCCATTTCTGCATTTTGAGCCCCAGCTTATGTAATGGTTCATTGCTCACTTGTATGATCGCGGCCATGATGAGATGGCCACTTTTTAGGACTCCATAATCCACAATTTTTAACATGTATCCGATTATTCGTAGAAGTACTTTGTTTTGTTTTCAGGCATGCGATATGCTTGTTATCAAGGATGTTGGTAATCGGTTCGTTCCGTTATTCGTTTGCACGACCATGTCCAAATTGGGAAAAAATACTACTACTCCCTCCGTTCCCAAATATAAGTCATTTTAGAGATTCCAACAAGTGAGTATATACGGAGCAAAATGAGTGAATCTACACTCTAAAATATGTCTGCATACATCCGTATGTTGTATTCCATTTGAAATGTCTAAAAAGACTTATATTTAGGAACGGAGGGAGTACAATTTAAGAAAGTATATGCAACAAGGAGCAGCTAGCATCAAAATTGTATTATACGATGATGACAATGATATAGCACCTCACCTGGGCGTTCTCGCCAAGGAGAAGCCAACAAAGCGGCAGTGGTTGGTGGTTCCGCCCACAATTTGTATCTACATGCTTTCCAGGAGATTTTCGTTAGGCTCATCCTCACATTCTGACCCATCCAAGATTTCTCTCCTCCTGGTGCTACTGCTGCTGCTGCCTAGCATTTGAAGGAGTCGCTCGTCGACGGCAAGCCACACCGATCCAGGTAAGCTTGAACCTTTACTTTCTTCATTTCTTGTTCTGCGTTCCACTTATATCTTAGCTCTGAAAAAACCAGTTTTCAAACAGGAAAAATCAAGGGAAATTTCAGCAAGCTATGTTAGCTCTGAACCACCAACCTATTTTAGCTCTCGACACACCAGTTTTCAATGAATAAAATCCGAGGGTAATTTCAGTAAGCCGGGGCTGGGAAGGGAGAAGTATGTGCGGGCAAGCAGAACGCTCTGTCTTATGAAGGTGTGAGGAGTCAGAAGAAGATAATTCGGTATTTACAACATGGTGTGTATATTTCAGGTCATGACATCCAGATATATTGAGTATAACATGCATTCCACGTACATGATTTCTTGTCAAAGCACAAAATGTTTGCAAAAAATTGCAAAGACATATTGAAACTAAATGATTTTATTTGCACCGCAAGTGCCGGAGATCATTCATGATGTTTCTCTGAGACTAATGCCATGGGTGGAAATGGATCTCGACAAAATAATTACTACAATAGCCGGCTTGTTGTATATTATGACTGCAACAATTACTTCCACAATCCTTATTCTGTCTACTGTTTGCTCACAGGACGAAGACAGATTCCATCTCTGCGCTCCTGCAACCATGAGCTTGTCTGCCGCCGGGATCATCAGTGCCATCAATGATTGTGTCAGTTTGTTTTTGTCGGCCAAATCTGCCATTTCATCTCTGCGCTCCCGATGGAGTGGCTCACAAGAGCAAAGTCTCCAGGATCATGTATTGCAATTACAGAGTGATGTACAACATCTCTGTGACACTCTTCCTGCAATGTATCACCTCATTAATGGAGCAGAGTGGAGAAGCTATGAAGAGCATGTGGCCAAGCTCCTTCCGAGTCTCAAGGATGCCGTGTCTGAGGCTGAGGATCTTATTGATGAGTTCAGATGGCACGAGATGAAGGTGCAAGTGGAGGGCAATGCAATCCAATCTCCTTTCATTGACTTCCTTGATAAGGTAATTCATGGCAACTTCAACAAGTTGAATGATGTCCAATTGAGGTTGAATTACCGGGTACGGGGCTTCGTGAAGTTACACATCGCTTTGCCGAATCAGTTAGGCCAGTGACCACATCTTTGTTGTCAAAGGAAACAAAGATATTTGGTCGCCAGAAGGAGGTGAAACAGGTATTGGGATCTCTTAATGTACCTACACATCCAAAACGCAAGAGAGCAACTAGTTCAATCAATGCATCAACAAGCACATCATCAAGCAACCATGTTAATGGTGGACCATTAATATCGAGTCTTCCTGTTTTGGTGGTGGCTGGAATTGGTGGTGTTGGAAAGACTACTTTGGCCCAACATATCTGCAACCATCAACGAGTGAAGTCTCACTTCGAGCTAATAATTTGGATTTGTGTCTCAGATGACTTCAATGAGAAGAGGTTAAGTAAAGAGGTCATAGAATCATGTACTGGAAATGAGGCGAAGATTGATAATTTGGATTCTCTTCAGCGTGCTCTTTCTAACCACGTGAAAAATAAAAGGTTATTGATAGTCCTTGATGATGTGTGGGATGATGCTTTGAAGGATAATGGGCGGTGTTGGGAGATGTTTTGTGCACCTTTTACAAGTGTCCAAGAGGGAAGTGCGATGTTAGTCACCACTAGATGTCCAAATGTTACCAAGGCGGTGCACACAATGGAGCCTGTTATAGTTGAAGGTCTAAAGGACGATGTCTTTTGGAATTTCTTCAAGTTATGCGCGTTTGGATCTGAGGGATCTAGCAATGATCCTGAGTTAGAGCGTATTGGAAGAAGAATACTCCCTAAATTGAAGGGTTCTCCTTTGGCCGCCAAAACTCTAGGACGCATGTTAAGCATGGACCATCAAGCATCGCATTGGAGTTCTATACTTGAGAGTGAACTATGGGAGTTGAAACAAAAGGAAACCGAGATTTTGCCTGCCCTTCGGTTGAGCTACATGTATTTACCATTCTATTTGAAACAATGCTTCGCATTCTGTGCCGTGTATCCCAAAGATTACAAATTTGAGAAGGCATGCTTAGCTGAAATTTGGGTAGCAGAAGGCTTTGTAGAGCCTCAAGGTGGTGTTCCCATTCAAGATATTTGCTGTCAGTATTTTGAAGACCTTGTGGCACGGTCCTTCTTTCAAAGGGTTAATGGTCAATATGTAATCCATGACTTGCTGCATGACATGGCACAAAAAGTTTCAGAGCACGACTGCTTCATCCTACGAAATAAGAGTGGCTTTGATAAAGTTCCCCAGAATGTTCGCCATGTATACATACTCCCTAGCAGTGAATTTGATGATTCCAACTTGTTGAGACTATGCAAGTACACGAAGCTGCGCACTCTAATTTGCAAGATTAATTTGGGGAAAAGAACATGCTTTGTAATGGACCACTGGTGTACTAAACTTACACGTATGTGTGTGATGTCTTGTGCCTTCACAAATGAATTACCAGATAGTATTGGTAATTGGAAGCATCTTCGGTACCTTGAAATCTCCAGAACCTGTACTTTGAAGAGGATTCCTTCATCATTCTGTTGGCTATATAATATGCAGATTTTATATGCCAAGAAATGCACTATACAAAGCTTACCCGCTGACTTTCATAAGTTGACCAGTTTACAGAAATTTGAATCAAACGGATTAACTATTGATGCAGCCAATCAAGAGGGACAAGGAATTAGGTCAATAAAGAATCTGAATCAAATTCGTGAATACTTGGTGATAAATAATCTTGGCATCCTAAGTAAGGACCGTGCAGCAGAAGCTAAACTGAAGGATAAGAAATTTCTTGATAGGTTGACATTGATTATGCAAGTTGCTTTACGGTCCGCTGAGTTTTATATCCACAACAATGATACAGAAGTGCTTGAAGGTCTGCAACCTCCTATCAGCCTCGAGCGTCTCTTCATCAAGAATTATGTCGGTGTCTCGCTCCCAAGCTGGTTTCAACCACAAAACTTGCCAAGTTTAACATCACTTCGTTTTGAAGGTTTTGTTGGGATGAAGAGCATATCATTTCCCATGATCTCACAGACCATAAACCTAAATGAGACACATGCAATTGGTACGTTCTTGTCCTTGACAAACATAACCATTGAGATGTGTGAAAATATATCAAGCCTAGAAGATTTTCTGCAACCAAGTTATGTACCTGGCATCAAGAAAATATGTATTAAAGATTGCAAGATGCTAGAATCAATACCAACTGAAATTTTCGGGGGTTTTCATTTCCTTGAAGCATTTTGGTTAGCTGATTGTCCAAACATGCGCCTCCAAAGATTGGTTTCGCCGTCCCTCAAGGACCTCAGGTTGTGGCGTTCTAGTATCTTTTGCAATATTGACTGCTGCTCCCTCGTCTCCTTTCATTGTCAATGCGAGTTTGCCACGTCCATACAACTACAAACGTGGAGTCTTCCAGCTTTAAAGAGGTTGGAAATTCGGTGCAGATCTATTACATCCATTTCTACGGGCACTGGCAACATTAGAGCACTCTCGTCCCTTACTGTCCTAGAAGTTACATGGTGTGAGAAATTGTCGACCCTTGATGGCATCCTAACACAAGAATACCTACCTGCTATTGAGAAAATTGATGTTGGATATTGTCCCGAGTTACTGTCCCTGCCAGTTGAAAGGTTTGTGAGTTTCCCTTATCTGAAGCATCTGGAGATTTGTAACTGCCCAAGTCTCAACTGGCAAAGAGGACTGGTCTTGCCATCACATATAAAGGTGCAGATATCCCGGTGTCCAATGTTAGAGGAAGTGGATGAGATAAATGGAAGAAGATATCATGCCATTGTTTCGCCGTCTCTATCTGAATCGCTGTGGACCCGTGGTTGTTTCTCCTTTTTTTTTACAGTTTTATTCCATCAATCATTTCCCATATTTGTTCTGATAACTATATGGTTTACACAAACCGTAGACTTGCTGTAATAACTTATGAAACGACAGAGAGGCAAATGGTTTGTGCGTTATGGTGCATCTTAATTAGTTTGTACAGTGAAGAGGCAGGCAAATGGTTTCAGGTTTCAGAAGTAAAGAGTATATCAGTTAGGTCGTTTGCTGTTGCAGTTTGCAGGGGGGCAGATCTGAGTGTATGTGATGATAATTGCAGTTGGCAGCAGAGCTACTAAGAGCAACTCTAGCAGACCCCGCAAAATCTCGACCCGCAAACTGCGTTTGCGGTTTCACGAACATGTCGTTTGCGGGTCGAAAACTAGCGCAGCCGAACAGAAACCGTAGATGAAACTGCATAATTTGAAAAAACAGTTTCGCGGGAGAAATTGCACCTCGTGGACGCGAGCAGTTCATCACGTACTACATATATTTTACATGATCAAACACTACAAACACTAGTTCATACTACATACTACATCAGTACTAGTACTAGAGGGTGGGGATCTCACGGCGGCGAGCTCGCAACCATGGACGACGTCGTGGAGGCTCATTCCTCCTCGCCGGAGCTGCAGAGGTCGATGTACTTCGCCCTCTGCTCCTCGCGGATGTGCCGCCACCCGTCGTTCTTCTCCTTGGCGGCGAGGTTGGCCGCGATCGCCTGCCGCCACTGGAGGTCTTCTAGCTCCTCGGCGTGGCACCGGCGCTCTGCCTCCTCGCGCACGCTACGCTCGGCAATGGAGGCTGCAACCGCGTCGACGTTGGCGATGAAGTCCTCCAGCCCGACGACTCTGCGGCGGCCGAGCTCCTCGGGATCCTCCTTGACGGGGACGAACTCGAAGTCCTCCGCCTCCTCCGGCTCCTCCAACCACTGCCTCTTCACGGGGAGAAGGCCCGCGCCAGAAGAGGAGGAGCTCCCAGCGTAGGAAGATCCCGTGCAGTCAGTCGTACTCCTCTGTCTCGTGGACGCGGAAGCTCGCCGGCGGCGAGAGGTCGCGGTTGGTCCACTTACTCGCCCCGCACTTCCTCGCGCTATCCGACCGGACGCGCCGCTCGCGCTCGGGGTCGCTTCCGCCGCCGGATCTGCTGCCGGAGCCGCGTCTGGAGCTCCACATGAGGCCCCACATGGCGGCTGGAGGCGGAAGGTGGTCGCTGGCGGCGAGAAATGTGGAGAACGGGGGTGGGGAATTGCGTGGCTCGGCGGCCGGGGGGGGGGGGGGTAGGGTTTCGACCCGCAAACGCGCTGTGGAACCGTAGATATAGTGGTCGGGGCGTGTGGTATGCGGGCCGCGGCAAATTTTTTTACGGGCTGGGTGAGTATGCGGGCTCTGTTCTGGCCGGAAAATTGGGCCGAGCCCGCATACTCGCCGGAATTTTGCGGTTTCGCGTCTTTTGCGGGGTCTGCTAGAGTTGCTCTAAGTGTGCTTGCTGAACATTTTTCAAGACAATGTTTGGGGTTGGGAAGCGTGAACAATTTGGTTTGCAGCAGGGGCGCAGACACTAGTCTTTTGTGATTGTTTTAAACTGCTGTAAATTTTGTTTTTTGAGCTTTCAGAGCGGATGGAGCTGACAGAAAGAAAGTTGCTGCACTTTGAGTCGAGAGGCAGGTGAGGTGTATTAATTAAGATTAGTCTGCAATCAGGTTGAGAGGCAGATGAGCTCTAGTGCCTTTTTGTCCCCGACTTCATTTGTTTATATGCATTTTATTTATTGTCCTTCCATCCGTTGCTTGCACAATAATTGGTTGGGACGTTGTACATATATGATATATGAAAGTACTCCATTGAAGAGTTGCAATTGCAAAGCCGATCATCATCAGCAGCAGAGCTCAATGGGCACTCCCTCTCCCCATTCCCCTTCCACCGCCCGGCTTCGATGGCCACTCCTTATCTTTGCCCGCTCCCGCTCACCTCCACTTCTCCTAACGCATCCACGTCAACCTCCTCCTCAGGGACAGAGCCCCTCCTCCTCCTAAAGCTTGCTATCCATGTTCCAAAAATAATATACTTCAATTTTTAAAAGCGTTTATCGAGCATTTTAAAAAAGTAAAAGTTCATGCATTTCAAAATATATGGTCATTGCCTTTCGTTTCAAAAAACAAAATATATGGTCATGGCATTTAAAAAATATTGGCGTAATTTTCCAATAAGTTTCATACCATTCCAAAAACAAATGTCGTGTGTTACAAAAATATGTTCGTGAAATTTTAGAAAACAATTCTACAATTTAAAAAATGTTTGCGTAATTTAGAAAAATGATTCTTACATTAAAAAATTTACAAGTTTCAAAATATGTTCCTAACATTTTTATAAACATTTATAAATTTCAAAAAAAAGATCCTGTAATTTTTGTGTCATTCAAAAAAGTATCTTAACATTTAAAAAATGTACTAACACTTACCAAATATATTTTATGTTTTAAGAAAATGTTCAATGTGTGTAAAAAAATGTTCATCACGCATAAAAAAATCAGCATGCATTTGACAAATGTTCATCGTCTATCTGAAAACATTTATGTTTTTTTAAATGTATTTGAAAAATTCTGTATGTATTTGAAAAATGAAACAAAAAATGAAATATAAAAAAGAGGAGAATAAAAAATAACCGATGATAACGATCCAATAAACAGCCAGACAAAAGGGGAAAAAGACAGACAAAAGCTTCTAAATCAGTTCAATGTTTTTAGGCGTAAACATGCTTTACTTTATTCAACACTTAAGTTTAGAGGAATTATTACAGGACCATGAGGGTTTATAAGCCACAAATGGCGAAAACCAGTTTGAAGTGGTGGAAAATGTCAATGGCGGGCAACCTTCATGGTGGTCTTTTCTTAAGAAAAATATCAAAAATCATATTTTTGAAGTTTCAAAAGATTCTGAAAAAAAATTCATACATGTTCACATGAATGTGCTCCCTCCGTAAATAAATATAAGAGTGTTTAGATCCTAACAAAAAAGACAAAATCGTGATTTTGAAACCGATGAAGAGTACAAACACTGTTCACTATCAGGAATGCATGAATATTTTTTCTTTTTTTGTGTAGCTCTCATCATAATGTATTTCGTTGTCAGACTTTATACACATGTAGAATACATCCATATGAATGTGTAGAATGTTTTTCAAACAATTTTGAAACTCCAAAAGCCGTCGAGATAAGCTTCACAAAATCGTTCATGTGTTTTACTTTTCGGAAACACTAACGCCCACACGTGTGGGTGTTTGCATCTCGCCCACATGCGTGGATCCGCATCCGTTTGTGGGTGCACGAATCTTGGCATGTTTGTGGTGCCACATAGGACTGAGCTGGTGTGTGGGCATTCACCCGGTCGCCCATGTTGGGGATCGTTGCAGAAATTAAAAATTTTATACGCATCACCAAGATCAATCTATGGAGTCATCTAGTAACGAGGGAGAGGGGAGTGCATCTACATACCCTTATAGATCGCGAGCGGAAGCGTTCAAGAGAACGGGGTTGATGGAGTCGTACTCGTCGTGATCCAAATCACCGATGACCGAGTGCCGAACGGACGGCACCTCCGCGTTTCAACACACGTACGGTTGGGAGAGACGTCTCCTCCTTCTTTATCCAGCAAGGGGGGAGGAGAGGTTGATGGAGATCCAGCAGCGCGACGGCGTGGTGGTGGAAGCAGCGGGGATCTCGGCAGGGCTTCGCCAAGCTCAGCGAGAGGGAGAGGTGTTACGGGGGGAAGAGGGAGGCGCCAGGGGCTTGGGTGCGCAGCCCTCCCTCCCCCTCTTTATATAGGGGCCCTAGGGGGGCGCCGGCCCCAAGAGATCCAATCTCAAGGGGGGGCGGCAGCCAAGGGGGGAACTTGCCCCCCAAGTCTTGTGGGACGCCCCCACCCCCAGGGTTTCCAACCCTAGGCGCAGGGGGAGGCCCATGGGAGGCGCACCAGCCCACCAGGGGCTGGCTCCCCTCCCACTTCAGCCCATGGGGCCCTTCGGGATAGGTGGCCCCACCCGGTGGACCCCCGGGACCCTTCCGGTGGTCCCGGTACAATACCGGTGACCCCGAAACTTTCCCGATGGTCGAAACTGGACTTCCTATATACAAATCTTTACCTGCGGACCATTCCGGAACTCCTCATGACGTCCGGGATCTCATCCGGGACTCCGAACAACTTTCGGGTTACCACATACTAATATCTCTACAACCCTAGCGTCACCGAACCTTAAGTGTGTAGACCCTACGGGTTCGGGAGACATGCAGACATGACCGAGACGACTCTCCGGTCAATAACCAACAGCGGGATCTGGATACCCATGTTGGCTCCCACATGCTCCTCGATGATCTCATCGGATGAACCACGATGTTGAGGATTCAATCAATCCCGTATGCAATTCCCTTTGTCTATCGGTACGATACTTGCCCGAGATTCGATCATCGGTATCCCGATACCTCGTTCAATCTCGTTACCGGCAAGTCTCTTTACTCGTACTTTAATGCATGATTCCGTGATCAACCACTTGGTCACATTGAGCTCATTATGATGATGCATCACCGAGTGGGCCCAGAGATACCTCTCCGTCATACGGAGTGACAAATCCCAGTCTCGATTCGTGCCAACCCAACAGACACTTTCAGAGATACCTGTAGTGCACCTTTATAGTCACCCAGTTATGTTGTGACGTTTGGCACACCCAAAGCATTCCTACAGTATCCGGGAGTTGCACAATCTCATGGTCTAAGGAAATGATACTTGACATTAGAAAAGCTCTAGGAGATGAACTACACGATCTTGTGCTATGCTTAGGATTGGGTCTTGTCCATCACATCATTCTCCTAATGATGTGATCCCGTTATCAATGACATCTAATGTCCATAGTCGGGAAACCATGACTATCTGTTGATCAACGAGCTAGTCAACTAGAGGCTCACTAGGGACAAGTTGTGGTCTGTGTATTCACACATGTATTACGATTTCCGGATAACACAATTATAGCATGAACAATAGACAATTACCATGAACAAGGAAATATAATAATAACCATTTTATTATTGCATCTAGGGCATATTTCCAACAGTCTCCCACTTGCACTAGAGTCAATAATCTAGTTACATTGTGATGAATCGAACACCCATAGAGTTCTGGTGTTGATCATGTTTTGCTCGTGGAAGAGGTTTAGTCAACGGATCTGCAACATTCATGTCCGTATGTACTTTACAAATATCTATGTCTCCATTTTGAACTTTTTCACGAATGGAGTTGAAGCGACGCTTGATATGCCTGGTCTTCCTGTGAAACCTGGGCTCCTTGGCAAGGGCAATAGCTCCAGTGTTGTCACAGAAGAGAGTCATCGGGCCCGACGCATTGGGAATGACTCCTAGGTCGGTAATGAACTCCTTCACCCAGATTGCTTCTTGTGCTGCCTCCGAGGCTGCCATGTACTCTGCTTCACATGTAGATCCCGCCACAACGCTTTGCTTGCAATTGCACCAGCTGACTGCCCCACCATTCAAAATATACACGTATCTGGTTTGTGACTTAGAGTCATCCAGATCTGTGTCGAAGCTAGCATCGACGTAACCCTTTACGACGAGCTCTTCGTCACCTCCATAAACGAGAAACATATCCTTAGTCCTCTTCAGGTACTTCAGGATATTCTTGACCGCTGTCCAGTGTTCCATGCCGGGATTACTTTGGTACCTTCCTACCAAACTTACGGCAAGGTTTACATCAGGTCTGGTACACAGCATAGCATACATAATAGACCATATGGCCGAGGCATAGGGGACGACACTCATCTTTTCTCTATCTTCTGCCGTGGTCGGGCATTGAGCCGTGCTCAATCGCACAGAACCCCTTCTTGGACTGATCCATATTGAACTTCTTCAATATCTTGTCAAGGTACGTACTTTGTGAAAGACCAATGAGGCGTCTGATCTATCTCTATAGATTTTGATGCCTAATATATAAGCAGCTTCTCCAAGGTCCTTCATTGAAAAACACTTGTTCAAGTAGGCCCTTATGCTTTCCAAGAATTCTATATCATTTCCCATCAATAGTATGTCATCCACATATAATATGAGAAATGCTACAGAGCTCCCACTCACTTTCTTGTAAACACAGGCTTCTCCATAAGTCTGTGTAAACCCAAACGCTTTGATCATTTCATCGAAGCGAATGTTCCAACTCCGAGATGCTTGCACCAACCCATAGATGGAGCGTTGGAGCTTGCATACCTTGTTAGCATTCTTAGGATCGACAAAACCTTTCGGCTGTATCATATACAATTCTTCCTTAAGAAAGCCGTTAAGGAATGCCATTTTGACGTCCATTTGCCATATCTCATAATCATAGAATGCGGCAATTGCTAACATGATTCGGACGGACTTCAGCTTCGCTACGGGTGAGAAAGTCTCATCGTAGTCAACCCCTTGAACTTGTCCATAACCCTTAGCGACAAGCCGAGCCTTATAGATGGTCACATTACCATCCGCGTCTGTCTTTTTCTTAAAGATCCATTTATTTTCTATGGCTCACCGATCATCGGGCAAGTCAGTCAAAGTCCATACTTCGTTTTCATACATGGATCCTATCTCGGATTGCATGGCTTCAAGCCATTTGTTGGAATCTGGGCCTGCCATTGCTTCTTCATAGTTCGAAGGTTCACCGTTGTCTAACAACATGATTTCCAGGACAGGGTTGCCATACCATTCTGGTGTGGAACGTGTACTCATGGACCTACGAAGTTCAGTAGCAGCTTGATCCGAAGTACCTTGATCATCATCATTAACTTCCTCTCTAGTCGGTGCAGGCACCACAGGAACATCTTCCTGAGCTGCGCTACTTTCCGCTTCAAGAGGCAGTACTTCATCAAGTTCCACTTTCCTCCCACTTACTTCTTTCGAGAGAAACTCTTTCTTCAGAAAGGATCCGTTCTTGGCAACAAAGATCTTGCCTTCGGATCTGAGGTAGAAGGTATACCCAATGGTTTCCTTAGGGTATCCTATGAAGACGCATTTTTCCGACTTGGGTTCGAGCTTTTCAGGTTGAAGTTTCTTGACATAAGCATCACATCCCCAAACTTTTAGAAACGACAGCTTAGGTTTCTTCCCAAACCATAATTCATACAGTGTCGTCTCAACGGATTTTGACGGAGCCCTATTTAAAGTGAATGCGGCAGTCTCTAAAGCATAGCCCCAAAATGAGAGCGGTATATCGGTAAGAGACATCATAGGTCGCACCATATCCAATAGAGTGCGATTACGACGTTCGGACACACCATTACGCTGAGGTGTTCCAGGCGGCATGAGTTGTGAAACTATTCCACATTTCCTTAAGTGCGTGCCAAATTCGTGACTCAAATATTCTCCTCCACGATCTGATCGTAAGAACTTGATTTTCCTGTCACGTTGATTCTCAACCTCACTCTGAAATTCCTTGAACTTTTCAAAGGTCTCATACTTGTGTTTCATTAAGTAGATATATCCATATCTACTCAAGTCATCAGTGGGTGTGAGAACATAACGATAGCCACCGCGAGCCTCAACACTCATTGGACCGCACACATCAGTATGTATGATTTCCAATAAGTTGGTTGCTCGCTCCATTGTTCCGGAGAACGGAGTCTTGGTCATTTTACCCATGAGGCATGGTTCGCACGTGTCAAATGATTCATAATCAAGAGACTCCAAAAGTCCATCTGCATGGAGCTTCTTCATGCGTTTGACACCAATGTGACCAAGGCGGCAGTGTCACAAGTATGTGGGACTATCATTATCAACCTTACATATTTTGGTATTCACACTATGAATATGTGTAACATTATGTTCGAGATTCATTAAGAATAAACCATTGACCAGCGGGGCATGACCATAAAACATATCTCTCATATAAATAGAACAACCATTATTCTCGGATTTAAATGTGTAGCCATCTCGCATTAAACGAGATCTTGATACAATGTTCATGCTCAAAGCTAGTACTAAATAACAATTATTGAGGTTTAAAACTAATTCCGTAGGTAAATATAGAGGTAGCGTGCCGACGGCGATCACATCGACCTTGGAACCATTCCCGACGCGCATCGTGACCTCGTCCTTCGCCAGTCTCCGTTTATTCCGCAGTTCCTGTTTTGAGTTACAAATATGAGCAACTGCACCGGTATCAAATACCCAGGAGCTACTACGAGTGCTGGTTAGGTACACATCAATAACATGTATATCACATATACCTTTGGTATTGCCGGCCTTCTTATCCGCTAAGTACTTGGGGCAGTTCCGCTTCCAGTGACCGTTTCCCTTGCAATAAAAGCACTCAATTTCTGGCTTGGGTCCACTCTTTGGCTTCTTCCCGGCAGCTTGCTTATCGGGCGCGGCAACTCCCTTGCCGTCATTCTTGAAGTTCTTTTTACCCTTGCCTTTCTTGAACTTAGTGGTTTTATCCACCATCAACACTTGATGTTCCTTTTTGATTTCCACCTCCGCTGATTTCAGCATTGAATATACCTCAAGAATGGTCTTTTCCATCCCCTGCATATTGAAGTTCATCACAAAGCTCTTGTAGCTAGGTGGGAGTGACTGGAGGATTCTGTCAACGACCGCATCATCCATAAGATTAACTCCCAGCTGAGATAAGCGGTTGTGCAACCCAGACATTTTGAGTATGTGCTCGCTGACGGAACTATTCTCCTCCATCTTACAACTGTAGAACTTGTCAGAGACTTCATATCTCTCGACCCGGGCATGAGCTTGGAAAACCATTTTCAGGTCTTGAAACATCTCATATGCTCCGTGTTGCTCAAAACGCTTTTGGAGCCCCGGTTCTAAGCTGTAAAGCATGCCGCATTGAACCAGGGAGTAATCATCACTACGCGTCTGCCAAGCGTTCATAACGTCTTGTTCTGCTGGGAAAATAGGTGCTTCACCTAGCGGTGCTTCAAGGACATATGCTTTCCTGGCAGCTATGAGGATAATTCTCAGGTTACGGACCCAGTCCGTGTAGGTGCTACCATCATCTTTCAGCTTGATTTTCTCTAGGAACGCGTTGAAGTTGAGAGAAACATTAGCGTGGGCCATTTGATCTACAAGACATATTGTAAAGATTTTAGACTATGTTCATGATAATTATGTTCATCCAATCAAATTATTTAATGAACTCCCACTCAGATAGACATCCTTCTAGTCATCTAAGTGATACATGATCCGAGTCAACTAGGTCGTGTCCGATCATCACGTGAGATGGACTAGTCATCATCGGTGAACATCTTCATGTTGATCGTATCTTCTATACGACTCATGTTCGACCTTTCGGTCTTCCGTGTTCCGAGGCCATGTCTGTACATGCTAGGCTCGTCAAGTCAACCTAAGTGTATTGCGTGTGTAAATCTGGCTTACACCCGTTATATTCGAATGTTAGAATCTATCACACCCAATCATCACGTGGTGCTTCGAAACAACGAACCTTCGCAATGGTGCACAGTTAGGGGGAACACTTTCTTGAAATTATTGCGAGGGATCATCTTATTTAAGCTACCGTCTTTCTAAGCAAATAAGATGTAAAAACATGATAAACATCACATGCAATCAAATAGTGACATGATATGGCCAATATCATTTTGCTCCTTTTGATCTCCATCTTCGGGGCGCCATGATCGTCATCGTCACCGGCATGACACCATGATCTTCATCATCATGATCTCCATCATCGTGTCTTCATGAAGTTGTCTCGTCATCCATTACTTCTACTACTATAGCTAACGGTTTAGCAATAAAGTAAAGTAATTACATGACGTTTATGTTGACACGCAGGTCATAAAATAATTAAGACAACTCCTATGGCTCCTGTCGGTTGTCATACTCATCGACATGCAAGTCGTGATTCCTATTACAAGAACATGATCAATCTCATACATCACATATATCATTCATCATTCATCACATCCTTTTGGCCATATCACATCACACGGCATATGCTGCAAAAACAAGTTAGACGTCCTCTAATTGTTGTTGCAATTTTTTTTACGTGGCTGCTATAGGTTTTTTAGCAAGAACGTTTCTTACCTACGCCAAAACCACAACGTGATATGCCAATTTCTATTTACCCTTCACAAGGACCCTTTTCATCGAATCCGATCCGACTAAAGTGGGAGAGACAGACACCCGCTAGCCACCTTATGCAACTAGTGCATGTCAGTCGGTGGAACCTGTCTCACGTAAGTGTTTGATGAGCTATGATAATGTCTCCCCAAATAACAATACTTGCTAAACGTACACTTTGTTGCGATGAAATCCTATTTATAAACAGTATATTTTCCTAATGGATTGTGATTAGACTTTGTTACTCTTACCCACTTTGGTGCTGCTTCAGTGTATCTGTACTAAGTCGTAAAATAAGATGATTGTATATTTTGCTTTATAGTACACCGGTTCATGAGAAGAATGCTGAGAAGATTCAGCTTGCTGTGCTAAATGTCATTCTGGCTTGACTCGATAATATCGTGGTAACATGGTGGAATATTTTATTTTTTATTGTAACAAACTGTAGTCAAATTCATCAGATATATATACTTCCAGGATCGGAGGAACAAGTAGTTTTAGCCTTCTGTTTTCGAATTCTTAGTTTAACATCTTTGTACTTGTTGAAGCTGTTATCTCCAACTCTACATGAGCATAGTGATATGCAGTATAAAACATCTCCATTTTTTTCTTCTTTGGTGAGCATGGAATATCCAAATTGACATCTAGAGATAGATAAGTTGGTAGGGTAATGTTCACTAGCTTTTTCTAGGATCAAAATTGATGTATTAATTTTCTTATCAAAGGATGATTAACGGAATCATGGTATTGCGGCCAAAATATACTCTCTTCAGTTTGTTGGTAATGAGCAAAATGTAGTCCTACTGGTAATGGGCTTTGGATTTGTGTGTGAAATACATTGTTGCATGCTTGTTTCCTAAGTGAAAAATGTAATGGTTCTGAATATAGCTAGAGATGAATTATTTGCAGCATCCAAACAACAACAGTGGCATGGATACAGTTAACAGTACTAGCAATTGATGATATTGTCATAGCAATTTTAATTTGGAAAAAATATGTGCAAGATTAGTCTTTTCTTTTCTTTCATGCAATGAAGAGAGTACAAAGTATACTACAATTTTTTGTAACCCACACAATGATTCAAGAAGCAGGGCCAAACAGGACCAATGAAGATGCATACAGTACTGTTCTTCATGATATCATGTTAATTTTTCCCCACAAATGAATTTAATATTTAATTCTTTGTGAGACAACTACTAAAATGAAGTAGTTTATAGGTTTGAAAATTCCATGTATTGTGCATATTTTTATGTGCGTACTTGACTTGGATGCAAGCTATTCACAGTACGTATATTCTGAAAGAAAACATGACGTAGCTGCTGAATGCTCTCTGAAACATAGCATATTTTTTAAAATACTCTATTTGCTTTGAATGAGGTTGCCTTTTGCTTTAAACAATTAACTGCATTCTGAAATACTTTTAAATTTGGCTAAGATTAAGAGATGTAGCAAATGAGTCCAAGTCTCAAAACCAGGTGCATCTTGAGTATTTCTCCTCCACGGCGGGTGGTCCATCTCCATCGTGGAGTGTTGCTCTTTCAACAACATCTGGTCTATTTGAATGGCACATTACTGTTCCGAGTCTCCAAGAACCAGGTACATCTCTCTTGCCTTAGCCTATTCTGATTATCCTTCCTGTTATTATGTAGGAAGCAGATTACCAACTTTCCAAGCTCTATATTCAGCCTTCCTTTCTCATTGCTCATACAAGTTCAATATATGAACATGCTTGTTATACTTAGTCCTTCCAGTTTCTTGAGATAACCATGTCTCAATTTTTTGAACAGCTATAGTACCTAAATAGTAAGAATCGAACTGCAAAGGAGCTGAACCCTCTGTTGTTTCATAACTCCCTTATGCCCTTGCGAGGAGCAGCCACCATTGGGCAGGAACAGAGCCGTTGAGCGCCCTTGCTCGGTGGTCCACCACCCTTCTCGCCTCCCAATCGACGCCTCTTCTCCACACCTCTTCGTTCGATGTGCTTCGACTCATGATGATGTACCAGAGTGGAGTCAGTATAGATATCATAGGTGCACATGGGGTCCTCTTTAGTTTTTTTCCTTAATTGTTAACCATCTCCAATTTTATGTCAACTCTACTTATTCCAGTTTCATAGTTGGAGGTATCAATGCAATGCTTTCTATGTATAGATAATACATCAATTTATATCTATCGCCCTAAAGAAAATGTACATTGCTGATACAAATAATCTTTATTTAGTTTACAAACATGTAATGAAATCTACACTACGAATAAGAAGACTGAAGTATAGGACGCGCTCAGGGGTGTGCGGCAGTCCATGGCGGGCAAGGCGTGCTGCAGTGGGGTTATGGCAGCATTATGGTCATGAGAGAGCTAGCATGCTCATTGGTATAAATTAGTTACCCTCATGTGGGGTTATTTTTTATTCTAAGTATTAACATGCCTTCAAAATAATTCTGTAATAGGTATATAATTGCAGGTTGTTGTGTGAGCTGCACCTAAACTGAGAACTGAAACTGCAATGAATTACTTGAAACTTGGTGTCTTTATATTTGCCCCATTTGTTGAGGTTCAGTCTCACTAAAACGGACAGACCATGAGCTCCTTTAGGAACTTGTTGGGAAATGTCGCTTCTGTGGAGAGGCTGGAAATACGAAGACAAGTATGTATTTGATTATTTTGAAGCTATTTAACATATTAGTGGGGTCAACGAGGATAAGTCCAGGTTCCACATGTCAAGCTATATCAGTTTTTTCGCAAAGAAATTTCTCTTTATACAACAAGACAATACTTATTTGTGATTTTGCATGCCGTCGTGGAATTCTAGCGAACATGTCAATTTGTTCGTGATTTCGGACGTACAGTATTTGGGTCCCATGCACGAGGAGACGTTGATAAGTTACTTCAGATATACATATGGACTGAACTAAATATGTATTTAGAGATTATAAAAGTGTGTGTTGTTTTGCAATAGTTTTAACCCACTCAACTGTATTGTAAATGTGCAAAAAAAATCTGGCCCAGTGGCAAAGCAGAGTATTTAGCTAGGTGAGCTATAGACCAGGAGCTGGTGGGCGGCAGGGCAAGCACGCCGCTTCTCCTCTCTGTCTCCAGAGAGGCGCGTGCATCGAAAAATGAACATATCTGAGCCATGCGCCTTGCTTCTATTGGTTTCTATAGAGATTGGCTCGCTTAGATTTTAGACTAGGCGGTTGCTGTCAAGGTTGCCAAGGTGATCCTACAGCACTGCCATGGGGATTGTTCATGATTCTATCTGGACAAGCGGTGGTGGTGATTGGTTGGGTGGTGGTGTTGCCTTGGGGAGAGACAAAGTGAAGGTAAAAGCAAGCAAGATCCGATGGTGCTGCCGTGGGGATAGCCAAAGTCAAGACGTCGACTACGGACTCATCGCAACGAACTTGGACGCTACGAGCCTGATTCATTGACCAATGGAGGGTCTTGACGCTGTTAGGGTTGGGATAGGATGAATGTGGAGGGTGACGTGCTTGGTTGAGTGCCCCTGGAAGATTGTGTCCTCCCCGTGGATCTGTCTGTGGCCATCGTAGAGGAGATTGTGGCCCTTCCCCGACGAGCAAGAACGATGTAGGCGGTAGCAGGAGGTAGGGGTGGATGCGGGGATGGATGTTGATGGTTGCTCGAGGTTGCGGTGTGGAAAGCCAAGAGCACGAAGTCGAAATCGGATAGGAGTTTGAGTTCTTGTTGGCCGTGGCTGGCTCCCCACTTTAGTGATGTATTTTTTTTCAGTTTATTGAAGTTCGGTTTGTTGAACCTAGAGTGCCACTCGCAACATGTTTCAGGTGACCCAGAAGTTCCCTTTCATCAGCAGTTACAGAGCGTTCAGAGTTCCGAGCTCTGTCGACGTCGCCAGCCTTGTGAAATGCCAACTGGTCGTCGCTTCTTTCGGTGGTAATTCTCGATTCTTTGCACCCTTACATGCAGATTCAGAGATGAGTGTCAAATTCTTCAGACAAGTTCTGAGACAGAGCAAGATCCTTACATACTGCTTGTGTGCAGCTGATGGGAAACACGTAGATGTTACTGGACTGCAATTACCCGGCGTGCTGGATGACATGTTTGCATACACAGGACCGCTCGGTGCGGTTTTCAGCAAGGACTCTGTGAGCCTGCACCTTTGGGCTCCTACAACACATGTTTGGCTTCTAAAGACGACGCATTTTACCATCTCAAGTGTCGCCTCCGGTTCTGTACTATTCCCGCTTATATGTAAAATGTCCCCAATATATCTTGCTGAATGTGAGTGTGTGGTTCTTAGATGGTCCGCCGGCCCTGCTCTAGAGACGGTGCAGCTCAAGGAGTCAAATGGTGTTTGGAGTGTTACTTGACCAAGAGAGTGGGAAAACCGATACTATTTATATGAAGTTGACGTGTATCATCCAACTAAGGCACAGATTCTGAAATGTTTAGCTGGTGACCTTTATGCTAGAGGGTATGTGGCTGTGCGTATTTTAGTTATGTAGTTCAGGGAGAGGAACTTTCCGCAGAAGAAAAAAGTTCAGGGAGAGGAAGAAACTAGCTTGTTGTTTATTTGATCAGCCTTTCTGCAAATGGAGCGCGGACCTGGTTGGTTGACATTAACAATGAAACATTGAAGCCAGCTTCCTGGGATGAATTGGCCGATGAGAAGCCAAAACTTGATTCCTGCTCTGACATAACCATCTACGAATTGCACATTCGTGATTTTAGGTAAATTGTGCTGCTTGATTTACACAACTAAAAATCTGGCGGGGTTTATGCATATTCATCTTTGGAACTTACCTGTCTGTTTCCTGTGCTTTTCAATTACAGTGCCCATGATGGCACAGTGAACATTGACTCTCGTGGAGGATTTCGTGCATTTGCATACTAGGTCTTTAGAGTTGATTTACTAGATGTATTGCATTGCCTTTTTTCAACAGTATCTCATGCTGATTGCATTTTGGAACCTGTTGTACAGGCCTCAGCAGGAATGTTTGACTCATGTGCATTTGTTGCCAAGCTTTCATTTTGCTGGTGTTGACGACATTAAGAGCAACTGGAAATTTTTCGGTAAGGAAATATTTCTCTTTATAAAAGGTGGTAAGGCACTTTTGAGCTTTTGCTAGATGTCTATCATTTTTTTGTTGGATAGCAATGAGTGACAACTACTTATAAGTACTTGGTTTAAACTGCCCCTCTTCATTTTCGTCTCATTTACTTCAGATTGACTTATTTGGTTATATGGAACTTCATTTACTCTGGCAGATGAGTGTGAACTAGCAACATTCCCTCCACGATCAGATATGCAACAAGCAGCAAAATATCGGAAAGTTAATTATGTTCTTGCGAGTAAAATATTCTTACATATGGTCATATTTATGCTAAAGGTATGACTCTGTGCTTTGGAAGGTTCCAAAAGGAAGCTATGCAAGTGATTTCATCAGGAAAGAGATGCAGACGAGAGGAAGAGAGCCTCCCCCAAGCTCTGTCTAGGCGATGCACGGGCGACGGCCATCCTTCCTGTTATTGCCTCCATGGCTGACTGCTCATCCCCAGTAACCTCCCCCCCTCATGTGCGCCACACTCTGGGATTAAGGTCTGCTCCTTGGCTAGCATTTGCGCTGACCGATTCTCTGATTTCTCTCCACCGAAGAATCAAAGAAACAAGCAAGCTGATGTCTAACATATTTGTTTCGTAATAGTTGGAGCTAGAAGAGGAAGCTCTAGTACAATTCAGATCTCTACTCAAACCCTCAATATCTCATGCATACATAATTGCTTATTGTGTGAATATTAGACGTTACTTGTGCATCATCTTCGCCCTTTCCTAATTCAATATCTGTAAAAGTAGGCAAAGCTTCCTGTTATTATGTGCTGTCTAGAAAATACTTGGTCAGTTCTTCCATAAGAAAGCTGAAGTTGGATATTAGGTGCTTTAACAAAGCTACTCCCTCCGTCCACTTTTATAAGTCATTTCAGACAACTCAAAATAAACTACTTTGCACATTGTCTGAAATGTCTTCAAGGCCTTATAAAAGTGAACAGAGGGAGTAATTCTTTTAAGCAATTACATTACCATTTGTTAGATATATTATTCAGAGCTCACTAAAGTAGAAAGGTTCTGATGCTTTGACGGTACAGTTTCCTGAGCATGCTTCAACATCATTTGTTTCTGCATATTGTTAATCATGGGCTTTTCATGATTTTTTTTCTGTTTTTAAAGATTGTCAAAGTGCATGCTGCAAGATACTGTTGAGTTAATTAATGTCCTCGAGTCAAACGAAAATATGGAAACTGTCAAGGAGATGTCGAATGATGAATATATTCAGATACTAAGAGAGGTTCTAAAATGTGTTTTGGCAAGTTAGTCTTGATCGTGCTTATTTTTAAACCCGAAACGTTCTTTATCATTGGAGGGTTCTCTATAATCCCATAATTGTGAAGTCAATTGCTTAATTTGATTGAGAGTACTTAAGTTCATGCACATGTTTATTTTTCTAGATCGTATCTTAACTGCTTGGACTCTTCATGTACACTAAATGTGAAACTCATTATGATTTGGAAGTGCCTGATAGCTTGTGACATAATTGATGTAGTTTATCAATTATGCAATTTGTTGTTAGCAACATGTACTAGATTTTGGTAATTTCCATTTCAATATTGTTTTTTGTTTTCATATATCCTAGATCATACTAAGATACTAAAAGATTCCTTACTGCATTAACATTGGCATCGATGGTTACTTCTCTGTATATATGAAAAATGTAGATAAAATGTACATCCTCTAGCTCTCATGCGTTTTAGTCTCTCTTTTCACTTTATGCTCTATCACCAATGGTGCGCACACGAGAGAGAGGGAGGGAGGGAGCGATGGAGAGGGAGAGGGAGAGGGGTCTAAATGATTGTATCCGTACCAGTTTCATGTTTCCATGCATGTCATTATACTCATAGAAAAAGGTATCTTCATGTGCCAAGTATCTAATGCATATGATGGGGAACGTAGTAATTTCAAAAAATTTCCTACGCACACGCAAGATCATGGTGATGCATAGCAACGAGAGGGGAGAGTGTTGTCTACGTACCCTCGTAGACCGCAACGGAAGCGTTGACGCAACGTAGAGGAAGTAGTCGTACGTCTTCCCGATCCGACCGATCCAAGCACCGTTACTCCGGCACCTCCGAGTTCTTAGCACACGTACAGCTCGATGACGCTCCCCGGGCTCCGATCCAGCAAAGCTTCGGGGATGAGTTCCGTCAGCACAACGGCGTGGTGACGATGATGATGTTCTACCGACGCAGGGCTTCGCCTAAGCACTACAACGATATGATCGAGGTGGAATATGGTGGCAGGGGGCACCGCACACGGCTAAGGAACGATCACGTGGATCAACTTGTATGTCCTAGGGTGCCCCCCTGCCCCCGTATATAAAGGAGCAAGGGGGAGGCCGGCCGGCCCTATGGGGCGCGCCAAGGGGAGGGGGAGTCCTCCTCCTAGTGGGAGTAGGACTCCCCTTTCCTAATCCAATTAGGAAACTTAAGGGGGAAGGAAAGAGAGGGAGAGGGAGAGGGAAAGGGGGGCCGCGCCCCCTCCTAGTCCAATTCGGACTCCCCATGACGGGGGGAGTGCCACCTCTTGGGCTGCTGCCCTCTCTCTCCCCTCAGGCCCAATAAGGCCCATTACTTCTCCGGGGGGTTCCGGTAACCTCTCCGGCACTCCGGTTTTATCCGAAATCACCCGGAACCTTTCCGGTGTCCGAATATAGCCGTCCAATATATCAATCTTTATGTCTCGACCATTTCGAGACTCCTCGTCATGTCCGTGATCACATCCGGGACTCCGAACTAACTTCGGTACATAAAAAATGCATAAACTCATAATAACTGTCATCGTAACGTTAAGCGTGCGGACCCTACGGTTTGAGAACAATGTAGACATGACTGAGACAAATCTCCGGTCAATAACCAACAGCGGGACCTGGATGCCCATATTGGCTCCTACATATTCTACGAAGATCTTTATCGGTCAGACCGCATAACAACATACGTTGTTCCCTTTGTCATCGGTATGTTACTTGCCCGAGATTCGATCGTCGGTATCCAATACCTAGTTCAATCTCGTTACCGGCAAGTCTCTTTACTCGTTTCGTAATACATCATCTCGCAACTAACTCATTAGTTGCAATGCTTGCAAGGCTTATGTGATGTGCATTACCGAGAGGGCCCAGAGATACCTCTCCGACAATCGGAGTGACAAATCCTATTCTCGAAATACGCCAACCCAACATCTACCTTTGGAGACACCTGTAGAGCTCCTTTATAATCACCCAGTTACGTTGTGACGTTTGGTAGCACACAAAGTGTTCCTCCGGCAAACGGGAGTTGCATAATCTCATAGTCATAGGAACATGTATAAGTCATGAAGAAAGCAATAGCAACATACTAAATGATCGGGTGCTAAGCTCATGGAATGGGTCATGTCAATCAGATCATTCACCTAATGATGTGATCCCGTTAATCAAATAACAACTCTTTGTTCATGGTTAGGAAACATAACCATCTTTGATTAACGAGCTAGTCAAGTAGAGGCATACTAGTGACACTAAGTTTGTCTATGTATTCACACATGTATTATGTTTTTGGTTAATACAATTCTAGCATGAATAATAAACATTTATCATGATATAAGGAAATAAATAATAACTTTATTATTGCCTCTAGGGCATATTTCCTTCAGTCTCCCACTTGCACTAGAGTCAATAATCTAGATTACATAGTAATGATTCTAACACCCATGGAGTCTTGGTGCTGATCATGTTTTGCTCGTGGAAGAGGGTTAGTCAATGGGTCTGCAACATTCAGATCCGTATGTATCTTGCAAATCTCTATGTCTCCCACCTGGACTAGATCCCGGATGGAATTGAAGTGTCTCTTGATGTGCTTGGTTCTCTTGTGAAATCTGGATTCCTTTGCCAAAGCAATTGCACCAGTATTGTCATAAAAGATTTTCATTGGACCTGATGCACTAGGTATGACACCTAGATCGGATATGAACTCCTTCATCCAGACTCCTTCATTTGCTGCTTCCGAAGCAGCTATGTACTCTGCTTCACATGTAGATCCCGCTACGACGCTTTGTTTAGAACTGCACCAACTGACAGCTCCACCGTTTAATGTAAACACGTATCCGGTCTGCGATTTAGAATCGTCTGGATCAGTGTCAAAGCTTGCATCAACGTAACCTTTTACAATGAGCTCTTTGTCACCTCCATATACGAGAAACATATCCTTAGTCCTTTTCAGGTATTTCAGGATGTTCTTGACCGCTGTCCAGTGATCCACTCCTGGATTACTTTGGTACCTCCCTGCTAAGCTTATAGCAAAGCACACATCAGGTCTGGTACACAGCATTGCATACATGATAGAGCCTATGGCTGAAGCATAGGGAACATCTTTCATTTTCTCTCTATCTTCTGCAGTGGTCGGGCATTGAGTCTGACTCAACTTCACACCTTGTAACACAGGCAAGAACCCTTTCTTTGCTTGATCCATTTTGAACTTTTTCAAAATCTTGTCAAGGTATGTGCTTTGTGAAAGTCCAATTAAGCGTCTTGATCTATCTCTATAGATCTTTATGCCTAATATGTAAGCAGCTTCACCGAGGTCTTTCATTGAAAAACTCTTATTCAAGTATCCCTTTATGCTATCCAGAAATTCTATATCATTTCCAATCAGTAATATGTCATCCACATATAATATTAGAAATGCTACAGAGCTCCCACTCACTTTCTTGTAAATACAGGCTTCTCCGAAAGTCTGTATAAAACCAAATGCTTTGATCACACTATCAAAACATTTATTCCAACTCCGAGATGCTTGCACCAGTCCATAAATTGATCGCTGGAGTTTGCACACTTTGTTAGCTCCCTTTGGATCGAAAAAACCTTCCGGTTGCATCATATACAACTCTTCTTCCAGAAATCCATTCAGGAATGCAGTTTTGACATCCATCTGCCAAATTTCATAATCATAAAATGCGGCAATTGCTAACATGATTCGGACAGACTTTAAGCATCGCTACGGGTGAGAAGGTCTCATCGTAGTCAACCCCTTGAACTTGTCGAAAACCTTTTGCGACAAGTCAAGCTTTGTAGACAGTAACATTACCGTCAGCGTCAGTCTTCTTCTTGAAGATCCATTTATTCTCAATTGCTTGCCGATCATCGGGCAAGTCAACCAAAGTCCATACTTTGTTCTCATACATGGATCCCATCTCAGATTTCATGGCTTCAAGCCATTTTGCGGAATCTGGGCTCACCATCGCTTCTTCATAGTTCGTAGGTTCATCATGATCTAGTAGCATGACTTCTAGAACTGGATTACCGTACCACTCTGGCGTGGATCTCACTCTGGTTGATCTACGAGGTTCAGTAGTATCTTGTCCTGAAGTTTCATAATCATTATCATTAACTTCCTCACTTATTGGTGTAGATGTCGCAGAAACAGTTTTCTGTGATGTACTACTTTCCAATAAGGGAGCAGGTACAGTTACCTCGTCAAGTTCTACTTTCCTCCCACTCACTTCTTTCGAGAAAAACTCCTTCTCCAGAAAGTTTCCGAATTTAGCAACAAAAGTCTTGCCTTCGGATCTGTGATAGAAGGTGTATCCAATAGTTTCCTTTGGATATCCTATGAAGACACATTTCTCCGATTTGGGTTCGAGCTTATCAGGTTGAAGCTTTTTCACATAAGCATCGCAGCCCCAAACTTTCAGAAACAACAACTTTGGTTTCTTGCTAAACCACAGTTCATAAGGCGTCGTCTCAACGGATTTTGATGGTGCACTATTTAACGTGAATGCGGCCGTCTCTAGAGCGTATCCCCAAAACGATAGCGGTAAATCAGTAAGAGACATCATAGATCGCACCATATCTAGTAAAGTACGATTACGACGTTCGGACACACCATTACGCTGTGGTGTTCCGGGTGGCGTGAGTTGCGAAACTATTCCACAAATTTTCAAATGTACACCAAACTCGTAACTCAAATATTCTCCTCCATGATCAGATCGTAGAAATTTTATTTTCTTGTTACGATGATTTTCAACTTCACTCTGAAATTCTTTGAACTTTTCAAATGTTTCAGACTTATGTTTCATTAAGTAGATATACCCATATCTGCTTAAGTCATCTGTGAAGGTGAGAAAATAACGATATCCGCCACGAGCCTCAACATTCATCGGACCACATACATCTGTATGTATGATTTCCAATAAATCTGTTGCTCTCTCCATAGTACCGGAGAACGGTGTTTTAGTCATCTTGCCCATGAGGCACGGTTCGCAAGTACCAAGTGATTCATAATCAAGTGGTTCCAAAAGTCCATCAGTATGGAGTTTCTTCATGCGCTTTACACCAATATGACCTAAACGGCAGTGCCACAAATAAGTTGCACTATCATTATCAACTCTGCATCTTTTGGCTTCTACATTATGAATATGTGTATCACTACTATCGAGATTCAACAAGAATAGACCACTCTTCAAGGGTGCATGACCATAAAAGATATTACTCATATAAATAGAACAACCATTATTCTCTGATTTAAATGAATAACTGTCTCGCATTAAACAAGATCCAGATATAATGTTCATGCTCAACGCTGGCACCAAATAACAATTATTTAGGTCTAATATTAATCCCGAAGGTAGATGTAGAGGTAGCGTGCCGACCGCGATCACATCGACTTTGGAACCGTTTCCCACGCGCATCGTCACCTCGTCCTTAGCCAATCTTCGCTTAATCCGTAGTCCCTGTTTCGAGTTGCAAATATTAGCAACAGAATCAGTATCAAATACCCAGGTGCTACTGCGAGCATTAGTAAGGTACACATCAATAACATGTATATCACATATACCTTTGTTCACCTTGCCATCCTTCTTATCCGCCAAATACTTGGGGTAGTTCCGCTTCCAGTGACCAGTCTGCTTGCAGTAGAAGCACTCAGTTTCAGGCTTAGGTCCAGACTTGGGTTTCTTCTCTTGAGCAGCAACTTGCTTGCCGTTCTTCTTGAAGTTCCCCTTCTTCTTCCCTTTGCCCTTTTTCTTAAAACTAGTGGTCTTGTTGACCATCAACACTTGATGCTCCTTTTTGATTTCTACCTCCGCAGCTTTTAGCATTGCGAAGAGCTCGGGAATAGTCTTGTTCATCCCTTGCATATTATAGTTCATCACGAAGCTCTTGTAGCTTGGTGGCAGTGATTGGAGAATTCTGTCAATGACGCAATCATCTGGAAGATTAACTCCCAACTGAATCAAGTGATTATTATACCCAGACATTTTGAGTATATGCTCACTGACAGAACTGCTCTCCTCCATCTTGCAGCTATAGAACTTATTGGAGACTTCATATCTCTCAATCCGGGCATTTGCTTGAAATATTAACTTCAACTCCTGGAACATCTCATATGCTCCATGACGTTCAAAACGTCGTTGAAGTCCCGATTCTAAGCCGTAAAGCATGGCACACTAAACTATCGAGTAGTCATCAGCTTTGCTCTGCCAGACGTTCATAACATCTGGTGTTGCTCCAACAGCAGGCCTGGCACCCAGCGGTGCTTCCAGGACGTAATTCTTCTGTGCAGCAATGAGGATAATCCTCAAGTTACGGACCTAGTCCGTGTAATTGCTACCATCATCTTTCAACTTTGCTTTCTCAAGGAACGCATTAAAATTCAATGGAACAATAGCACGAGCCATCTATCTACAATCAAACATAAACAAGCAAGATACTATCAGGTACTAAGTTCATGATAAATTTAAGTTCAATTAATCAAATTTTTTAAGAACTCCCACTTAGATAGACATCCCTCTAATCCTCTAAGTGATCACGTGATCCAAATCAACTAAATCATGTCCGATCATCACGTGAGATGGAGTAGTTTCATTGGTGAACATCACTATGTTGATCATATCTACTATATGATTCACGCTCGACCTTTTGGTCTCCGTGTTACGAGGCCATATCTGTATATGCTTGGCTCGTCAAGTATAACCTGAGTATTCCGCGTGTGCAACTGTTTTGCACCCATTGTATTTGAACGTAGAGCCTATCACACCCGATCATCACGTGGTGTCTCATCACGAAGAACTTTCGCAACGGTGCATACTCAGGGAGAACACTTCTTGATAATTAGTGAGAGATCATCTTATAATGCTACCGTCAATCAAAGCAAGATAAGATGCATAAAAGATAAACATCACATGCAATCAATATAAGTGATATGATATGGCCATCATCATCTTGTGCCTGTGATCTCCATCTCCGAAGCACCGTCATGATCACCATCGTCACCGGCGCGACACCTTGATCTCCATCGTAGCATCGTTGTCGTCTCGCCAATCTTATGCTTCCACGACTATCGCTACCGCTTAGTGATAAAGTAAAGCATTACATCGCGATTGCATTGCATACAATAAAGCGACAACCATATGGCTCCTGCCAGTTGCCGATAACTTGGTTACAAAACATGATCATCTCATACAATAAAATTTAGCATCATGTCTTGACCATATCACATCACAACATGCCCTGCAAAAACAAGTTAGACGTCCTCTACTTTGTTGTTGCAAGTTTTTACGTGGCTGCTACGGGCTTAAGCAAGAACCAATCTCACCTACGCATCAAAACCACGACGATAGTTTGTCAAGTTGATGCCGTTTTAACCTTCGCAAGGACCGAGCGTAGCCACACTTGGTTCAACTAAAGTTGGAGAAACAGTCACCCGCAAGCCACCTTTGTGCAAAGCACGTCGGGAGAACCGGTCTCGCGTAAGCGTACGCGTAATGTCGGTCCGGGCCGCTTCATCCAACAATACCGCCGAACCAAAGCATGACATGCTGGTAGGCAGTATGACTTATATCGCCCATAACTCACTTGTGTTCTACTCGTGCATATAACATCAAACCAGAAAACCAGGCTCGGATGCCACTGATGGGGAACGTAGTAATTTCAAAAAAATTTCTACGCACACGCAAGATCATGGTGATGCATAGCAACGAGAGGGGAGAGTGTTGTCTACGTACCCTCGTAGACCGCAATGGAAGCGTTGACGCAACGTAGAGGAAGTAGTCGTACGGCTTCCCGATCCGACCGATCCAAGCACCGTTACTCCGGCACCTCCGAGTTCTTAGCACACGTACAGCTCGATGACGCTCCCCGGGCTCCGATCCAGCAAAGCTTCGGGGATGAGTTCCGTCAGCACAACAGCGTGGTGACGATGATGATGTACTACCGACGCAGGGCTTCGCCTAAGCACTACAACGATATGATCGAGGTGGAATATGGTGGCAGGGGGCATCGCACACGGCTAAGGAACGATCACGTGGATCAACTTGTATGTCCTAGGGTGCCCCTGCCCCCGTATATAAAGGAGCAAGGGGGAGGCCGGCCGGCCCTATGGGGCGCGCCAAGGGGAGGGGGAGTCCTCCTCCTAGTGGTAGTAGGACTCCCCTTTCCTAATCCAATTAGGAAACTTAAGGGGGAAGGAAAGAGAGGGAGAGGGAGAGGGAAAGGGGGGCCGCGCCCCCCTCCTAGTCCAATTCGGACTCCCCATGAGGGGGGGGGGGGCGCCACCTCTTGGGCTGCTGCCCTCTCTCTCTCCCCTCATGCCCAATAAGGCCCATTACTTCCCCGGGGGGTTCCGGTAACCCCTCCGGCACTCCGGTTTTATCCGAAATCACCCGGAACCTTTCCGGTGTCCGAATATAGCCGTCCAATATATCAATCTTTATGTCTCGACCATTTCGAGACTCCTCGTCATGTCCGTGATCACATCCGGGACTCCGAACTAACTTCGGTACATAAAAAATGCATAAACTCATAATAACTGTCATCGTAACGTTAAGCGTGCGGACCCTACGGTTCGAGAACAATGTAGACATGACTGAGACAAATCTCCGGTCAATAACCAACAGCGGGACCTGGATGCCCATATTGGCTCCTACATATTCTACGAAGATCTTTATCGGTCAGACCGCATAACAACATACGTTGTTCCCTTTGTCATCGGTATGTTACTTGCCCGAGATTCGATCGTCGGTATCCAATACCTAGTTCAATCTCGTTACCGGCAAGTCTCTTTACTCGTTTCGTAATACATCATCTCGCAACTAACTCATTAGTTGCAATGCTTGCAAGGCTTATGTGATGTGCATTACCGAGAGGGCCCAGAGATACCTCTCCGACAATCGGAGTGACAAATCCTATTCTCGAAATACGCCAACCCAACATCTACCTTTGGAGACACCTGTAGAGCTCCTTTATAATCACCCAGTTACGTTGTGACGTTTGGTAGCACACAAAGTGTTCCTCCGGCAAACGGGAGTTGCATAATCTCATAGTCATAGGAACATGTATAAGTCATGAAGAAAGCAATAGCAACATACTAAACGATCGGGTGCTAAGCTAATGGAATGGGTCATGTCAATCAGATCATTCACCTAATGATGTGATCCCGTTAATCAAATAACAACTCTTTGTTCATGGTTAGGAAACATAACCATCTTTGATTAACGAGCTAGTCAAGTAGAGGCATACTAGTGACACTAAGTTTGTCTATGTATTCACACATGTATTATGTTTCCGGTTAATACAATTCTAGCATGAATAATGAACATTTATCATGATATAAGGAAATAAATAATAACTTTATTATTGCCTCTAGGGCATATTTCCTTCAGCATATACATGAGTTATATTATTTATCGTATTCACATACTAATATATTCATGATTTTTTTTTTTTGCATTGTAGAGTGCTAGCACGCTACATTGGAGAGAAAGCGTTGAGAGAATGCTTTGTTGGGATGATAGACATGAATAATCAATCCTCATTCCAAGGTTAGATTTGTGCTTCCTGCCCAGTTCTTTTTCACAAAGGACCAAGCCTCTTACTTTATCCATTTCTTAATTTTGTTCCTTCACAGAAAAACATTTTCTCATTTCAATCTTTCTCCATTTGGTATGAGTATGACCCACGCTCTGAATTTTTTGACTATTCTTGGTTGATTAATGGTTGGTGTATTGCCTTCCACTTTGGATTATTCTAAATCTTCTTGCTTAGGCTATGTGTACCATTCTGTCAAGTGCCACCATTGATCTGAGCAAAATCAGTGTAGATGAACCGAGCTATTTTATTATAAGCTGTGTACAGAACTTCCTGGAAAGATAACCATGTAGTTATTGTTTTATGCCGTATATATTCAGATAGGTGAATTATCGCAAGTTGGTCCCAGTATGTTAATAGGATTGTGCCAACCTAGAGCCTTTTCAGATCGTGCCAACTCTGTTTGGGGTTTCCTTCTACCTAATCAAGGCTTAGCCCAGTTTGTCTTGTCCTTATCTCCTTTTCTGTCATAAATTCTTCATCTATTCAAGAAGCTCATTTTTGTTAGTTGGAACAACTGAAAAAATCATACTCCCCCGTTCCTGTATATAAAGTCTAATTGTTTTTTCAAAAGTCAAACGAGTGCATGTTTGACCAAGTTTTTAGAAAATATATCGATATCCACTATACCAAATTTATATCATTCGATCTGTCATGAAAAGTAGTTTTATATTTTATCTACTAGGTTTTTCAGATGTTGATATTTTATTCTATAATCTTGGTCAAACATTCGAATGGTTGACTTGGAGGATATCAATACACCTTATTTTCTGGAATGGAGGGAGTATCATTCTTGGTGTGACGGACAAACAGAAAGAAAGGTCCGCCAAGAGTGCACTCACAAAAGCCATGTACTGTAGGCCATGAGTGATTACCTTGAAAGCTTTCTTATCGAGGCCATAGTTCCAAACTATACCATCCTTTAAGAAACATTCAATCAGAATTGGAGGAAATGCCATCCATTGGGGTTCTGAAGTTCTGAACTTTGATCTCTCTATTTGAATCGTTGTTATTATTTTGTCTGTAGGCCATGAGCAAAGAATCTGGAGAGTGCCTAATGTTCCTCAACTTTTCTTATGTTCCAAATTCACTATTAGTGTTTGATCATCTTCAAAGAACAGAAAACGTATGACAGGATTAAGATTGTAATTTGTGCTCATATTTTTTTTTACAAAATTCACTGCTTGATTAATTTTGTTGTAGAAGCTTGAGAGAAAAAGATAGTAAATACATAGTAACTTTATATTGATTTAAGAGTAATAGCAACACACCTGCTTTTAACTATATATAAATATCTCTATATTGTTCTATACTGTCCGTCAGCAAGCGAGCGTTTGAATTGCTGTTGATGTGCATTGTACATGGGCTTGGCCACTTGGATCGTGAGACGAGATCGATCGACTAGATGCTTGTTTATTTGTGTTTTTCTTAATTTAACTTTGTGGAAGGTTGCGAGCCGAATGCGTCATTGACGAGGTGGTGAGTTTGGATTGGGACGGCGAAGATGAGAAGATAGTTGGGGAGGAAGAAGGTATAAAATCAACAATATCGTCTTGTGTGCGTGAGGATCCTAATGGTACATGTTTGACGCGATCGTTGCTAACCTAATAAGATATGCGGTGGCGCGAGGTGGTGGCGGCAATGGGGCGGTTGTGCTGCATGTCCAAGGCTGCACTAGGGAGGCGCGAGTGGTGCCTCCCGCAAGATTCCATTGGGGCGGCGCATGGGCGGCAGCCACCCCAAAGACCCTGTTAGCACAATTTCATAATAATATATTTATACTGATTGTTGTGCAAAATAGAACGCTATTGTTTGTAGTTATATTAGTTTATTTCCTCTATATACAATGACACGTCTTATTGTGTGTCCAAGAGGAAGGAAAAATATATATTTATAGGTGTTATGTGACTTACCTTTAAAAGGAATAACTCTAATAAGAAGTCCTGTTTTAGATGCCGAGTTGATGAAATTTGTTACCTAAGATATATGCGGTAATTTGATATGAACCCAAATATCTTGTTTTCCTTCAAATAAATTATCCCTGGAAATATTTGTTTTGAGTAAATATTTCTTTATCGTAGGCATGTTGCAACCACTAACAAGTCCAGTCACCATCATATGTTTACTGCGTGGATTACATATTTGTCACAATATTGGCATAATCGACATGTGTGAGTCATCTATAATCTACGAGATGGCCAAATGGATAAGATTATTTAACATGTTTACTGCATGGATTCCACAAGTGTCACAATATTATTTGTACATGTGAAATTTAACATGTAACTCTTGCAACTATTTCAAGAGCCCGTGGCAACGCACGGGCACTATACTAGTGTCTGTAGTGTAGTGGCTGGCGCGCAGGCACAGGTTTGGATCAGCGCAAAAGCGAGTTTTTTCCTTTTGTTTTATTTATTTAACGGTCACATAATATATAAACCTACTATAGTATTACAACAGCTAACATGGGCTAGCGTAGTGGCAGGGCTTGTTCCTCGAAACAGGGAGGGCGCGGATTCGAATCCCCGCCGCGCGCAATTTCAAATCTGAATAGTTCTGAATAGTGGTACTCATCCGTTACAACTGCCCCAAGTGTGCCGGCAGTGGCGCCAAGTGAAGTGGTTTCTCAAGGGGCCTCCGCCGTACCCCTACTGCAACATGACGTGACCCGAGGAGATGCGCCACTTTCTCTACCGCAAGGCCGTCCTCTCCGACTCCGCCGAAATAGCCATGCTCCTCACGGGGCTGGACTACGGCGTTGTGGCCTTCGCCATGGCGGGGGACGGCACGTGGAGGCTCCCGCCCCCACATGATGGCGTTGAGCCCGTCTCCACGTTGGAGAAAGTACCTCGTGGGGGCGCCAGGCGGGCAACAGATGGTTGTGCTCAAGGAGACCGAACAGACCACTGGCCAGCGGACTTGTTCCTTCAAGGTGCAAGTCCTCGATAGCAGGGAAGGGTGGAAGGAGACGGAAGACATCGGCGACAGCGTGCTGTTTGTCGAGTGGAACAGTTCCCTCTGTATGTCCACGAGGGAGTATCCGGAGCTCAGGGCCGGCTGCATCTACTATACCCAGGATGATTCGAGGCCTCCGAGGCCGTGGAAGGACAATGCTACAATGCTGTCGGGGTGTTCAGCCTCAAGGATGGCAGCCAGGACAAGGTTGAGGGCCTTGGGCGGCACCGGAGCTGGCCGCCGCCGGCGTGGTTCACGCCTTCCACCGTCCGATGATGATGGTTTTAAATTCTTGGAGGATATGGCTTAATTAGTTTGCAGGGCTCGCTCAGATTTCGTATTTGCTACTATGATGATTGCAACCAAGATTATGAATTGACTATTGCCTTGTGGGGTTTCTTCATTAACAGGTTTAAGCCAGGCGTAAACAGAATAGAAGAGTAATTATGAAAATTTATTCGAAGCTGCAACCAAGCTAGTATTTTGTGTTTGTGTTTTTCCTTTTGGTTGTTTCAAAAAACTGCAACCAATTAAGCTGTGGCATGCATCATAAACCAACTCAGGAATAAGTTGTGGCATGATGAGAGCACTGCATCTGCCTGCCTGTCGACGATCAAGGTTTGTTCGAACAAGGAAGAGAGTACATTACCAATCAAGAATTGAGGGGTGACTCTTACTGCAGTGCACTTCTCTGAAGATATACATACATAATGCAATTCGGGTTTGATGTGGTTTCAGTAACTAAAGAAAATGAATTCTTGTCTAGCGTAAAGTTTGATGTGGGACTGGAGCTTCCGGAGGCTCATATTTTTTACGACTCTGCTCCACAGAGATGAGTGGGCCTAATTTTCAGTTCTGATGGCTGCTACTCCCTCCGTTACGAAATGTACAATGTTTAATTACAATGCATTCATGCATGAGCACTGCATTTGTTGCCTGCCCATGATCTGGAATATATAGTTTGAACAATGAATGAATGGGCAATTGAGCCGTACGTAGGGTGTTGTTGGAATTCACTGATGCAGCAGACTGAATTCCTCACCTGCTCCAAAGAAACAATATTTGTTTTTCATCATCAGACCAAGTTCCACTGTTGCTGCATTTTTCTCAAGATATGTATGTATTTATATAGGTTGGGTTTCGGGGAAGAGGTTTGAGAACTTAACACAACAGCTTGCTTTGCAACTTTGTTCTTGCCTTGTAATTATATCCATATCAAACTGCAACAGAGCTTGCTTCAGGCGTGAGGCCGGCCGGTTGCTATGAAAAGCTGCACATGTTCTACAGGTGAGGCCATTTCAGAAGGAACTGCACTGTGCAGCACCAGAGGTAGGTTGTTTAGGCTCACCCGTGTTGTGATGGTGCTCCTGAGAGAGGAGAAGCAAACAGGGTTCAGCAGTTTTATTCCATCAATAACTCCTTCTGCAACCTATATTTGTGCTGATAAGTGATAGCTATCAGTTGCCAGTGCACAACTAAGTAAACTAGTTGCAATATACTCCCTCCGTTCGGAATTACTTGTCATAGAAATGGATGTATCTAGACGTATTTTAGTTCTAGATACATTCATTTCTGAGACAAGTAATTCCGAACGGAGGGAGTATATGGAACGACATGTTGTGTCAGTATGAATTTGTATGTTTTGCTGCATCTTAAATCTGAAACCATCCGGGACTAGCCCTTGGAGGCACATATGTTCGCGATCTTTCCCCTTCTTCTGCAGTTTTTGTTCTTAGCTCTGTGGTTTCTTCTCTTATTTCAGAGGTAAAGAAGCATCAGCTAGTGTTCTGTACTAGTTTGGTGGGGCCAGATTGCTTGCTGCACATTTATCAAGACAGTTTTAGTGGGTTTCAGAAGTGAGGAAAACATTCTACAATACCATTTATTTTGTGTTTGTTTTGCCTTGTGATTGTTTCAAACTGCAATCAAGTTGAATGGGTGACTTGTGTAAGAGCCTGAGCACGTACACGAAAGACCATTTCAGAGTAGTCTTCTGAGGAAAGAAAGGTTCCTTATCTAGACGGAGAAAGAAAGGAAGAAACGGTTTGGCTTGGACATCAGGCTTGAGGCTGCTTTTGCTTTGATATGAGAAGCTGCACAGGACAGATCATTTCACAAGGAACTGCACTGTGCTTTGCAGCAGCAGACCTACTGAGTCCTCCTCACATCACAGATGCAAGCAGGGTTAAGACCACTCCTCTGTTTTGTGTTGGTTTTGTCTACCCTTCAGCAGAGTCGGATGAGTCTTAATTAGGATTACTTTGAACAATTAGGACACTACTGAACGATGAACAGGCTTCTGAATACAAGCTAGTATTAATCTCTCTCCATCAAGCATTTATTTTTGGGTATGGCATGTGGCATGTGCTGCATCCATCATCAGTTTTTCATAGCACAATCTTTCATTCTTTTGCTCTGTCTGGTCACTCCTTGACAAGAGAGATATTCTAGACAAGATCATGTTGTTCAGATGTACAAATATCCATAATTTTACTTGCCACCGAGTGTGCTTAAATATCCATAATTTTTTTTAAAGTCTCAGTAAGAGGATTTGGGACTAAGTTTAGGGGATCGACTGGAGTTGCTCTTAGAGTTTCCAATGTTAGTCAACTTATGGGCACAAGCATCATTAGCTCTTGTCCTAAAAACCTATAACCCCCTAAGAACTGTTTTTTAGGAGTTCATACTATCGAGCTTCCACCTAAATGTTTAGGTAGATAACATTACCGAGGCCTTCCACAAAATATCTAACCCTTTAAAATACGAGAAGTTATCTTCAATGCCTTCCTCTTCTCCCTAGAAATGAGTATTTTTTTCTCACTCCCTATCGCACCAAAAAACTATTGTGACAAAGTTTATTTCCCCGATCATCACCTCTCGACACCACCAAAGTCACCGCCGGCAAACTCTTCGGCGAGCCACACCACCCCTACCCCATTCCCGGTCGTGCTGCTACCCCATGAGCCTCGTCCCGCCCTTCGCCACTTCTTGCCTCGAGTCAGAGCTCGTAGTCACCGTTGTCATGCCGACAAAAGCTCCTTGTTGGCACGCACACAACTGTCACCTCCTCCACCCCGGCGCACCTTCCCCGAGGCCGCCGGTCATTGTTGTATCCCAAGCCAATCCAAGGCCAGGAATCAAGTTGTTGTACTTCTCCGCCTCCCCTGCGCATCCCCTCCCCTTTCGGCCACCGCGACGTCGATAAGTAAGGAGTTAAGTTTAGATAGACGATATAAGTAAGGACTTAAATTTAAGAAAGAGCTAGAAATCATCAAGTTTATAAAGAACAGAGATTTCCCTCCAAAATAAATAAAATAAAATAAGGAACAGAGACAGAGTCGGTCAAAGGCAGAGGTCAGTGGCTTCTGGACCGTCGATCTCAAATCCGACCACGCAGATTGTCCCGCCCCTCCCTCTGGCAGCCTCCCGCCGGATATGCCAGGCAGCATCCTCCGCCGCCTGAAGCTTCCCCGACCGCGTCGCCTTCGCCGCTGTGTTCCCCGCGCCTTTGCACCGTGGCTCGTCGTCTTTCCCGGCGGCATCCGGAGGCCGCCACGCACCTCTCCCTCGCCGGCCACCGCGCGCGCCAGCGTGGAGGCTGGCTCTCTCCCGCGACGGCATCCACCACGAGGGCAGGTTCCACTCCGTCACCTGCTTCCTCACTTCTGCATTCAAATTATTAAATTCAGAGCTGCAACAAAACTAAACAATTTCCACCATGCTGACAAGCTTAATGCCGATCGTGCCGCCGACAGGCTGCACTTGTCAACGTGCATCCTCCGTCGAGGGGTCCTTCCGCCAAGTTTCCAACTTGTCAAAGCTCCATAGCAAACTGAGCCCGACAAATTTGGGGAACTGCTCCCATCCAGATCCAGCCATTTCTCTCCTCCTTGCTGGGTGCTTAACAGTGCTCGTCGTCGGCAAGACAAGGCCGAAAGCAGCGCCGCCATCGCACCGATATAGGGTGAGCAGTCCCCCTTGAAACCACCTTGCTTTGATTTCTTTTACCACATCTGAAACTGCACCATTAGTTTCTTCTTCGGTTCACATGCTAGTAGTTTTGATGGCAACTGTATTTCACATGCAAGGGCCAAATTTCCTTTTATCAAGAGGCTTGATTAAAGCCCTGGGTGGAGTATATACTGTACTTAGTTACTAACTCTCTTTTAGTTTTGGTGGCAACTGTATGTATTTCACGTGCTAACTCTTTTATCAAGAGGCTTGATTAAAGCCCTGGGTAAATTTTCGTTTTCGGCAGTTGAAAGTAATTTAATTTCATGGGAAAACTTTTGGTGAAAAACTATCTGGATCCGGAGCAAACAGTTGCTACAATTGCCGGCTTCTTGTATACTCTGACTGCAGAATTTACTTCATAATAATGCTAGCTGTGTCTTGTCTATAATTAATGCTAAACGACGAACACTCTCTGCTTGCAGGACGAAAATTAGATGTCCAAACTCCAGCCACCATGAGCTTATCTGCTGCCATTGGGGCCATCAGTGGCTTCAATGAGTGTGCCACTTTCTGGCAGTGGGCCAAATCTGCCATTTCATCCCTGCACCCCAGATGGAGTGGCTCACAGCAGCAAGATCTCCAGGGTCGTGTATTGCAGTTGGAGAGTGACCTACAACGTCTCAGGGATACTCTTCCTGCAATGCATGACCTCATCAATCGAGCAGAATGGAGGAGCCACGACGATGTTGTGGCCAATCTCCTTCCCAATCTAAAGGATGCAGTGTTTGATGCCGAGGACCTTATTGATGAGTTCAGATGGTATGAGAAGAAGGTGCAAGCGGAGGGCAATGCAAGCCAGTCTCCTTTCATTGACTTCTTTGACACCGTCATCCAAGGAAGCTTCAACAAACTGAGTGTTATCCAATCAAGGTTGAATCATCTTTCGATTCAGCTGGAGAAAATGGAGCTCCGTGGAGTCGCACAATGCTTTGACACATTAGTCATGCCAGAGACCAGCTCCTCTTTGTCACGAAAGGAAAAATATATATTCTTTGGTCGTGACAAGGAACTGAAGCAGGTCTTGGGATTTCTCAATGTACTTAAACGCAAGAGAACAACTAGTTCAATGAATGCATCAACAAGCACGTCAGCAAGCAACAATGTTAATAGTGAACTAAGTCTTCCTGTTTTCGGGATAAGTGGAATTGGTGGTGTTGGAAAGACTAAATTGGCCCAGCATATCTTCAGCCATCAACAGGTGGAGTCTCAATTTGAGAAAATAATTTGGATTTGTGTCTCAGATAACTTTGATGTGAAGAGGTTAACCAAAGAGGTCATACAATCCTTTACTGGAATGGAGGCAACGACTGAGAGTAGCTTGGAATCTCTTCATAATGCTCTGAAGAAGCATGTGAACAATAAAAGGTTATTGATTGTCCTTGATGATGTGTGGGATGATGCCTTGAAGGATAATGGGCAGTGTTGGGAGAAGTTTTGTGCACCTTTTAGCAGTGTCCAAGAGGGAAGTGCGATGTTGGTCACCACTAGATGTCCAAATGTTACCAAGGAGGTGTGCACAACTGGGTCTATTATATTAGATGGTCTAAAGGATGATGCCTTTATAGAATTCTTCAAATTATGCCTGTTTGGATCCGAGGATTCTAGAAATTATCCTGACTTGGAGTGCATTGGTGAAAGTATTCTTCCTAAATTGAAGGGTTCTCCTTTGGCCGCCATTACTCTGGGACGCATGTTGAAAGCAATCCCTGAAGTATCACATTGGAAGTCTATACTTGAGAGTGAACTGTGGGAGTTGGAACAAAAGGAGACTGACATTTTACCTGCCCTTCGGTTGAGCTACATATATTTACCATTCTATTTGAAGCAATGCTTCGCATTCTGTGCTTTGTACCCCAAAGATTACAAATTTGAGAAGGCAAACTTAGCTGAAATTTGGGTATCAGAAGGCTTTGTGAAACCTCAAGGTCGTGTTCCAATTCAAGATATTGGATGTCAATATTTTGAAGACCTTGTCGCACGGTCCTTCTTTCAAAAGGTTAGTGGTAGATACGTGATCCATGACTTGTTGCATGACATGGCACAAAAAGTTTCTGAGCACGACTGCTTCATCTTAAGAAATAAGAGTGACTTTGATAAAGTTCCCCGGAATGTTCGTCATTTGTACGTACTCCCTGAGGGTGATTTTGACAGATCCAACTTGCTGAGTTTATGCAAGTACACAAAGCTGCGTACCCTAATTTGCAAGAAGATTTTAGGAATGCATGCAGGTAGTATAATGGGTCACTGGTGTACTGCACTTCTCCGTATGCGTGTGATTTCTTGTGCCTCCGCAGATGAGTTACCAGATAATATTGGCAACTGGAAGAATCTTCGGCACCTTGAAATCTCCACAGCTTTTTCTTTGGAGAAGATTCCTTCAACTTTCTGTTGGCTATATCATATGCAGATTTTATATGCCAAGAAATGCAAGCTCGAAATTCCCGGTGATTTTTGGAAGTTGACCAGTTTGCAGAAATTCGAAGCAATAGGATTAACTCTTGATTCGGCCAATAAAGAGGGTCAAGGAATTAGGTCAATAAAGAATCTGAACCAAATTCGTGGATACTTGGTGATAAATAATCTTGGCGCCCTAAGTAAGGATCAGGCAGCTGAAGCTGAACTGAAAAATAAGAAATATCTTGATAGGTTGACATTGAATATGCATTCGCCTGCGGACCAGCGAATTCCAACCATCCTATCAGCCTCTTATCAGCCTAATAACAGAGAAGTGCTTGAAGTTCTACAACCTCCTATCAGCCTCAAGTCTCTGTTCCTCCAGAATTATGGCGGTTCCTCACTCCCAAGCTGGTTTCAGCCACAAAACTTGCCAAGTTTAGAATCGCTCACTTTTGGAAGTTGTGATGGAGTCAAGAGTATAAACTTAAATGAGATAACCGCATTCCTGTCTCTCGAAGACGTAAAAATTGAAGGGTGCAAAAATATATCAAGCCTCGAAGATTTTTTGCATCGAGGTTATGTACCAGGAATCAAGAAAATAGGAATTATAGATTGCAAGATCTTAGCATCAATACCAACTGAAAAGTTTGGGGATTTGCATTTTCTTGAAGAACTGTTCATATCCCAATGTCCAAACATCCTCCTCCAGAGATTGGTTTCGCAGTCCCTTAAGAAGCTCAGGCTTTGGGGTTCTGGTCTCTTTTGCAATATCGACTGCTGCTCCCTCACTGAATTTCATGTAACATGTGATTTTGTCACATCCATCCAACTGCAAACGTGGAGTCTTCCAGCTCTACGAGAGCTAGTTATTATGTCTGGATGTCTTGCATCTATTGAAGGCTCCCCTAATAGTTCCATTTCTGTGGGCACTGACAGCATTAGAGTATTCTCGTCTCTTAATGTCATAATTATTTCTGGCTGCCTTAAATTGTCATCCCTTGATGACCTGCTAACACAAGAGTATCTACCTGCCGTTGAGAAAATTGAAATTGGCTATTGTTTCCGGTTAAAGTCCCTGCCAGCTGAAAGGTTTGGGAGTTTTCCTTATCTTAAACATCTGGTGGTTGATAACTGCACAAGTCTCAAGTGGCAAAGAGGTTTGGTGTTGCCGTCATACCTCCAAAGCCTCTGTTTAAAGGAATGTGGGGATATCTCTGCTTTTATTCCCGGATGCCTTCAGAACCTCAGATCCCTCGTCTCACTTGAAATTAATGGATGCAATGGTATAAAATCCATTCCAGACAACATCTGGTGCAGTAATCTTGGGCGGTATCACTCCAGAAATTGGTGATTAAGGAATGTCGAGACCTAGTTTCAATTAGTGGAGCAGAGGCAGTTGCAAATATAAAGGAGGTGGTGATAGGCAGGTGTCCAAAGTTAGCGAAAGAGGAGCAGATCAATAGAAGATCCCGCCCAAGGTATTTGTGTTAGAACTTGTTTACTGTCCAGCTTTTACTTCTCTGTTGTTCAACATACCCTATATACTGTAAATAACTCATGAATTTTGCAGTAAAAATCCAACTTGTATCTTTATCACGGAAGTACGCTGAACTTGCTGAACCTGTTAGTTCCCATGATTTGAGTAATTCCATACATGTGACCATGTTTTGAAAACAGTTGCTAAATTTGTTTGCTGTATTTGGGGATGTACTAGTGGTGCCGTGTTGTGTGCGTTATGTACAATTCTCCCTTTTTACTTGCCAAATTTGTTTGCTGTATTTGGGGAGCCAAATTTGCTTTTCTGACCATGTTTTCTTCTTCAAGTACACGGAGGACAAGGAGGGCTAGGAACCAATAGCTGGACTACTTGGAAGTTGGAAGACTTGAGGACAACGGGACATCGTGTATTTTCCCTGCAGCACAAACTCTCCTAGCTGCAATCCATATTTGTGCTCCTCCAGTTTTTTTACAGTTCCATTCCATCAATCTGAAATCCATATTTGTGGTGATAACTATCAGTTCCCAGTTTGCACAATCGTAGCAAAAGTTGTTGTAACTTGTGAAACAATATTCTGTTATGTGGGGTCAATAGTACCAGTGGTGCCCCATGTCTGGAGCACAGGAGATTAGGCAAGATTAAGTACTATCAGGGAGAAGGATTTGAATATGTTGGGGGTTTTTGTCCCGGAGAAGGTTTCCCCACCATATCCAAGACTGTTTACACTCCCAAGTTGTGCACCAACTAGAGTCACTGTGCGTCTCTAAGACATGTTGTATCTGTATGCATTTTGTGTGTTTAGGCACATTTGAACTCTGGAATATGTTTACCTGCCATGACATGCATGAGCAAAACATCTGCATGTGCCTGTTTGTGATTTTACCCCTTTGTTCTGTAGTTTTTGTTGTTAGCTCTGTCTGTGGTTTCTGCTTGTGCTCTTTTTCTTTGCTGGTTTCCCCTATCTCTCTGTTTCTCCCAATACCAAATGGCGTGGCGTGTACCTGAGAGAAAAATAGAACTGATCTTAGCTCGTCTGAATGAATAGGCGGGCAGATGGTCTCATTTTTCAAAAGAAAATACTGCATTACGTAGCTAGTTTGATGTAGGAGGTTGCAGGGCAGATTTGTAGGACTCCTCTGATGGGTTAGTATTTCGGATTAAGTGACACCTTTGCAGCACTTGTAGATGTAGGCCGTACATTTGAGAATAAATTAGGATTAGCTTGGACAAGGAGCCTCCTCTGATGGGTTCAGACTAGCTAGTCCCTTGTGGTTGTTTCAGACTACAACCAAGTTGAAATGGGCCTGCTTGTGGGAAGGACACACGATTTGAAGTTTCTGAAACAGAGAAGTAGTAGTAGCCGCCTAACGGTTTGATGTGGGAATGGAGCTTGAAGGGCTCAGGTCATGCCTAAGGTTTGATGTAGGACCAAAACTGGGCTCGGGTGACTGTTGGCGGATACGCCTCTGACATCCAGTGCGCGGACTATGGCCTGTCGGAGGGGATGTTCCTGGAGCCAGCGGCAACATGTGACATTGGTTAGTTCATGATGGTATGGATCGAGTGGCAGCGCCCAGTTCCTCTCCTCTCATGGACGGCCAACCAACCGTCGTGGCACTGAATTTAGGTGCACAACAATTAGGAATACTGAAAGTGGCATCTTGGCACAAGTCTGAATCTTTGAGTACCCTGTACGTAGGCAGATGTCTTTTGTTTTAATGGTGCAGCTTAGTAAGAATCATAAATGAAACCAACTCTACCCCGCAAAAAAAAAAAGAAACCAACTCTGGAATATGACGAGAGCACTGCATCTGCCAGTTGATGGTCAAGGGTTGGTTTCAGAAGTACTCCCTCTGTAAACAAATATAAGAGCGTTTAGATCATTAAACACTCTCATATTTTTTTACATAGGGAGTAGTAGCTAGTTCAGTGTTCGCATATCCCTCTATAGTGAGTTTTTATAACATTCACGCTGCTATCTGTCACCTCCAACCACAAGCTCTACTAGCTAGCAGCACACCTAGAGGAATGGGACATCCCAAGTTTGGTTCCTTCTGATAGCACTGTTTTTTGCGACTTTTTCGCGTTATAAACAACATGCTTTGGTGCCTCCCGGTGGGACGACCCAATCACGTCCGCATGTGCATCGTGTGCATTATTCGACGCAACAAGCATCCAATAGGAGGTCCCATTGCATATCTCCTTGTCCCTCACCCTCCCCGGTCATCGAATCTACGGGCTAGCGTCTCGGTGTTTATACCTTTCTTTTTCTTTCGCGATGCATTCCCGAGACATGGCCCGTGGATCCGGTGACCAAGGAGCCCATAGTATATGTAACCCACCAAGTGACCTAAAGCCCAATAAAACCGCCATTTGTTTGTTTCTTTCCAAGAATCACTATTAGGTCCCAGGCGATGCACCTTTTTACTTTTATTTATGAAAATATAGATATAATTGGCAAAAGGGATCCCATAGTTTCATTCTGTCTTGCACCCTCCATGAGGAAATGACCAACCCTTACTAACACTTCACAAAAAATTATATGATGGCAGGGAAATTTGAGATTTTTTTCACCCCGTACTTCAAAAATGGTACAACCTATAATTTTATTCATTTATAGTTAAGAGAAACAATTATGCATCATAAAAAATGTGAAGATATTTGTTAGAGATGTATGTTCTTGAGCTTTCTGCAAGGATATTACAATACTTGTGTAGGCATAAAAACACATTATCACACATATAATGATACATTTTAATTCACAAAGTGGTGTCATTTTGTCATTATTATGTTCAAGATAAGAATACAAAGTGGTGTATTTTTAAAGGTAGATATCAAAGTTATAACAAAAACTATGATTTTTTTTCTTATTGAACATCATTGTCGTGTTAATTGTGTTAAGTATAGTAGAACACATGCTAATTAATAAATCATAAATAAGTAAAAAAAATGGTATGATAATATGTATTTCGGCATGACGAGACCGATAGCTGCGCAGACGACGAACGTCGCCAGTCACCGTGTGCTCTAGGCGCCGATAGCGTTCTTTTCTCACGAAATGGTAGAGGGGCTAAGATTTTTGGTACAACTAAGGTTTTTGGTGAAGGTACTACTGGCGCGAGGCAAGATGGGGAGGTGGCATATTCTGGTGGTAATCGTCGGCAAGGTGAACAGTGACAATTCTGTTCGAACTTGATCTCATCGCAAATAATACAATAATCGTGGTATAAACTGGAGGGATCGAAACTACATTCCATTGTGATTCGAATTAACGTTCAAAATATTAACGAAGGACGGAAGCAGGACATGGCCCAAATGTTTTTTTTTTGAGGAAAAAGTTTTTTAGAAGAACACGCTAGTGCGCCACGCTTGGCCCAACATGCAAGGCCTGTTGTTTTCTTCTTTAATTTTTTATCTTTTATGTTACATTGTTCAATTTAAATAACTTTTGAATTGTTTGAACACTCAAACTGATCTCAAACCTTTTGAAAAAGTTTATTTGGCTGACTCGGATTATTTCATGTCGAAATAAAAATATTTGCAACATTTTGTTTTTCTTATATATTTTTACGGACGCCAATATCTAGCGTCCTTGTCCATGGGAGAACCCCATCAACGATTTATTCGCCAGGGGGAAAGGCCTACTTAATTGGTATATATATATATATATATATATATATATATATATATATAAATTACATGACCCCCCCCCAAGATCATTTTCTTATAAAAACACATAGAAAATCTAAAAATTGAAAAATGTCATGCTCTGAACTTATAAAAATTCTGTCCTCTAATTTCAGAAATTAATGTTAAAAATACATATTTCAACTTGCCGTGGTCCTACAATTTGAGTTGCCATATGAACACAAAAAGAAATAAAAAATGCCATCTCTTAATGAACAAGAAATGACATAAAAAAATATCATCTCTTAATAATTAAAGTTGCATCTCTTAATAAAAATGGTAACTCTTAATAATAAAAATAACATCTCTTTATAAAAAAAATACCATCTCTAATAATAAAAAATGACTTCTCTTAATATAAAATGTCATCTCTTAAGATAAAAAATTCATCTCATAATCATAAAAATGCCATCTCTTAATATAAAAAATACCATCTCTTAATAAAATATGACATCTCTTGAATAAAATGCCATCTCTTGATAACAAATGCCATCTCTTAAATAAATAAAGTGACATTTATTAATAGAAAATGCCACCTCTTATAATAAATAAAAATGATATGTGAACTAGTTTGAAAATTTATATGCTGCCATGTTTATTTCCTAGAGAAAATGCCATCACTTAATATAAAAATGTCATATCTAATAAAAAATGTCATCTCTTAATAAATAAAGAAAATGCCATCTCTTAATAAAAAATGCCATATTTTATAATAAATAAAAAATGCCATATGACATAGTTTGAAAATTTATAACTGCCATGTTGATTATTCCTAAAAAAATGACATCTGATGAAATAAAAGAAAAAGGAAAAATTGCCATCTCTTAAAAGTTTATTTCACAAGAAAATAAAGAAAACTAATAAAAACTAAATAAAATACTAAATGTGCAATGCTCACATGGTAAAGCCTAAATACCAGTAAACATGCATAATGGAAAACTATTTGGTTCATTCAATGGGACATGATATATAAGAGAACATGCAACAAATGAGCTCTAAAAATGCGTAAAATATAGAGCAATTAGAAGCCTGAACCGGGGGGGGGGGGGGGGGGGGGAGGGGCGTACGGAGTTGCTGGCCAAAAACCGGCACTGGGCTCTAAGTTAATAGGTTAGATCAACTTTCAAACTGTTGATATCCAATCTGACGACGCAGCCAAACCCAACCACCCATCTCCAGTCCCTGATCTATCTTTCCAATGTCACCGAATCGAGCAGAGGCCGCCGGCGGCGGCGTCGCCGGCCTCCCGCCTAGCCAACATCCGAGACCGCCCGAGCCTCCTCGACCGCCTCGCCTTCGCCGCCGCCTTCGGCATGCCGTAGGCGCCATTGCTCGTCTTGCCCAGCGACACCACGGGGACGGCCACGCTCTTCTCACGGCGCCGTGGCCTTCGCCACGGCAGTGGGCCGCGTGTGGAGGCTAGTGCCCTCGTGCCACGGCATCGCCAAGGCCGGCACCAAGTGTGCCAGGTGGCCAAGGCCGCCCTCGCGCGACAGCATTGAGGACGCCGTCCACCATGAGGGCAGGTTCTACTCCATCACTTACTCCGGCGAGTTGGAGGTGTGGGAGCAGGACGCCGATGGTACCGGCGTGTTCACCAGTGTGGTGGTAGCGCGAGGGCAGCCGTGGTGCGACCATAGCAAGTACCTGGTGACGGCGTCGGTCGGTCGGCTGATGGTCGTACTCAAGCAGTCTGATAAGGTCACGCATCGGCTGACATTCAAGGTGCTGGTCCTTGACGCGGGTGCCAAGCAATGGAAGGAGGTGGACGACATCGGCGACGCTGCGCTGTTTGTTTGGGTGAATGGTTCGCTGTGTGTGTCGACGAGGGAGCACCCTGTGCTTAGGGCCGGCTGTGTCTACTGCACTGTCGACGATCTTTCGGCTCGTAGATATAGCGGCTGAAGGTTGGTTTTGTGGGTCGCTCATATAATTTTTAGGGGCCGGTCTTAGATATAGCGTACCAGTTTGGACCACAAAAAAAGCAAAAACCGCTATATCGGCCGGAATTATGCGGGGCAGCGAGGTTATAGCGCATCTGCTAGAGTTTTCTTTTAAGATGAAGCGGTCATGCCCTGAAATTGTTTGTGTCATGTCATGCAACAGTCATGGATTACGTATCCACCACTAATCTTTTGCTAAATGTCTTCAAAATACTGACAGCAAGTATCTTGAATTGGAACACCACCTTGAGGTTTCACAAAGCCTTCTGCTACCTAAATTTCAGTTAACCTTGTCTTCTTAAATTTCTAATCTTTGGAGGCAGAAAGCGCATAATGTGAAGCATTGCTTCAAATAGAATGGTGAATATATGTAGCTCAACCTCTTTGGCGAACCGGGCCGCCTTAACTATGCATTCCTGGTCGTGCCGCCGAGCCTCCTCCCGTCTGTTATCAAGCCAAGCTCGTGGTCGCTGTCATCATGCTGACGAAGCTCCTTACATCACCACTGTGGTGTCCGGAGAGTTAAGTTTAAAGAAGTGGTAAAGGAAGTTAAATTTGTGTACCACCAATTTTTCTGCCAATGCAACAGAGGAGGCAGAGTTTTTTTTTCCGGGGAAGAGAGGAGGCCGAGTTGGAACGAGGTTGGTGGCTTTTGCACTGTTGATCCTACTCAGAAGGCGGCAGCAGCGCCGCCATCGCACCGATCTAGGGTGAGCGCCCCCTCTTGAACCACCCTTGATTGGATTTCGCTTACAGCATCTGCGTCTTGGCTTTCTTCTCCAAATCTTTGATACTAGAACAATTTTTTCCTGTATTTTTTACCCCAAAATGGACATCCATTTTGTGAATTTCGAGATCTTTCCAGAATTTCTCCGGCCAACTGGAGGCATACTCCGGCCAACTGGAGGCATGGGAGGAGCACGACGCCTACACCCGCGACGTGTTCACAAGCACGGTGATCGCGCCAAAGCTGCCCCTGCCGGACCACCGCCAGTACCTCGTGGCGGCGCCAGGCGGGCAGCTGATGGTCGTGCTCAGGGAGTTCGACGATCGGCAAACGCGCTCCTTCAAGGTGCAGGTCCTCGACGGCGGCAGGGAGGGGTGGAAGGAGACGCACGACATCGGCGACACCGCGCTGTTCGTCGGGGTGAACGGTTCGCTGTGTGTGCCGACGAGGGAGCACCCGGAGCTCAAGGCTGGCTGCGTCTACTACTACAACCAGGATGATCCGGGGGCGTGCAACGGCAACTACAACTACAATGGCGTCTGGGTGTTGACCCTCAAGGATGGCATAGGGCAGTACCAGAGCCTTGGGCAGTACCGGAGCTGGCCACCGCCGGCATGGTTCATGCCTTCCATCCCATGATAATTGATAAGACGTTTTTTTGACACTAAAGTATTTTATTATGTACATTACTAAAGTTCAGATGCAGTAACATGCCTCTGAATTAAGGAAACAGATTTAAGGAAACAGTTCAGTTTAATTTTCGGTAAAAAAGGCTTCAGAATTCAGGAAACAGTTTGATTTTCAGCTTCTTCTTTTTGCATTTCAGATTGCAGCACAGCAAACAAAGGTGGCCGTGGCCCTTTTAGATATTCTGAGGGAACAAAACTTTATTTTTTGCTATGATGGTGCAACCAAAATTAGTAAGTAATTATTGCCTTCTGAGGTTTCTGGATTAACAAGTTTAATTCAGAACTAAACAGAGAAGAGTAATTATAATGATCTATTCCAAACTGCAACCAAGCTAACAGCAAGCTGCACTTGTTTTCCATATTGGATAGATTGTTTCTCTAAAGTGATTTATTGCAGTGTGCAGCAGAGCTACTATCTAAGGTAGTGTACTTTATTGAGCTCACTACTTGAGAGCCTGTTTGGTTTTTAGACTAGTATTTTGCCTTTTGACTGTTCCAAACTGCAACCAAGTTGGCAGGGCTTCATAAACCAACTCTGAATAAGTTGTCTTTCTGCCTGCCAACATTGTTTTTAGACTAGTATGTTGGCTGTATATAGTTTGAGCAATGAATAGGCATTTGAGCCATAGAGTGTTGTTGGAACTCTTTGATGTAGCAGACTGAGTTCCTCACCTTCTCCGATTTTTTTTTTCACCGTTGCTCCATAGAGTGTTGTGGCATGCATCACAAACCAACTCTGAAATAAGTTGTCTGCCTGCCTGTCGATGATCAAGGTTAGTTTGAATAATGAACATGTAGATTTTTCTCAAGATATATACATATATACTGAGGTTTCAGTAACTAAAGAGAAAGAACACTTGGCTAGCCTAAGGTTTGATGTAGGAGTGGAGCTTTTAGAGAAAGAACATGTAGATTTTTTATGCCTCTAGATGATCACTTGAATCTGCTTAATTTTCAGGTCCGATGGCTGCTCGAATAGAAAGCTGATGTCCTATGAGCTTTAGCATCATAAACAAACTCTGGGATATGTTGGCATTTGAGTTTAATAATTACAATGCATTCATTCATGAGCACTGGTATATTGTTGGTTGTATATAGTTTGAGCAACGAACCGGCATTTGAGCTGTAGAGTGTTGTTGTAACTCGTTGATGCAGCAGACTGAATTCCTCACCTGCTCCAGAGAAACACTATTTATTTGTTTTTCACCAACAGAGTCCTGCATTTTTTTGTCAAGATATTTATATAATAGTTGGGTTTCGGGGAAGAGGTTTGAGAATTAAATGAACACAAGAGGTTGGTTTGCAACTTTCTTGATGCCTTGTAATTTCTATTGATATCAAACTGCAACAGAGCTGGCTTCAGACTTGAGGCTGCTTGCTATGAAAAGCTGCACATGTTCTTCAGGATGTTGGAAATTGCTGTATGGGTGGCTCGTCAACCGAGAGACGAAGGAAATGGTCATCTTCAATGCCCTTGCCTCGCTTTTCCTATGATCATGATCCGATCCGATAATCCCATCCGGGAGTATAAATATGTACATTGATAAAGATTTGAGAGCAATGCATTGCGTTGCTTCTATGGAGGAAAGAAAGAAGCAACCTTTCATTCATTCTTTTGCTCTTCTATGTCTGGTCATTGCTTGACAAGAGGGAAACTCCAGACTAGACTGTCCTCTGCAGTTCAGACGTACATTGCCAACCAAATTGGTCCATTTCACCTTGCTATATTAAGCATTTGATCCCCTAGATTGAAGGGAATCAAGCTGACGACAATTTGCCGATTTCTATCTACTCAAGTAACGGCGACCATTTATGTTTTTCTGAGGTTTCTGGATTAACAGGTTTAATTCAGAACTAAACAGAGAAGAGTAATTGGTATGATTTATTCCACACTGCAATGAAGCTAACAACAAGCTGCACTTGTTTTCCAGGTTGATAGATTGTTTTTCGAAAGTGATTTATTGCATTGTGCAGCAGAGATGCTAACTAAGGTAGTGTACTTTATTTAGCTCACTAACTAATACAGTAAGTATATGCATGTGCTGCTGGTGCTTGGCTGACTTGAGGGCCAGTTTGGTTGGCAGGGTTTTCAGACTTAGTATTTTGCCTTTTGATTGTTTCAAACTGCAACCAAGTTGTGGCATGCATGCTTCATAAACCAACTCAAGAATAAGTTGTCTGTCTGCCTGCATCATGAAGCAACTCTGGAATTAGTTGTGCATCTGCCTGCCTGTCGATGATCAAGGTTAGTTTGAACAATGAACTGGCAGATTTGAGGGGTAGGGTTTTCATGCCTTTGATCATTGAATGGAGTAAGCAGCAGAGCAGACTTTTCTCAAGATATACACACATAAAGTTCGATGTAGGAGTGGAGCTTGCAGAGGCTTAGATGAATACACTTGAATCTGCTGCATGAATAGAAAGATGTTGTCCTATGTATGTTGTTGGTTGTATATAGTTTGAGCAATGAACCGGCATTTGAGCAGCAGACTGAATTCCTCACCTGCTCCAAAAAACAATACTTATTTGTTTTTCACCAGCATTTTTGTCTGTCAAGATATTTATGTGTATTTATATAATATTGGGGGAAGAGGTTGAGAATTAAATGAACACAAGCGGTTGGGTTGTTACTTTCTTGCTGCCTTGTACGAGTAATTTCTATCGACAACAAACTGCAGCAGAGGAGCTGGGTTGGAGCAGCTCCGCGCGATTATGCTGGCGCTCCCTCCACTCCCGGAGCTGCAGTTAGGGAGCGGAGGGGATCCGGACAGGGCCTTAAGATGGTCCTGAAAATCTGAGCATGGAAAACATGACATACTAGCAGGGCTGGGGCTCAACTTTTTTGCCCAAAGCCTGAGAAAAGCACAATGACACATAATTATATTAGAATGAGATTGTTCACGTGTTGTCGCAGGTACTCCGCTCTCAAATAATTATATTACTCGTAAATTAACTTTTGTAAGACAAACTCGTAAATTAGTGTTTCCAAACCTTTCATTCATTCTTTTTCTCTGCTTTTTCTGGTCATTCCGGATGTATATTACCAACCAAATCGGTCCATTTCAAGCATTTGATCCCATTGATTTTAAGGAATCAAGCTGACAACATTTGCCAATTTCTATCGCTAGCTACTCAGGTAACGGCGACTGTTTATGTTTTTCACTTTGCAATAAGAGTGGTGGTGTGCTGATGGAAAAAATAAACAGTCGTCTTCTGTTTATGTTTTTCACTTTGCAATAAGAGTGGTGCTCTGCTGGCGTTAAAAATAAACAGACGTGTAGCGATAGAAATCATAATAATTAAGCTGCGACAAAGCTCCATATACTCCCTCCGTTTCTTTTTAGTCTGCATATAAAATTTGGTCAAAGTCAAATTTTATAAAGTTTGACTAAATTTATATTAAAATATATCAACATTCATAATATCAAACCAATACTATTAGATGAATTATGAAATTAATTTTCATACTATATAATTTTAGCATTGTAAATGTTGATATTTTTTGATATAAATTTGGTCAAACTTTGCTTAGTTTGGCTTTAAACATATCTTATATCAAGCTGAGCATGGCTCCCCCCTCCACCACCCCTCTGGCGACTCCTAGGGCGACTCCACCGGCGATCCATGGCGATCCAACTTTGTGAATCCCTCCGGCCAAGATGGTGCCACCTCTCCTGGACCTTTCTCCGGGGGTGGAAATTGCCAACAAGGTTAGAGCCCGATTCTTCACTTCTGTTCATTGCCTCGATCCCAACCACGCATTTCATCGGGTGGTCTCCTTTAGCCATTCTTCCTTCCTCCTAAATGTTGAACACGTTGGCTTAGCCCTAGAGGCTTGCATTGGGGGGTCTCCATCCCATCTCAATGTTTCTCTCATTTGTGGACAAGTTTTTAAATTCTCTGTTATATCAAAGGCGGTTGGATTTATGATCTATCGCTTAAGATCTTTTCGATGCCCCAGCTTTTCATGTCATTTTCACCTTTGGGGTTTTGGTGGACCTGCATGGATTAGAGAATACAATCTTTTGGCTTTACGAGCTAGATCACGAATGGACTACGGTCTCTAGAACCCCTCCTGGTCATCTCACCGGTGCAAATTCTGTTCCCATTGGTGCACGGCGTCCACCCAACCCATCATCATGCTCAACTCCGGCTTCCGTCAACAATACCCCGTCAACCTCGTATCACGAGCCAACGGCGAGCGGGATTATCTCCATTCAAAATTCTATCCGCAGAGACCCAACTTCGAGGCCTACCGATTCACCACAGCCCACCACCACCCTTCTCCTGACTGGAGCCCAGCCCACTTCCATCACCAACAACCGACCCACTCAAGCCCACCGCACCAAACTAGGCCCACCTGGCCATAAACAGACTCCTATTTTATCTTTCTGCGGTAAATGCTTATCCTCTGGGCAGCTATGTATCGACTGCAAAAATCAGTTTAGATGCCGATCTTGTTATCATTACGGGCATATTTCCCGTTTCTGTTTATTATCCAAAAACAAAACCCTTGTCTATCGGGTCAAATCCCACCAAACTCCCCCTCACCCCCCACACCCGTACCCGATAACCCAGACGGCGACTCGTCTCCCCAAAACCCCACCCCTCCCCCTCTATTCGACCGCCAAGCCTGCCAAACCCCCTGCTCTGCTCCGTCGTGTTTCTCCATTGTCGCCCCAACTTCCTCTGTCACCATGGCCACCTATCCATGCGACCCCCTCCCGCTCCTTCCCCCAGGCACTGCCATCATCGAAGCCCATGGAGACCGCCGTCGTCGATCCTTCCACTACCTTGGCGGAGAAGCTCTGGTCCAATCGGGGGATTGGGCCATCATCTCCCTCGCCCCGCCGCCGGACCCCAACTAGTTCGACACGGACGACATGCTCATTCGTCACTATCTTGACCATGAGCGTGGCTTCCGCATTGCTGAAGTATCAAGGTGCGGCATGGGAGCCGCTCTCGTCCGCTTCCAGCACGCCTGCGACATCGACACTGCTATCGCCAACAGTCCCTACTTCGTAGGTGACTCGACACTATGTGTGATCCGTCACGACCGAGGTATAAACTATCGAGACTACACCTTCTCCCATGATGTTTGGATCATGATGGTCAATTTCCCTCTTGAGGCATGGAGGCCAGACAAAGTCCGTGAATCTGTTAGTGGGTTTGCTAAGTTTTTAGTATGGAATAGAGATTTATCCAATAGAGCTTGTATATTGGTCAAGATTAGAGTGCCTGATCTTTTGGAAATACCTGTCAGTCATGTCATATGTGAAAGCCTAGATGATTATGGCCATGGACAGTCTTGGACTAGTGCTGTGTATATTCTGTCAACTGAACTCCTTGGGGCTATGGGTGGCGATGAAGATCCGATCCCACCTGACGGTGTCTTGCACCCCATGCCTCATGCTCCATTTGGTGGTATATGGCACGATGCTGATTTTGTGCACAATGAAAACCCTCATGCTGCGCCTGCTGCCCACCATGCCCCTGAAGATGCACAAGAGGACATGCCCATGGTGAACACCCCACCCCAAGACCCTGAGATTGCTCATCAGGATCAGCCGTTTCAACCTGCAATTGAAGCTGCTGATGCATTTGTTGCTCTGCATGACATGATGTCAAAAATTATCTCCAATGCACCTGATGTTCTTGAGATGCTAGAGGGTGTTGCTGTGGTCAGTACCCGTGTCCAGTTGATCAATGTTGATGAGGTCCATGGTCCTGGGAAGAAATGCCTGCTGACTGTTGTCACTGAAGCCCCACCTGAACCGTTGATCTCCACTGTTATGATTTCTGAAGAGCTGGATCTCTCTGAAACTTTTGGTGTTGCCCTGTCGCATGGGCATGAACCTGACATGTCACCTGCCATGCTATATTTCATGGCTAGTAATCCAAACTCTCCATCTGCTGAGCCATCCCAGGGGCTGCCCAAGGAACCAACTGCTCCTCCTGCCATCCCCTCCGTGCATGTGGTCAGAAAAAGGAAGAAGTCCAATGCTCCACTTGATGTAAATGATCTGCGCCGCAGCCGCCGCCTTGCTGGTCTGAGTGTGGGCTTCAAGAACGAAGCTGCTGCAAACAAAGCCAAAAACATCAGCAACTGCCAGAAGAATCTGAACACTGAATTTGAGCATGAAGTCAGAGACCCAACTGCTCCTCCACCACCTGAACTTCCACTTGGAACCATCCAAGCTCTTGCTACTAAGCAGTGCATGATTCCTCCTGAGGAGGTTTCTGAAGAGAAGCTGTTGGCCAAGGTGGACCATGAATGAAGAACTTAGTTGCTCTAATTGGTCTTGTTATATCAAGATCAATGATGGATTCAGAAAGTGTGTTTACTTTATCTGCATTTGGACTATATTATCCGTTTTTATTAAGAACCTGGGTTGTAAGGAGTTAGACTCCATATTATATGTTTATGAGTGGAACATCATGCACTATTTATGTTATGTTTTAAGAGGTTTGAATGGTCAATTGAGTATGTATCTGATGCTTCTTAGCATTATGATTTATCAGTTCACATGGCTGTCATATTTCATCACATCCTATGATTGTTGCCATGTTTCTTTGGATTTGATTAAGTCTATCCAAGATAATCACTGTCCTACTAATTTGATCAATGAATAGAAACTGGAACATACTAAATTGGAATGTCAGAGGGATAAATTCCCAGATTAGATGGGATGATGTTAGATCAAAAATTGAAGAAAGCAACTGGATAATAGACCCTGACTTTCCCAAATACTTTAGCACACCCACTTGCTAGAGTCACATCAGATCATATTCCTATACACATTCAGATAGGCAGTGATATTCCAAAATCCTCTATATTCAGATTTGAAAATTATTGGCTTGAATTTGATGGGTTCTATGAGACTGTTATTCAATGTTGGAACAGAAATCAACAATTGACAAACTCTGCCAAGGATACTGCTGCCAGGTTTAAATGTCTCAGAATGGGTTTAAAAAAATGGAGCAAAAATCTATCAAAACTTAACACTAATATTTCTGCTTGTAACTATGTTCTATCTATGATTGATGGCATTGAGGATCAAAGAAATCTGAGCACTATTGAAGCAAACTTCATAACTATTATCAAGAATCACATAGCCAAGTTATTGGAAGTCAAAAGAATATGTTGGAAATCTAGGTTTAAGATGAGAAGTATTCAGCTTGATGATGAAAATACTGAATTTTTTCATGCCATGGCTACCCAAAGCTACAGGAAGAATCTCATAACTTCTCTACAAGATGAAGATGGGATTCCTTTCCAAAATCATGATCACAAGGCTGCCATTATTTGGAAATCATACAAAGATAGATTGGGAAAAGCTATCAACCCCCCTATGTTATTCAACCTTGAGGAACTTATTCAGCGTAAAGATCTATCTGAACTTGAGGCCCCTTTTTCCATGGATGAAATTGACCAAGTGATTAAAGACATCCATTCTGACAGAGTACCAGGACCTGATGGGTTTAATGGATTATTTCTAAAGAAATGTTGGGATATCATCAAACAAGATATTTACACTATGATCTGGGATTTTTTTGAAGGGAACATTGATATTCAGAGCATTAATACAGCTTTTATTACTCTCATCCCAAAGATTACAAACCCTATTGACATGAATGATTTCAGACCCATTTCCTTGGTCAGCCTTCCTCTCAAAATCATCACAAAACTTATGGCCAATAGAGCTCAAAAAATCATTACCTCGGTCATTCATCAGAATCAATATGGTTTCATAAAAGGGAGAAATATCCAGGACTGCTTGGGATTTGCATTTGAATACATTCATCTATGCCATCAGTCTAGAAAACCTATCATCATACTCAAACTTGATTTTGAGAAAGCTTTTGACAAGATTGAATACAATGCTATTATTGCCATGTTGAAAGCTAAGGGATTTGGTCCAAGATGGATAAATTGGGTAACCAATATACTCAATACTGCATCAACATCTGTCCTGTTAAATGGTGTTGCTGGGAAAAAAATTATATGCAAAAGAGGAGTCAGACAAGGAGATCCTCACTCTCCACTTCTATATATCATTGCTGCTGATCTTCTTCAGTCTATTATCAATGCTACTTGGGCAAATGGTGAAATCACTCTCCCCACAAATCAGGCATATGGCCTTGACTACCCTATTATTCAATATGCCGATGATACTTTATTGATCATGCCTGCTGATGAAGAGCAACTCAGCCATCTCAAATACCTGCTTAATCTATTCAGTATGTCCACTGGGCTATTTGTTAATTACAGCAAATCATCCATGATTCCAATAAATATGGATCAACAATCAATCAACAATCTTGCAAACTCTTTTGGTTGTAAAGTTGGAAGTCTTCCATTCACCTATCTTGGGCTACCTATGGGCACCACCAAACCCTCTGTTCATGACCTCATTCCAGTTATATCTAGAATTGATAAGAGATTATCAGGGGTGGCCAGGTTCATGAACCATTCTGGGAGACTCACTTATGTCAACTCCGTTGTTGCTTCAATGCCTATATTTGCCATGTGTTCACTTAAAGTCCATGTCACCATTCTGGACCATGTGGATAAATCTAGCCGAAATTTTTTTTGGTATGGAAATGAAATCAATAAAGGTGGTAAATGCCTGGCCAGCTGGGAGATGATATGCAAACCCAAACAGCAAGGAGGATTAGGGGTTTTGAATCTTAGAGAACAAAATAAAGCTCTTCTCATAAAGCACTTGTTCAAGTTCTATAATAAAGTGGATGTCCCATGGGTAAAATTAATCTGGGAAGCTTACTACCACAACAATGAGGTCCCTCATTACAACAGAAGCAAATGATCCTTTTGGTGGAAAGATTCCATGAAAATGTACGACTTTTTCAAGGAAATGACTACTTGTGACATCAAATCTGGTTGCACTAATCTACTATGGGATGACATATGGAATGGTGATATTAGGAAAACTAAATACCCTGAGCTTCACTCTTTTACCCAAAAGGAAAGCATATCAATCAAAGAAGCCAAGAAACTGGATAACCTTTATAGTCTGTTGCAACTTCCACTCTCCATTCAAGCCCACCAACAATTCCACTTACTATCAGGAGAACTAAACAATATCAGAAACTCAGATGATAAGGACACATGGACCTTCAACTGGGGTAACAATAAGAACATTACAAAGAAGATCTATGGATATCTTATGAATGGTGAAGATGCAGCTGACACATTTAAATGGATATGGAAATCATGTTGTCTTCCAAGACATAAATTTTTCTGTTGGCTCATGCTAAATGACAGAATAAATACATGTGATCTTTTGACTAGAAAATGCATGCACCTGGATTCCACTGTATGTGTTCTATGCAACAATGAAGACTATGAAGACATGACTCATCTTCTATTCACTTGTCCATTTAGTCAAGGTTTCTGGTGGAACATTGGATTTGAATGGAATTCGGATATGGAGATCAACAATATGATTATTGATGCTAAGCACAGATATAAAATTGACCACTTCATGGAAATCATGATTTTTGGTTGGTGGAGCATATGAAACCAAAGGAATGGGCTGATCTTTGAAGGGATACCTTGCTCAATAAATGATTGCAAGATTGACTTTGTCAGATATTTCAAAATGACCATGCTGAGGGCTAAACCCACTCTAAAAGAGGGCATGTCTTCATGGATAGACAATATTTAATTTTTCAATAATTTCCTTACTTTCCTCCCCTAGATTGTTTCTTCTTGGTTGTCCCCCCAACAACCAATTGATTATGTAATTTGTATATTCTCTTTATAAATGAAAATGACTCATAGTAGGGGATTTACCCTACTGTTCTTTGGTAAAAAAAACATATCTTATATACGGAGTAAAAAGAAACAGAGGGAGTATTTATGAAGTTACTAAATAAAAACGATTTCTAGTTGAACTCCTAAAACTTGACTCCCTGGAAAAAAAATCTTCATACATTCTTCTAAGTTTTTGTTTACATACTACATTCCACCTACATATTTGCACACATATTAAATCAAAACTTGATAATAAAAGTTCACACAATTCATGAATATTACAAATTTGAAGTTTATAAATCATTTTTTTAGATTCAAACACACGAAAGGATCCAAATAAAGTAAAGAGCATAAAAGAAGCACAACAATCAAGTGTTACAGAGTAGCCATTGACGCTTAACAATATCATCTTGGAGCTGGATATGAGCTTCTTGGTTCTTGATGCTTCGAAGCGCTGCGAAGAATCTATGCATCATGTTTGCATTGTGTTCTCGCTCAACACCCCATTGGAGATATACTGAAAGTTCTCTAGCATGCCTCTCTCATCTTCAATGATCACTAGTGGTCAGGGCGCCACCACTAGTAGAAAACCGGCCTTTTGTCCCGGTTCCTGAACCGGGACTAAAGGGTCGTTACTAATACCCTCACCCTTTAGTCCCGGTTCAAACCAGAACCGGGACAGATGGGCCTCCACGTGGCCGCTGCCGGCAGCCCAGGCAGGGGGGCCTTTGGACCCGGTTGATGACATAAACCGGGACCAAAAGGCTTCCACGCGTCAGCAGGTGGCTGGAGCTGAGGTTTTTCTTTTTTTTAAAAAAGTGGCTGTTTTAGGGGTTTAGGGGGTTATTTTTAGGTTGTTATTAGCTAGCTAATAGAGAGAAGTGTCCTCTCTTATATGTAGTCCTTGGTTTACCTACGCTACTGCTATGTTCATTTCACCCGCAGATATATATATATAATAACTCATGCATGCTCGCATCATACATCATCATATATAATAACAAGTCCTACTAATTAATCAAGCATCATCATACAACTTCTACTCGTTATTAATAATAAGTCATACGATCATCATCCTCATAGTCATCGAACCCAACCCTACATATACACTAGTAGAAAAAGGGTCAAACGTGAAGCACATTAGTGTCGGTTTGTATTTGAGCCGGCACTAATGTACACATTAGTGCCGGTTCCAACGGCTAGCCGGGCCGCTTTCATTAGTACCGGTTCGTGCCGAACCTTTAGCACCGGTTCGTGCCACGAACCGGTACTAATGAGAGTGGTGGCAGGATGTTGTCAGAATGGGGCCCCTCCAGCCCCTCCAGCCCCTTTAGTACCGGTTCTTGGCACGAACCGGTACTAAAGGTCGTCCTACATAGACCCTTCGTCCACCCGAGCTCGCTCTGTTCTTCCCCTTTCCCCTCTCCTCTCTGTTCTTCCCCTCTTCCTCTCGAGCTCATCACACATTTTGCCCAAAATTTGTCAAGATTTGAAGGCCCCCATCCATTCAAATGATCACAAAGGTTAGCAACTTTGTCCTTTCATCTCTCATTGCTAGATTAGCTCTTGCAATGCTTTATATAGTGATTAATTTGTTAGTTTAGTAATTTGGGAGGATATATATATATATATATATATATATATATATATATATATGTGCTAGTATTTGATTTATATGCAATTTGAGGTCAAAAATAACACTTAGTTTGCATATGTAGGTGTGGTTTACTTAGTGCCTTCTAAATCTCCATCGTAGCCACCGTCGATCGCCCGCACCGTCCCGTCGCCGGCACCACCTTGTGGTGAGCCTCTTGTTCATGAAATTTTATATAAAAATTGATGTTTGTGTGATTTGGATATATAGTTACTCGTATAATTATCTTACCCGTACGTTGTTTGTTATACATATAGTGCCATGGTTTTGATATCCGTCCCCGTCGGCCCTAGTCCTTGTTATGATTCAGATGTGGTATGTATATTCTCTTTTAAAACTAGTTGCATTTTGTGTTTATGACAAATTATGCCCATCAAGTTGACATAGAAATTTTTTCTAGGAGGTATGTGAACCGGAAATTCCAACCGACCCTATTGCCGAGAGGTTAAATTTAGCTGAAAGAGAAAACGAGTACTTGAAAGAAAAGTTGAAAAGAATTGAGGGGGAGAAGATGGAATTGGAGTTGCATGTTGCCGATGTCGTCGATGATCACAAGATCAAGATGGAGAAAATGCGCTTGAAGATTAGAAAGATTAAAAAATATGCCATCGATAGTGAGGCTTGGTATCATTATGCTGTTGGATCCATTGTTACCTTAGTTGCGATCTTGATCGTATTTGTTGTTGCATTTAAATGCTTTAGCTAGAGAGTTATTTGTTTGTTGCATTTAAGTGTTGTATGAACTTTATGTATGAACTTGTATTAATTTGGTCTATTCGGTGTTGTGTAATGAAGATGAGCCGGCAATGGATGTACGATGACCGATGCTCTCCCCAGTTCGTTGAGGGCGTGCATACTTTTCTGCTTGCGGTTGAGGCAAACAAGCGGGCAGATGGTTTTATGCCTTGTCCATGTGCTCGCTGTAAGAATGGTAACAATTACTCTACGTCAAGAACCATTCACGTCCACCTGTTTAAGTCCGGTTGCATGCCCCATTATAATGTTTGGACCAAGCACGGAGAAAGAGGGGTTATGATGGAAGACAATGAAGAAGAAGAGGACGACGACAGCTATCCTGGCCATGGGTTCCCTGAATACGATGATACAACAATGGGGGAAGAAGCTGAGCCGGTAATGCGGGAAGAAGTTGAGCCGGCAATGCGGGAAGAAGCTGAAGAAGAGGCATCAGATGAGCCCGTTGATGATCTAGGTCGGGCCATTGCCGATGCAAAGAGAAACTGCGCAAGTGATTTGGAGAAGAAGAAGTTGCAGCGCATGTTAGAGGATCACAAAAAATTGTTGTACCCGAATTGCGTAGGTGACAAGAAAAAGCTGGGCACCACACTGGAATTGCTGCAATGGAAGGCAGAGAATGGTGTATCTGACAAGGGATTTGGAAAGTTGCTGGTAATGATAAAGGATATGCTTCCAAAGGACAACGAATTGCCCGAGAGTATGTACGAAGCAAAGAAGGTTGTCTGCCCTCTAGGGTTAGAGGTGCAGAAGATACATGCATGCCCTAATGATTGCATCCTCTACCGCGGTGAGTACGAGGATTTGAACGCTTGCCCGGTATGTGGTGCATTGCGCTATAAGATTAGCCGCGATGACCCTGGTGATGTCGAGGGCCGGCGCCCCAGGAAGAAGATTCCTGCCAAGGTGATGTGGTATGCTCCTATAATACCACAGTTGAAACGTTTGTTCCAAAACAAAGAGCATGCCAAGGCGATGCGATGGCACAGAGAAGACCGTAAGAAAGACGGAAAGTTGAGAGTACCCGCTGACGGGTCGCAGTGGAGAAAAATCAAAAGAAAGTACGGGAAGGAGTTTGCAGATGACGCAAGGAGCCTATGGTTTGGTCTAAGCACAGATGGCATTAATCCTTTTGGGGAGGAGAGCAGCAACCATAGCACCTGGCCTGTGACTCTATGTTTGTATAACCTTCCTCCTTGGTTGTGCATGAAGCGGAAGTTCATTATGATGCCAGTGCTCATCCAAGGCCCTAAGCAACCCGGCAACGACATTGATGTGTACCTAAGGCCATTAGTTGAAGAACTCTTACAACTGTGGAATGGAACAGGTGTACGTGCGTGGGATGAGCACATGGGGGAAGAATTTGACCTAAAGGCGTTGCTGTTCGTGACCATCAATGATTGGCCTGCTCTCAGTAACCTTTCAGGACAGACAAACAAGGGATACCGCGCATGCACGCACTGTTTGGACGATACCAACAGTATATATTTGGCTAATAAGAATGTGTACCTGGGACATCGTCGATTTCTTCCGAGCAGGCATCCCGTAAGAAAGAAAGGCAAGCATTTCAAAGGTGAGGCGAATCACCGGACGAAGCCTCGCCACAGTACTGGTGCTGATGTACATGATATGGTCAAGGATTTGAAGGTGGTCTTTGGAAAGGGTCCTGGTGGACAACCTGTTCCGAATGACGCTGACGGACACGCACCCATGTGGAAGAAGAAATCTATATTTTGGGACCTGCCCTATTGGAAAGACCTCGAGGTCCGCTCCGCAATCGACGTGATGCACGTGACGAAGAATCTTTGTGTGACCCTGCTTGGCTTCTTGGGCGTGTATGGGAAGACAAAAGATACACCTGAGGCACGGGAGGACCAGCAACGTATGCACGGAAAAGACGGCATACATCAGGGTCATGCAAGCTACGCTCTTACCAAAGAAGAGAAGGAAATCTTCTTTGAATGCCTGCTCAGTATTAAGGTACCGTCTGGCTTCTCGTCGAATATAAAGGGAATAATAAACATGGCAGAGAAAAAGTTCCAGAACCTAAAGTCTCATGACTGCCACGTGATTATGACGCAACTGCTTCCGGTTGCATTGAGGGGGCTTCTACCGAAAAATGTTCGATTAGCCATTGTGAATCTATGTGCATTTCTCAATGCAATCTCTCAGAAGGTAATCGATCCAGAAATCATACCAAGGTTACAGAATGATTTGGTGCAATGTCTTGTCAGTTTCGAGTTGGTGTTCCCACCATCCTTCTTCAACATCATGACGCACGTCCTAGTTCACCTATGCAAAGAGATTAACGTTTTGGGTCCTGTATTTCTACACAATATGTTCCCCTTTGAGAGGTTCATGGGAGTCTTAAAGAAATATGTTCATAACCGTGCTAGGCCAGAAGGAAGCATCTCCAAGGGCTGTCAAAATGAGGAGGTCATTGAGTTTTGTATTGACTTTATTCCTGACCTTAAGCCGATTGGTGTTCCTGAATCGCGGCATAAGGGTAGACTGGATGGAAAAGGCACGCTAGGAGGGGAACAAATAATATGTATGGACGGAAATTCTCTCACTGAAGCACACTACACAGTTCTACAGAATTCCGCCTTGGTGGCTCCGTATATGGATGAACACAAGAATTTGCTACGCTCCAAACACCCGGAGCGGTCTGATGACTGGATTACACGTGAACAAACCAGGAGTTCCGCCAGCTGGTTGCAAGCACGTACCATGCATGACACCTCTATTGAAGATGACCTGTACTTGCTGTCCCAGTTACCATCTTCGAATATAATGAATTTCAAAGGGTACGAGATAAATGGTAATACATTTTACACGATCACCCAAGATAAGAAGAGCACCAACCAAAACAGTGGTGTCCGCTTTGATGCAGAAACCAAGACGGGAAAGGAAACATATTATGGTTATATACAGGACATATGGGAACTTGACTATCGACGTGGTTTGAAGGTCCCTTTGTTTCGGTGCAAATGGGTCAATATGACATGAGGCGGGGTAACGGAAGACCCGTAGTACGGAATGACAACAGTGGATCTCAACAATCTTGTGTATGCAGACGAACCATTCGTCCTAGCCAATGATGTGGCACAGGTTTTCTATGTGAAGGACATGTCTACCAAGCCAAGAAAAAGAAAAGATAAGGAAGCGAATGCATCGTACGATGAGCCAAAGCGGCACATAGTTCTTTCTGGGAAGAGAAACATCGTGGGAGTGGATGACAAGACAGACAAGTCAGAAGATTATGAAAAGTTTGATGAAATTGCTCCATTCACACTGAATATTGACCCGAGCATCCCGCTAAATGATGAAGATTTTCCATGGCTACGACGCAAAGGGACACACGCGAAGAAAAAGTTTCACACCCAAAGATCTGGGATGTGATCGGCTTAACTATCATCACTTTCTTCTGTGTTTCACACCCAGGAGGGAATCTCTGTAATAGTTAGGGTAGCTAGTTATGTGTTTTGGCATTTAAAAAGTAGAGAGGGTTACCACAAAAACTAGATGCACTTCGTGTACAAAATGGACAATCTGTTTCGAAGTATCAGGGTTTCGGACGAAAACTCATCCGTTACAAAGGCATTTCATTTTTTAAATAACTTAAGCATTACCAAATTGAATATAATGATAAAACACACTAATATTAAACATAAGAAAAAAGAATCACTGGAAAATGTATTTTTAAAGTTAAGTTATTCACAAACTAGTGATTCACACAAATTTCAAATAATTCAAAATTTAAACTATTCAAATTTAAAAACTACCGGCACTAACTGTAAGTTTCTAAAAACTATCAAAAATATTCACAAAGAAACTCTAAATACAACAAAAAACAACTAAAAATAAATAAAACAAAATAAATAAAGCAGAAAAGAAAAAACTAAATGAAAAAAGCCCACCTATCGGGCCACAGCGGCCTGCATACGACTAGAAACCCAACCTGTTGTTGGGCCAGGATGCAGGCCCACAAGCCCAATAGGCCCCACAGGGCAGAGTAGCAGAGGTAGGCCCAGAAGGCCTGCTTTAGAGAGGAGCTCGAGACAGCAGCGGTGGCGGGGCTTATAAGCAGGTGTGAGCGTCCTTCGGCTAGCGAGGTGGGACTAAACTTCTGCGCCCCTCGCCTGGCAGCGCACACCCTTTAGTACCGGGTCGTGGCACCAACCGGTACTAAAGGGGGGGCCTTTAGTACCGGTTGGAGCCACCACCCGGTACTAAAGGGGGTCGCTTCCCGCCGCTTGGGCTACTAAAACAGACCTTTAGTACCGGTTGGTGGCTCCAACCGGTACTAAAGGTGCCTTCTATATATACAACACTTCGAAAAATTTCATTCTCCCCCTCTGTTTCTTCCCGATCGATCGACGCCGCCCCCGTCCTACGCCGCCCCCGTCGCGCGCCGTTGCCGTCGCCGCCCCCGTCGCCGTCGCCGCCCTCGTCTCCGTCGCCGCCCCGGGCCCGTCCCCGTCCCCGTCGCGCCGTCCCCGCATCGTCGCCCCGTCACGCCCCGGGCCGTCGCCATGCCGTCGCCGTCGATCTGCTGTGAGCTCTCCCCCTCTAACCCCTCTCCGATCCCTCGCCCCCGGTGGCCGCCGCCCCTCCCCGAGCCCATACGTACACACACACACGCACATTTCCTTAATGAAGTTAATTAGTATATACGTATTTTGTATGTTCAATTAGTTTAGATTTTTCAGATTATTATTTTTTCACTAGTATATATGTATGAATGCATGTTAGATGGATATAATTAGTGTTTAATTAGTATGGAATTTTTTTATATAATGTTGTTATATAGAAATGTTAGTTATATAGAAATGTTAGAAATTTTGGAAATGTTAGTTTTAGCTAGCTAGATGAATTAGATTAATTTCAAATTGTATAGAAGTTGTTTTCCTGTTTGTTTTATATAATGTTAGTTTTAGCTAGCTAGATGAATTAGAATAATGTTAGTTTTACATAATGTTGTTTTTCTGTTTTTAATGGATGTATAGAAGTTGTTTTTTCTGTTTTTAGTGTTAGATGCTTAATTAGTATGAAATAGCATATAGAATTTTGACATATGCAATGATAGCATAATTAGTGTTACCTTTGCATATAGTATTTGTTGTCGACGATGCCCGGCCCGCATCCTCGCCGTCGACCCGTTCGCGACGACGTCCTGCTTCAGAGGACCCATGTCCGGGACTGGGCTCCGCCGGGCTAGCACTGGGAGGTTCTACCTTCAGGGGCGCGACGGTTGGTGAGGAACCTGGCCCCGGGTCCCGTCGTCGACCCTCATCTCCTTTGGTGGCATTCGTGTGGGCCACTTTCGGTGCAGAGGGAGCCGGCCCCGCCGGAGGTGGTACGTCGCCGTGTCAGGGAGGAGGACGAGCACGTCCATCGCTACATGGCTGCTATGGACGTCAGGTTCTCCAATACCTGGCAGGTTCTTTGGGGAGATCACCCGAGCTATGATCCAGTGATGGTTCCTTCACTTTGGTTGTCCACCGCCTAGATTACTCTCTAGTATTCGATCTTTATTAGCTAGCTAGCTAGCTAGTGATGTATTCGATATATAATATTCGAGATGATTTATTCGAGATTATATATATTATTTGAGACGATGTATTCGAGATTATATCTATTATTCGAGACGACGTATTCGAGATTAAATCTATTATTCGAGACGATGTATTCGAGATTATATCTATTATTCGAGACGATGTATTCGAGATTATATCTATTATTCGAGATTATACTAAATTGTTTTATATTTCTTTTGGCATAGTTAAATAAAAGCTATGGCGGACAATACCGACAGAGAGAGAGAACATACCATGTTCGATATCATACGCGGGCCAGATGATGATCAGAATGAAGAAGATTTTGACGGCTCCGAATTTCTAAACAACACTGGAGAGGGTGATATGATATTCGATCGCGACGACCGAGAAGATGAAGTCATGAACTACGACGAAGAACATGTTGATCCTGAAACAACAAACACCGGCGAGGTATATATATTTAGATAAGCAGGAATCTGGTGATCATCGCATGTTTTAAATGAGTTGAAGATATATATATATATATATATTAACGAATCGATCTTTCTTCTTTCAGCCATCCGGATTGAGCAAATCTTCAGACAAAAGGACGAAACGAGGCCTGAACAAAAAGTTGAAGGAGGGCGTAAAGTACAATATCGAGGCAATCAGACCTAATGGCGAACCATTAGCGCCTAAGAAGATTGCGGACAAGTTCGTTCGTCAGTGCGGAGTTCTTGTGAAGGACCAACTCCCGATCTCCCTTCAAGAATGGAGAAAGCCAGCAAATCCACGTCCAGATGTTACTTTTGTCGACGAGAATCAAAAAAATCTGCTTTGGGATACTCTCATGGAACATTTCACCCTACCAGATCATTTCACAGAACCGGATGTGTGGAAAGTCAAGAACGCTGCTTTTAGGAAGATGGCGGTTGCATTCAAGAACCACAAGAGAATGACGTGGGAGAAGTACGTCAAGGGAGGAAGGAAGACTCCAGTATTCAAGGGGATACTAGAGAATCAAAGTGCTCATTGGGACGATTTCGTGAAATTCAAGGATTCAGAATTAGCTAAGGAACGGTCGAGAATAAACAAGAAGAATAACGAAAAAAAGGATAAGTTCCATAAGCTGTGGCCAGGTGGCTACGCGGTGGCAATGCCTAAGTGGGATAAGTATGAGAAAGAGATGGAGGATGCAAGTGTCACTCCGGTTACTAAGAGATGGCCCCCCAGGTGCAGGACTTGGTTCTATGCGCATGGGGGGGAGTTGGACCCGAAGACAGGCAATGTTTCGACGAAGGCATGTCTGAACGGAGCCGACGATGCGCTACTTGTTGCAATAGAAGAGGCTCGATCGGGGGTGTTCCAGCCCAACAGAGAGTACGAAGAGCTTACGCGTGCCCTGGGAAATCCTGAACACCCGGGAAGAACACGAGGCAAGGGCGCTATTCCGTGGTATGAGGGGTTTTCGGATTGGAACGCCGACTACAGAACCCGTGCGAGAAAGAAGATTGCGGAGGAGAAGAAGAGGAAGATGGAGGAGGAGCAGAGGAAGCGGGACTATGAACGCCTTCAAGGCCTAGAAGCAAGTCAAGCGGAATTGGCAGCTAAATTCCAGCGGCAGCAGGAGCAGATCGACTCACTTAGCCAGCAAAGGGGGTCTCAGCAGCTGCAGCAGCTAGCGGATGATCCAGCATTGGATACCACCGCCCCATCCATGCCGAGAAGCAGCGTGGGTTCCGCCCCGGGCGACGCATTAGTGCTGGATAGATACCCCGTGGATGACATCACGGAGAACACTAACTGCGAGCTACACTTCAAAATGAAGAACATATCCATGAAGGTGGCGGACGCCGTTGCTTTTTCAAATTCCCCCGAGGCAACCTTCCATTGCAACCCGATTCCAGCGGGCTATGCTCGTGTCTTGGTTGATGAGGTGGTGGACCCATATTCGGAGCTACAACTTGACATTCCTAGAGGTGACGATGAGAACACATTGGGACAGGCCATACATCGTGTCATCCTATAGAGAAAGGATTGCATCATCTTTCGAAGGCCACCGACACCGCGTCACCCGACTCCTCGTCGAAGTCCGCCACCGAGTCAGCAGACTCCCGCTCCTCCAAGTCCACCAACGCATGAGGCCACTCCTCCTCCTCCAAGTCCGGCAAAGTGTCAGGCCACTCCTCCTCCAAGTCCGACACAGCGTCAGGCCACTCCTCCTCGTCCAACTCAGCCCCGTCAGCCATCTCCGCCGCCTCAGCAATCGAGAAGAGACACCCCGCAGCTATGGTGCGTAGCGGTACGAGTCGAGGTGATAGTACAGGAAGTACGGGCGGAGGCAAGCGATATAAATATGGTCCAAACCTCAGTACTCCTCTTCCTGTGAGGGCTTACGACAGGACCGAGGAGCAAACCAATGCCATAGTGCGGGCAGAAGTCGACGCCCATTTTGGACCGAAACCGCCACCGCCGCCAAGGGAGAAAGTGCCTGTGGAAGTAGTTGACCACTTCATTCGTATGGCTCAACCACCAGCTCCTAAGCCTGTTGACTCAGACTATGAGCGCCACATCAGGAAGTTACATCGACAACGTCTACAGAAGGAGGCGAGCTCGAGCTCGAGCAAACAACAAGCAGCTGTCAAAAAATGCGGGAAAACCGTTGCCCAGCTGGGAAAATGGGCGGCGCAATCGATCCCCCCACTTGTTGTGCCGCCAACAACACGTGACAGTACGCGCGCCCAATATTATTGTGGCCAAACGGTTTACGTTCCCGAGGTGGGCGATGTGGTAATAACCCAGGAGCATATAATGCAGGCTGAAGAACTCAAGATCACTGTTGGACAACTCCTCGAGATCGAGGACATGCCTCTGATTACAGAGGAGGAAATAAAACGGAAATTTGTCCGGGGCCAACCTTTGGTTAAGCCAGAAGATGTCAACAAGCTCCCAACGAGAATGTATGAATTGCATCAATGGTACATGGACATTAGCAAGAGATCCGATCGAGAGTCCCTCAAGGTGTATGTCAAGAAGGATGATTACTACCATGAGAAAGCTGTGGCCGTTGAGTATTCTGAACTGTTTCAGTTATACAATCAAGACGCACTCGACAAATCTAACGTCAGTTGCTATTGTCTGTAAGTGATTTCTTTCTGTAATTTAAGTCTCAAGCTAGCTGTAGTGATCCTTTTGATCAATCATTACGTGTAATTATCCTCACTATATTCTTTTCTGTGGTATTATGTAGGATGAAGATGTATGAAATGAGAAAAGGTGGACGCTATGGCATTGGGTTCATTGACCCAAACACCGTTAATGAATACACATGGAAATTAGATGCATATTATGAAAAAGAGGTAGAGGACAGCATGTTCGAGTTCTTGAAGCGCCTCAAATACAATGAAGATATACTACTTCCTTACAACTTCGAGTGAGTCACACTTTCTTGTACTACAAATTCTCTGTTTTTGCCTACTAGCTAGCTACATGTTTTTGCTTACATATGCCCGCTTAATTAAGACATGCAAACGTGTGTGCATGCAGATATCACTGGATCTTGTGTATCATTAAAGTTGACGCCGGAACAGTTGAAATACTGGACTCGCTACTCAAAGCAAATAGTGACTATAACATCTTGTTTGGGATAGTCAAAAGGTAATTTCAATCATTATTAACTATATATCTCGGCCTATTTAGTTCGTCATTTCATGGTATGAACTATTTAATAACCCCTTTATTCATTTTCTTTGTCGGCGGGCAGGGCTTGGGCAAGGTTCATCAGCGTCATGGAAGGCGAATGGAAACCAAAGCTGAAATGGTTTCGAGCCAAGGTAAGTAATTAAGTAGTACTAGCTAGCTAGCTAGCTGCCATCTCTTTAATTATCATGCTTGATTAATTATTATCTGATCAAATTAAATTCCATTCTCGTAATAAAGGCCCTGAAGCAGGCGCAAGGGACTGATCTGTGTGCATTCTGCGTTTGCGAGAACATTCGCATGATGGCGTCCGAAAGGAGCAGATCTCAAAGACAGGAATGGGTACACTTGTCAGAACACTATTCACAATTTTTACACCATTATCGATATCTAGTCACACAACTAATACACATGCATATTGATCTCCTTCTTAACAGTTCAAAGAGGTGCGGGACAAGCTCCTACCAACGGAGCGCGTAGAAGCACTTCAAGAGGAAATAGCGGGATTTTTGCTCGAGCAAGTCATAAATCCGAAGGGAGAATACTATTACCCGCTACCGCCCCCATCGAAAAATACATGAACCACTTCCAATTGTCATCGTGCTCCGAAGGCACCAATCAGGCTAATGCCACTGGCTCCGAAGGCAACATGCATATGTAGGAGAAATTGTATATAGCTATACATGTGTGTATGAGTGAATTAATATGGTGGTTTGTGAGACATGATTGATGATATATATATGATTGGTTCTACTAGAAATTCTATTTATATATATATATATGCATAACGTGTACAATGTGTAGTACTGTAAAATACCAGCAAACGAAAAAGAATTAAAATGGAAAACACAAAATTAAATGAAAAAGAAATCATAAAACCAAACCCCCCCAACATTTTAGTACCGGTTGGTGTTACCAACCGGTACTAAAGGGCTCCCGGCCCCCGGAGCTGGCTCGTGCCACGTGGTTGCCCTTTAGCACCGGTTTGTGCTGAACCGGTACTAAAGGGGGGGGGGCTTTAGTGCCGAAATTTTAGTGCCAGTTACCTAACAGGCACTAAAGGGCCTTACGAACCGGTGCTATTGCCCAGTTCTGCACTAGTGATAATTGTTCTTAGCACATGATCATCAGTATCAGGTAGGACCTAAACACACTTAAGGTAAAATAGCATAAAACAATATAGACCCTGACTCTCCATTATGAAGAATGGAGATCATCCTGTCTCCAATTCTTGCGCCTTGCTTCCTTTTGCTTCCAAGAAGCTCCTTACGACTGTCCATACATTTTTTCCATCCTTTAATTGTCATGTCTCCACTTCTTTTAGAAATCCGGTATGGACAGTTGAGATTCGTAGGATGACCTGGATATATGTTCAAAACACGAAGGCTGCCGCCATTCTGATACATCAAATGAGGCACACAATCCTCTGGGATTCTCTGTTGAAAAACATAGTAATAACTTCGTAGTTAGCAATGATGTACTAGTTTTAGAAGTATGCAAAAAGATGCACGGATGTCGTAATAGTAAAAAAACTTACCTGGGTATCTCCATGGTAGTTACCGTAGTTCAACACGTGCACTAGTGGCACGTATTGACCATAATGTTGAGGAGTTCGATTGTAGATATTGTAATTCTCAAGATCATTACAAAATCCAACCAGATGAGTTTTCTCCTTGTAAGTTAACTCAGAGCCATCGGTGTAGTAAGTTCTATCTACCATCTTCTGCACATTCTTTGATACTTCAAAATAAGCTGTCAATGGAAATAAGCTGTCAACTATTTTGAAATGAACAATATAAATTAGTTAATAATTAACTACGTTTGAGAAACTCACATAGCGGTAGAACTGGAGGAGTATCAACAAGGACCCAAATGTTCATATTGTCTTGCTCGATTTCAGGATCACCAAGATCCATGGTGACAAGCATACCCTCATCAAAACCATACAATTTGCAAAATGCTTCCCAATTTTTGCAACCAAAATGGGTTACGCTCTCAGCATTATACAACTTTACTTCAAAATTCACATCATGATGGGTCCTTAGGTGAATTTTCTTCGTTTCAAAATTTTCATGGTCTTCAAAATCCATCCTCTCCAAGACATAGCGTCTTGCATGGCATGGGATAAACTATACTCGAATTGTAAAAGATGAAAATTACACGTTGAAATAGTTGAAGTCATGCTTAATTATAAAAAAAACACTTGTCGTCGTTGCGTACCGTTTCAACTTCGAAGGTCTCCTCGAGCTTAATGCTGAAGCGCCGACCATCGTCCAGGTGAGGCCTGTCGCACTCACGTCGATCGTCGTGGCACCAGTCGCACTCCCCCGGGAGACTTTCGTCGTCCGATGATGACATTTCCTATACGTTCATAATTCAAAGACTAAATTAGATCATTATTATTCAACTAATCATATGCATATGCCTTGCATAGTGCTCTCCAATTTGAGCATTCAATAAGAAAAATCAAATCGCAAAATAAAGTAGTATTCAAATTAGGATGCCTTCAATTATAAGAAAAACTACATCATCTCCATGTGTCCGTACATCGAATATTATCACTAATACACGTCGAATACTATATATCATACATATCGCCAGTACAGCTAGAACCGTAGCGCCCGACGGGTATCGGCGCGGGCGGTGGACACCCAAAGGGAAGGAACCATCACAGGATCATAGCTCCAGTGAGATCCCTGAAGAACCTGCCAGGTATTCTTGAACCTGCCCTCCAACGCAACCATGTAGCGACGGACGTGCTCGTCCTCCTCGCTGACACGGTGACGTACCACCTCCGCGGTGTCCGGAAGCCTTGGCACCGTCACTGGCCCACGCGACCGCCACCAAACAAGGATCGGGTCAACGACGGGCTGGCTCCTCACCAAGCTACGCCCCCCGGAAGGTAGCGCCTCCCAGTACCACCCCGGCGGAGCCCAGTCCCGGACATGGCCCATCTGGTCAAGCAGGTGTCGTCCTCCGCCGACTCGACGACGAGGATGCGGGATAGGCATCGTCCACGTCGATGCGGGAATAATTGCTTTAACTAAAAAAATTAAACTAGTTCTATTAATTTTCTTGCTAAAATAAACTATTTCTATATATAGTAAGTAAACTAGTTTTCTTAAATCAACCAGTTCAACTACTACTAATACAAGTAGTTAATTACTACAAATAAAATAAAGTAGTACTAACTAAAAATAAACTACTTGTATATATAGTAAAATAAAGTAGTACTTATTAAATCAACTAATTCAACTACTAATTAAACTAGTTCAAAGCACTAACCTAGAATGTACTATCCTAAAATGCACTAACAATAGAACTAATAACCTCAAGTGCATTAAATCAACTAATCTTAAATGTAACTTTTGCAACACAATTTTTTTTCTGAATATGCACATATATACATATGAACATATATATACATAAATTGAAAAAAATAATTCTATGAACAAAAAAAAATCATACATCAATTCATACATATCAATGGATCATACATACATCTGCACATATATACATATACATACAACATCCATATATACATGTCGGGGCGGTGGATCATCCAAAATATATATGAAAAAAAAACAGAGAGCAGGCCGGGGCGGCAGCGGCGGCGCGCGGCAATGCAGAGCAGGCCGGGGCGGTGGCGGCAGCGCGCGGCAAGCAAAGAAGGCAGGGGCGGCGACGTGGGGGAAGGGAGGGGCCGGGGCTCACTGGGCGGCGACGACGAGGCGCGGCAGATCGGGCGGCGACGGTGAGGTCGGGACAGAGAGGGCGACCACGTCAGGGTGGCGCGGGGCGGCGACGGCGTCGGGGCGGCGCGGGACGGCGTCAGAGGGGCGCGGGACGGCGCGCGGCGACGTCGACGACTGTGAGGCGCAGCCTGGCGGCGTCGTCGATCGGGCGGGGAAGAACGAACTGAATGAAAAATTTCACAAGTGCTACTTATATAGACGAAGCATTGGTCCCGGTTCGTGGCAACAACCGGGACCAATTCCCCCTTTTAGTCCCGGTTGGTGCCACCAACCGGGACCAAAGGCCACTTTTCGGCAGCCCAAAGGGCGGGAAGCGGAGGCCTTTGGTCCCGGTTGGTGGAACCAATCGGGACCAAAGGTATTCATTGGTCTTTGGTCCCGGTTCGTGGCACCAACCGGGACCAAAGGTATTCATTGGTCCCGGTTCGTGGCACCAACCGGGACCAATATCCTGCACCTGCCAAAGCCGCGGTGCGATGGGATGTTTAGTCGCACCTCGCTAGCTGAGGAGCGGCCACACCTGTTTATAAGCGCTGCCTCGCCATCTTCATCGAACTCCTCAGAACTGCAGGCCTATGGGCCTAATCTCACACCGCTATGCCTGTGGGCCTGCTGGGCCTTCTGCGGGCCTGAATCCTGACCCATGGATGAGCTTCTAGTCGTATTCAGGCCGTGGTGGCCCAGTAGATGGCATCTTTTTTTCTTTTTTCCTATTTATTTTTTCATTTCTACTTAGAACTAAATACTTATAGTTTTTAGTGATTTCTTTTTTCTTTTAGGTCACAAAAATTATAAACTTTCTGTTAGTGCCATTAGGTGTCAAATTAGAATAGTTAAAATTTGAATTCTTTAAAATTTGTGTGAATCACTAGTTTACTAAATTTGCGTGAGAACACTTTGTAGAATAGTTAAAATTGATTTTTGAGTCAATCTTTTTCTTGCTATTTAATAGTAGGTGGCACTTTTTTTTTGTTTTGTAGTGATTTCTTTTTTATTTTAGGTCACAAAAATTATAAACTTTCTGTTAGTGCCATTAGTTTTAAAATTTGAATAGTTTAAATTTGAATTTTTTAAAATTTGTGTGAATCACTAGTTTATGAATAACTTTACAAATATTATAGGCATTTTTTTCTTTTTTGCTATTTATTTTTTTATTTCTACATGTCATCACTAGTTTATAAAAACTTCTCTGTTAGTGAACATAGATGCACTTATAGAGAAAATTAAACATAAATTCATAATTCATTTCTATTTATGAATTTAGGTCCAATTTTCCTCTATAGGTGCATCTATTTTTACTTTGAGAGGAGCTCAACAACGCAGAGAGGGACGTGCTTATAAGCAGGTGTGGGCGCCCTTCGGTTGGCGAGGTGGGACTAAACTCTGGGTGCAACGAGGGCGAACCCTTTAGTCCCGGTTCGTGGCACAAACCGGGACTAAAGGGGAGCCTGTGGTCCCGGTTCATGCCACGAACCGGGACCAATGGTGGTGGGCCAGGAGGAAGGCCCATTGGTCCCGGTTCGTCCCACCAACCGGGACCAATGGCCCACGTGGCCCGGCCGGCCCCCTGGGCTCACCAACCGGGACCAATGCCCCCATTGGTCCCGGTTCTGGTCTGAACCGGGACTAATGGGCTGCCCCGGCCTGGACCGTTGCCCCCTTTTCTACTAGTGCACCCTGTGGCGCCGCTTGAGAGGAAGCTGTGCGCACAACAACCTCAAGAACAATTATTGGATCTTTGGAGTGCCCTTTGCACTGAACGTTACATCCCACATGACAATTCTTCCATGTCGAGTGCATGCAATCAATTGATCCAAGCATCCCAAGACATCCTGGTTCTTCACTCACATCCAAGAGTCTCTCGGTGTCTTGAGGCCGATCCACTGTCATTCGCCATAGGCCAATGGGGTCCTGAGCGGCCTAGGTCATGAAGGGCCCTGAGGCAAGCCCGCTGTCAGGATTCCCAGCATGAAGGGCACCCCCGGTGTAGTGCATCATCCTTCGCCATCAGCGCGATGGGTTAGTATATACCACCTCATCAAAATATATAGGCCAGAAACAGTTTTTCAAGCCCTAGTTACCACAAAATGTACATCGTCATCATCATCGTCGTCGATCATCATGCGCGTCGTCACCATCACCCGAAGCAACACTAGTAGTAGTGCTTGCCTAACCAGGTCATAAGCCAGATCACCCTATGGGCGTCCGACATGGCAACGATCCCAACACCCCGTGTCAAATCGTCCAACAGGTGGCTAAGAGCAACCATCAGAGGCTCCGGACTGAAGCCACCTTGATCCATGCCGGTGGTGTACAACTCCGGGTGGACGTCGACCGACTTGCTCTCCCTAATGTTTTCCACCTCCTTGACGATGTCAGTCATGCCGATGAAGGAGCTCAGTTCCTCTTCCATCAAGTTGCCCCTCTACCTCATCCTATCAAACAAAAGAACATAATCACCACCTTTATCACGACCATCAAGGACTACTTTTTCCCAACATATTTGCATCTATTTTGACTACTAACAGTGTCAAATGACACTTGAAAAGACAATTTTACCTCTGATGCAACTTGAGACCAAATTTATTCACATGACCAAAGAAGCGATAATATTTCTTAATGGTTACATGTACAATCAGGTCGGGATTTGGCTCGGGAGAGAGAGGGCCGGTTCGACCTTTCACTACTAGGGAAAAGCCTAGCAGCAGCGCGGGTTTGGGCCTATTAGTAGCGCGGGGGCCGGCGCTACGACTAATAAGGCACTACAGGTAACATATAGCAGTAGCGCGGATGTAGTAGTAGCGTGGGTGGCACCCGCGCTACTCCTAACCCGTGCTTTGAAACAATAATTGATTTTTTTTGAATTTTTTGCCCGAATTTTCAAATTTCTGAATTATTTTAACCTCTAATCTCTAATCACCCTCATCACTGCTCAATTTAATCTCTAATCACCCCTCATCATTCCAAATCATCTAACTTCCCGGACGGTCACCCATCCTCTCACTACTCCAGCCTGAGCACACTTAACTTCCGGGTTCTATTCTCCCTCGATTGCAAGTCTGCACTTGTTGTTTTCCTGACAATAGTAAGATGTCAATCCTATTTACCCTCGGGAGTTTAGCTTGAGCATGAAGTCACACATTTCACTGTTTGAGTTTAAAACTATTGTTTTAAAAAACAATAATTATTTAGTAACACTAATATTTCTTGAATAAGGAGTTTGACCACATTTTGACCAAAGTTTGACCAGATTTGACCAAAATTCCAAAAAACTAAAATAATTATTTATTAACACTAATATTCTTGAATAATTATTTAGTAACACTAATACTTCTTGAATAAGTAGTTTGACCACAGTTTGACCACATTTGACCAAAATTTAAAAAAAACTGAAATTTGAGCATAAATTTTTTTCCTTTTAGAATTTGAGGATTCTAAAAATTTGCAAAAAGGCCGTAGGCGGTCTCCATCGGATGCGGATTTTCGTGCTGAACATTTTGATATATTATACGTTTTTTTCTGACATCGTATGTAAAAGTTATAGCCGTTTTACATTTTCCCTACACTTTTTACAAAACATGTCCAAATTTAAGTTTTTAAATTTTCCTAACTAGTAGATGTACTAACATAACTACATCTCGAAGCATTTTGATATATTATACATTTTTTTTCTAACATCGTATGCAAAAGTTATAGCCGTTTTACATTTTCCCTACACTTTTTGCAAAACATGTCCAAATTTAAGTTTTTAAATTTTCCTAACTAGTAGATGTACTAACATAACTACATCTCAAAGGATTTTAATTTTTAAAGTTTTTATCATTTTCTTTTGCCTTTTACAAAACCGAAAAGGCGATCCGGGGGGGGGGGGGGGTAGAGTTTCAAAAAGGGACCTTTAGTAGTAGCGAGGGTTTTTACCCCTCGCTACTACTATGGCATGTCCCGGAGGGGCACGGTTGAGATCTCTTAGTAGTAGCGAGGGGTAAAAACTTACTACTATGGCATGGCCCAGGGGCACGGTAGAGACCGCTTACTAGTAGCGAGGGGTAAAAACCAGCGCTACTGCTATCAACTTAGTAGTAGCGAGGGTTAGAAACCCACGCTACTACTATGGCATGTCCCGCGGGGCACGGTAGAGACCGCTTAGTAGTATCGAGGGTTAAAAACCAGTGCTACTGCTATCAACTTAGTAGTAGCGAGGGTTAAAACCCCGCGCTACTAGTAAGTAGCAGTAGCGAGGGATATAAACCCGCACTGCTAGTAAGCGTCTGTGTATAAGCTTTTCCCTATTAATGTTTTTTTGGTACGGTATAGTCATACAGACATGGGCGATTTTATCCACCTGAAAAAACATACAATAATTTAACGTAGAGAGTAACAGAAGTGCCGGAAGTGTCACAAATCACAAAAGACAAAATTTTAAACTTAGTGTTAGTGTTAGATAGGGAAGTAAAAAGATTTCAGTGTCAAATAAGGAAATACAATTTAAAATGATGTTATACAAGGAATTCTTTCCAACTTGATGTAAAAAAAAAAGGATTTCCCCCAACTTATTAGGGCATAAGTCAATTTGTGAACCGTTGATCTCCAATCGGACCACGCAGACCACCCATCTTCTCTCGAGTAGTCCCCAACTGCTCCATCCATGCCCAATCCAATGCCGCGAGATCGAGCAGAGGCCGCCGCCGCCGGCCTCCCGCCGGACATGCTAGCCAACATCCGAGACCGCCTCGGCCTCCTCGACCGCCTCGCCTTTGCGGCCGCCTTCCGCATGCCGGAGGCGCCGTGCCTCGTCCTGCCCGGCGACACCCCAGAAACGGCCAGAGTCTTCTCGCTGGCGCACCGCCGCTCTGCCGTCGTGCGCGCCCCAGGGCCTGACCACCTCGTCCTGGGATCCTCATTCTCCCGTGGGTGGCTCGTCACCGCCGATGCCTTCGCCCGGCTGCGCCTCGTCAACCCGGTCACCGGCGAGCAGTGCGCGCTCCCGGCCATCGAGACCATTCCCTGCGTCGACGCCGAACGTGGTTCCGTCTTCTCGTTCGAGGAGAAGCGGTTCATCAGGGGGCCCCCGCCGTACCCTGACGGATTTGCAGCGATGACCGCCGGCTCGATGCGCCGCTACTTCTACCGCAAGGTCGTCCTCTCCGACTCCGCCGCCATCGCCATGCTCATCACCGATCTACGGTACGGCGCTGTGGCCTTCGCCACGGCGGAGGGCCGTGTGTGGAAGCTAGTGCCCTCGCGCCATGGCATCACCAAGGCGGGGACCAAGTGTGCCAGGTGGCCGAGGCCGCCTTCGCGCGACAGCATCGAGGACGCTGTCCACCATGAGGGCAGGTTCTACTCGATCACTTACTCCGGCGAGTTGGAGGCGTGGGAGCAGGGCGCCGATGGTACCGCCGTGTTCACCAGTGTTGTGGTAGCGCCAGAGCAGCCCTGGTGTGACCACAGCAAGTACCTGGTGACACCGCCGGACAATCGGCTGATGGTAGTGCTCAAGCAGTCTGATAAGGTCACGCATTGGGTGACATTCAAGGTGCAAATCCTTGACGCCGGTGCCAAACAATGGAAGGAGGTGGACGACATCGGCGACACCGCGCTGTTCGTTGGGGTGAACGGTTCCCTGTGGGTGTCGACGAGGGAGCACCCTGAGCTTAGGGCCGGCTGCGTCTACTACACCGCCGACGATCTGTCGCTCTACTACCCCCGTGGCGCCGGGGTGTTCAGCCTCAAGGACGGCAGGGAGGAGAAGGTCGAGGGCCTTGGGCCGCACCGGAACAAGCCGCCACCAGCGTGGTTCACGCTTTGCATCCCATGATTGATATGGTGTCTGATTTCATAGCTAGGGTGGCTGAAGTACTAGTAGTAACAGGATTCTAAATTAAGGAACGGTTCAGTTTGATTTTCAGTAAAAGGCTTCAGAACACAAGGAACAGTTTGATTTTCAGCTTCTTCTTTTCGCCCCTTCAGATCGCATCTGCTCTTTAGGTGGACCCTTTAGGTTTTCTGAGGAACAGTCTAATCAGTGTTGCAGGGTTCAGGCTTAATTTTAAGCTATGATGATTGCAACCCTTATTAGTAACTAATTATCTGCAGCAGGTCCAGACTGTTAAATTGACTTTCACGTTCTTCTCCCACTCCCAAGGCCACGCTGCGGCCGTGTGCGCCCGGGGGCCCGACCACGTCGTCCTGGGCTCCTCCTCCTCTGGCAGCTGGTTCGTTACCGCCGCCGACGCCCGACGAGGCCCGGCTGCATATTGTCAACCGGGTCACCAGTGAGCAGCGCACGCTCCCTGGCATCGACACCATCCCCTGCCTAGGTGCTGCGGATGATATTGCTGCTGATGCTTGGGTGACATTTTTTTTAAGACCGGGGTTTCAGAAGTATGAAAACAATTTAGTTTGCAAGGTTCAGACATGGTATTAATTTGGTGTTTGTTTTGTCTTGTGATTGTTTCAAACTTCAACAAAGTTATACGTAGCATGCATCATAAACCAACTCTGCATCTGCCTGCCTGTTGATGATCAAGCTAGATCTTTTTTTTTTGAGGGTCTGAGGGGTAGGGTGTTGAGAGGGTACCAGGCCCATTTCTGTTATGGTATTTGGTATGCATTGTTAAGCAAGCTGTCATTACAGTACCAGGCCCATTTCTGTTGCTGCTGGAGCAGCATCCTCTGCTTTTCTTCACCAGCAGAGCACTCAGAGTGCATCTGTAAGACATATCGCACCTGTGGTTTATTGATTGATTATTTCGAAAGGAATTGCAGTGTGCAGCAGAGCAAGCTAAAGTAGTGTTTATGCATGCGCTGCCGGACCTTGGAATGGGTTGAGAGCCTGAGGAATAAAAATTGGGTTGCAGGGTTCAGACTGCTCTTTTGTGTTTGTTTTGCCTTGCGATTGTTTCAAGTTTCAGAATCAAGGAAATATTAGCTAGTTTAATGCAGCAGTTTTGCAGGGCTCTGTTTTCAACGCAGTTTCAGATTAACTATTTCAGTCTGGAGGGCTCTGTCACAAGAGTTGATTGATTCCCTTGTAAGCAACAATTTGACCCCCTTGATCATTCAAAGGAATCAAGCTTGGTGTTTTTGCTCCTCTGCTTCTTAATTTTACCAGCAGGCCATCACTCTTACTGCACTTTCTAGGTCTCAGTAACTAGAAAGAAGTGTTTGGTTTGCAAATAGTTAACTGTTCTGCATCTCGAGCTGCATCATGGGAACAGTATTTGACTTGTATGGTCGCCATGGTGAATAATTGCTATGGCGGCTGGAGGCTATGGAAAGCTGCACATGTTCTCAAGGAATTGTGATTTGCTGTTGAGAGGGAGAAGTTGGGAGCGTGGGAAATAACACTTATCTTTTTTGTATATATCTTACCAAGCTATATATTTTTCTCGTTATTGTTTTCATCGCACGTACGTAATATATTCATGACATTGAGGATGTCGTTATTGAGGTTGCTCTGCATTCAAGTCGCTTTCGCGACATTGTCTGATTTGGAGATCGCCATATATGTATAAGATACGCAACAAGGAGCGGCTCTCCTCGGTGTTGCCGCAGGCGGACAAAGAAAGCTGTGTGAGGCCGGCCGTGACAAATTAAAGCATGGTTGCTACTTCCGCCCGCAAGCTGTGAGGGTTGAGACTTTCCAAAACATTGTCATTAGGCTCCCCTCCCTCACATTTCACACTCGTCCTCCTCCTCCTGGTGCTGATGCTCATTTGACAGCAACCCTCTCGTCGACGGCTAGCCGCGCCGATACAGGTGAGCTTCAACCTTTTGCTTTCTTCTGAGTGCGGCTTCATTTCTTCTTCTGCTCATTGTTTTTTCTGGTGTGTTGTTAAAAATAGAATCAACCAATCTATTTTAGCTTCGGGCAGACCATTTTCCGAAGAAGAGAAATCGATGGAAATTTCGGCAAGCTGAGGAAGAGAGAAGTAGAGCAAGGAGAAGATAATTTGGTAGTTTCCCTGAACTGCCTCTATAGAGTCTGCTAAATTCACAATGCTCCCAATCCTCATGTTTCAACTGCATCATATTCTACATGTTCACTTCTATTGTGCATGGTCCTCCCCAGGATCTTCTTTATCTCCGCATGTGAATAATTTCATTTTTTTTAATATATCTGTGTATTTCACGTAACATGATTTCTAGTGGAAATATAGTTTCTTTGTTATTGTTAACAATTGCAAAGACACATTGAAACTTTATAACTATATATCCACTTCATGGCATTTCTCTAACGTATCCACTGAAACTTTACAACTTCATGGGAATTTTTGGTGGAAACATATCTAGAGAAAATAATTATAACAGTAGACGGCTTGTTATATACTCTGACAACAAAAATTTCTTCCACGATGCTAATTGTGTCCACTGATTGCTCACAGGACGGGCTTTCCACAATGAGCCTATCTGCCATTGGGATCGTTAGTGCCATCAATGAATGTGTCACTTTCTTTCAATGGGCCAAATCTGCCATCTCATCTCTGTACTCCCGATGGAATGGCTCACAGGAGCAAAGTCTCCAAGATCATGTCTTGCAGCTGGAGAGTGGCCTACAACGAATGAGGGATACTCTTCCCGCAATGTACGATCTCATTAATAAAGCAGAGTGGAGAAGCCATGAACACGGTGTCGCCAAGCTCCTTCCTAATCTCAAGGATGCTGTGTATGAGGCTGAGGACCTTCTTGATGAGTTCACATGGTACGAGAAGAAGGTGCAAGTGGAGGGCAATGCAAGCCAATCTCCTTTCATTGACTTCTTTCATACCGTCATCAAAGGCAGCTTCGACAAAGTTAATGATGTCCAATCGAGGTTGGGCCATCTTTCAGGTCAGCTAGAGAATATGGGGCTTTGTGGAGTTGCACAACGCTTTGACAAATTAGTCAGGCCGGAGACCACATCTTTGCCAGATGAAACAAAAATATTTGGTCGTGACAAGGAACTAAAGCAGCTATTGGGATTTCTCAATGTACCTACAAATTCAAAACGCAAGAGAGCTAGTTCAATCAATGCATCAACGAGCAACCATATTAGTAATGAATTAAACATATTGAGCCTTCCTGTTTTGCCAATTACTGGAATGGGTGGTGTTGGAAAGACTACTTTGGCCCAACATATCTGTAGCCATCAACGGGTGAAGTCTCATTTTGACCTGATAATTTGGATTTGTGTCTCAGATGACTTTGATGTAAAGAGATTAACTAAAGAGGTCATACAATCATGTCCTGGAAAGGACGAAACAACTGATAATTTGGATTCTCTTCAACGTGCTCTTTCTAACCGTGTGAACAAGAAAAGGTTATTGATAGTCCTTGATGACATGTGGGGTGATGCCTTGAGGGAAAATGGGCAGTGTTGGAAGAGGTTTTCTGCACCTTTTAGAAGTGTTAAAGAAGGAAGTATGATGTTGGTCACCACTAGATGTTCAAATGTTACTGAGGGGGTGCGCACAATGGAGCCCATCATTGTTGAAGGTCTGAAGGACGATGTCTTTTGGAATTTCTTCAAATTGTGCGCATTTGGATCCGAGGGTTCTAGAAATGACCCCGGGTTAGAGTGCATTGGTAGAAGTATACTTCCTAAACTAAAGGGTTCTCCTTTAGCTGCCAAAACACTAGGCGGCATGTTAAGCATGGACCTTCAAGCATCACATTGGAATAATATACTTGAGAGTGAATTGTGGGAGTTGAAACAAGTGGAGACTGATATTTTACCCGCCCTTCGGTTGAGCTACATGTATTTACCATTCTATTTGAAGCAATGCTTTGCATTCTGTGCTGTGTACCCCAAAGATTACAAATTTGAGAAGGCATATTTAGCTGAAATTTGGGCAGCAGAAGGCTTTGTAGATCCTCAAGGTGGTGTTACAATTCAAGATATTGGCTGTCAGTATTTTGAAGACCTTGTAGCACGGTCCTTCTTTCAAGAAGTTAGTAACAAATATGTAATCCATGACTTGCTACATGACATGGCACAAATGGTTTCAGAGCATGACTGCTGCATCTTAAGAAATGAGAGTGACCTTGATAAAGTTCCCCAGAATGTTCGTCATTTATATGTACTCCCTACCAGCGACTTTGATGAATTCAGCTTGTTGAGGCTATGCAAGTACACGAAGCTGCGTACCCTAATTTGCAAGAAGAAATTCAGGAAAAAAACAGGCATTGTAATGGGCCAATGGTGTACTAAGCTCTTGCGTATGCGTGTGATTTCTTGTGCCTTCACAAATGAGTTACCAGATAGTATTGGGAACTGGAAGCATCTTCGATACTTTGAAATCTCTAGAGCTTGTCCTTTCAAGAGGATACCTTCAACTTTTTGTTGGCTTTATCATCTGCAGATTTTATATGCCAAGAAATGTTGGCTAGAAAGCTTGCCTGATGATTTTGGTAAGTTGATCAGTTTACATAAATTTGAATCAAGTGGATTAACATCTTATGATGGATACAAGCATATGTATGTTGGTCCATTCGACGAGTGGGGAAAACTTAGGTTAATGAAGAATCTGCACCAATTTCGTGGGAACTTGGGGATTATGAATGCTCACTTGCTAAGTAAGGATCAAGCTGCAGAAGTGGAACTGAAGAATAAGAAATATCTTAACGGGTTAAAACTGAGTATGCGGGAGCATGATGCCATAGGCTACTCGGGGTATTATATCCAGAACAATGAGATAGAAATTCTTGAAGTTCTGGAACCTCCTATCTGTCTCAAGTCTCTGTTCCTTGAGGGTTATGCCGGTGTCTCGCTCCCAAGTTGGTTTCGGCCACAAAAGTTGCCAAGCTTAAATTCACTTACTTTTGTAGGCTGTTTTCAACTAGAGTGGATATCACCTGCCTTTATGTCACAGAGCATAAATGTAAATGAGATACCTGCAATTGGTTATTTCAAGTTCCTGACAGACGTAATCTTTGAAGAGTGCGGAAATATATCAAACCTTGACCATTTTCTACGTCCAGATTATGTACCAGCCATCAAGAAAATAAGAATTGAGAGATGCAAGATGTTAGCATCATTACCAACTGAAAAAATTGGAGATTTTCATTTCCTTGAAGAGCTGGACGTGCGCCATTGTCCAAAGATCCACCTCCAAAGATTGGTTTCCCCGTCCCTTGAGAAGCTCAGCCTACATGGTTCTGGTTTATTTTGCAATATTGATTGCAATTCCCTCACCTACTTTCATTTAGACTGTGACTCTATCACCTCCATCCAACTACAAATGTGGAGTCTTTCATCTCTGCGGGAGTTAATCATTAGTTGCAAATCTCTTACATCTATTGGAGGTAGCATTACATCATTCTCGTCCCTTAAAGTCCTAACAGTTATACACTGTTGTGAATTGGCAACCCTTGATGACGTCCTAACACCGGGACATCTACATGCTATTGAGGAAATTAACATCAAAGACTGTCGTAAGTTACTATCCTTGCCAGGGCAAAGGTTTGGGAGTTTTCCTTATCTGAAACATATGGTGGTTCTCCATTGCCCAAGCCTCAACTGGCAAAAGGGGTTGGCGTTGCCATTATCTCTCCAAAGTCTCATCTTACAACGTTGTGGGGATATTTCTCCATATATTCCGAGCTGCCTGCAGAACCTCACGTCCCTCGTCTCACTCAACATGGGTGGATGCAACGACATAATATCCATTCCAGGCGACATTTGGCACATTAATCTTGCATCACTTGAGGAAATGGTGATTTCGGATTGTCCATGCCTAGTTTCAATTGGTGGAGCAAAGGCAGTGGCAAAAATAAAAAAGGTGTTGATATCCGAGTGCCCAAACTTAAAGGAAGCTGAGCAGATTAATAGAAAATTGCTCCAAAGGTATTTGTGTTAATAACTGTTTTTTTAGGAACGTGCTAATTAACACTTGTTTCCTGACCAGCTTTTATATACCAGTGATAACTCATGTATTATGCAGTAACAATGCAACTTAAATGATCATAATTAAAGTGCACTGGATTTACTTGTTGATAAAACTTACATGTATTATTATGCAGTAACATTTATAATAATCATCTATTATTTTGCCATTCTTTACTGACCCTATTTTGTTCTTCAACAGGGACTGGTTCCAATGGAAGCATTGGAGGCACGATGACAAACTTCAGTTACTTAATATGTTAACATTTCCTAAAAGAAAAGTGCGTTGTTTAAAGTAATTCCATACAGGTAACACTTTGAGAGAACTTTCTAACCTGTAGATTTACAAGTCTTGCCTTGTTGCATGTGTGAAGTCGAAACTTTACTTTACTGACCATGAACACATTGTATTTTTCTAGGTCTGGATGCACTGGAATCCATAGTTGCATTACTTGGAAGTTGGAAGACCCGAGGACAACAAGATATGCCAGTCTCATCTTGGCGTCAATATCTATCTCTCTGTAGCTGCTTCTCACTTTTAGCAGTTCTATTCTATTAATAATTCCATCTGCAGTACATATTTGAGTTGCTAAGTATCAGTTTGCAGTTTGCAATATTGTTTAAACTTGTTGTAACTTATGAAACGACAGACAGTCTGTCATGTGCGGTAAACAGTACCGGTGGCATGTGAAGTATGGGTTACAGGAGGTTTGGCAAGATTAAATATTAGGACTAGGATTTGAATATGGTAGGGTTTTTGTCCCGGAGAAGGTTTCCCACCATATCCAAGTTTGTTAAGGGTCCAAGTTGTCCACCTATCAGTGTCGCTTTGTATCTGTAAGACATGATGTATCTGTATGCATGTTATGTGTTTTGTGTTAAACATTGAGTTATATTCAGAGGACACTTGGGCCAGCCGAGGCTATCTGGTCTCTCACGTTGGGCTTGTTAGGATAGATATTCTGTTTAACTTATCTCTATCCTCTCATGTGGTTAGCCTTGACGCTGCCACCTCCTGTAATATCTCATGTGGTTAGCCTTGACGCTGCCACCTCCTGTAACACCTCGACATATCAATATATACCTGCGGATCTCCATGTATGGAGATTGAGACGCTTACCCATATTTTCTACATGTTATACAGAGCCTAATCCCTTCCATCACATCTAGCGCCTTCACCAATTCCTTCATCCGCCATATCTTCTTCCTCAACCACCTCATCCGGTCTCAACAACAATACATCCGAACCCCTTACGCATACCAACTACATCCTATGGCGTGCTCAAGCTAGATCACAAATCATGGGAGCCGGTCTATACGGCTACCTCGACCAAACCACCGAAGAACCCTCCAAAACCATCATCACCAAGACCGCCGATGGCAAGGATCAGGTTGTCACGAACCCTGCCTATGCCCCCCTGGTTGATCCAGGATCAACAAATCGTAGCATATCTTCTTAGGAATCTGTCCAAGGAGGTTCTTGTCCAGGTTGCATCTCTTGAGAAATCACATGCGATCTGGAGCGCCCTAGCAAACATGTTCTCTGCCGTCTCCTTGTCCCGCACCAACAATATCCGAGCTGCACTCACCAATGCACAATAGGGGTCTCAATCCGCCTCTGCATACTTCGGTCACATGCGTTCGCTCTCCGATGAACTCGCAGCGGCGGGCAAACCCATCGGAGAGCCCGAGCTCATATCCTTCATCATCGCAGGGCTGGACGTGGAGTACCAGCCGATTGTCTCTGCGCTGGACGTGCGCACGGAGCCGGTCACCGTCGATATACTCTTCTCCATGGTGGCCAACTTCGACCAGAGGGTCGAGATGTTCCATGGGAACGGCAGTGGCGCCTTCAAATCGTCGGAGAACGTCGTCTCTCGCGGCCGGCAAGGAGGTAACAAGGGCAACTATCCCAACCAGAAGGGCAACGGGGGAGGATCCCGTGGTTCTGGTGGCTACGGCGGTTCTGGTGGCTACGGTGGGGGCGGCCGCGGTGGCCACAACGGTGGCTATGGTGGTAACGCCGGCTACTACCAGAACAACCAAGGCAGTGGCGGCGGTGGGGGCTATCATGGTGGTGGCGGCAGCTACTATCACCAGGGCCTTCACAATGGCAACAACAACCCTCGGCGTCCCCCCAACAGCAACAACAGGGGGCGTAACTTCCAAGGCTATGAGGACTACGAGGGTAAATGTCAAATTTGAAAAAAAAAACAAATCACATTGCTAAAGATTGTGATTGGCGTTATGCCGATGATACTTCCCAAAAGAAAAAAGTTGCAGCTGCAGCCGACGTGTCATATGGTGTTGACACCAATTGGTACATGGACACGGGTGCCACAAATCACATTACTGGCGAACTAGAGAAGATGACAATGCATGAGAAGTATCATGGCCAAGATCAAGTGTACACCGCCGCAAACGGTGCAGGTATGGACATTAGTCATATTGGTCAAGCAATTATCAAAACACCACACAAAAATCTTGAAATCAAAGATATCTTGCATGTTCCGGATGCATCCAAAACCTTGTTATCTGTCCATCGCATTGCTCTTGACAATAATGTTTTTCTAGAATTTCACCTGTTTTTTTTGATCAAGGATCAGGCCACGAGGAGAATCCTTCATAGGAGTGTGTGTGTGCAAGGGCTATATGCATTGCTTCCCCGGTACTGCCAGTCCAATAAACAAGTGCTTGGTGCCGTCAAGCTTTCAGCTGAACGGTGCCATAATCATTTAGGTCATCCATCATTTGCTACAGTTTATCAAATTCTTAGTAGAAATAAACTCTTAGTTGTTGGTGAGAGAAACTCAGAAACTATTTGTGATTCATGTCAGAAAGCAAAAAGTCATCAGTTTCCATATCTTGTTTCAACTAGTATGTCAACCAAACCGTTGCAACTTATCTTCTCTGATGTTTGGGGTCCAGCACCCACCTCTGTTGGTAGACATACTTACTATGTGAGCTTTGTTGATGATTATAGCAAGTATACATGGATCTATCTCCTTAAAAAACGTTCTGATGTGTTCCAAGTTTTTCACAACTTTGAAGCTCCTGTTGAACATAAATTCGATAGCAAAATCCTTGCCATGCAATCAGACTGGGGTGGTGAATATGAAAAACTCAATTATTTTTTTCAAAAGATTGGTATATCTCACCATGTCTCATGTCCTCATGCTCATCAACAGAATGGTTCTGCAGAACATAAACATTGTCACATTGTTGAAGTAGGTTTAGCCCTCCTAGCTTCAGCTTCCATGCCACTTAAATTTTGGGATGAAGCCTTTCTTACTGCAGTTCATCTTATTAACATGTGGCCTAGTCGCGTTATATCCAATGAAACTCCTGAACGGCTTTTGCATGTGACACCTGACTACACCACTTTGCGTGTCTTTGGTTGTGCATGTTGGCCCAAACTTCGCCCCTATAGCAAGCGTAAGCTCATGTTTCGCTCCAAACAATGTGTCTTCCTTGGGTATAGTGCCCAACATAAATGTGTTAAATGCCTTGATGTTGCGAATGGTCGTGTATACATATCACGTGATGTTGTGTTTGATGAGACACAATTTCCTTTCAAAAACTTCATCCCAACGCCGGCGCTCTTCTTCGCAAAGAGATCCTTCTACTACCATCCAATCTTCGTGTGGGTAATGATAATTGTGATGATCATATCTTGGCTAATGCTCCTGACCCTCTACCTGAGTTTGGTGCAGAAAAAAATTACAACTCAAATGGTGCAGAAAACAGTATGTTTTGTTCTCCAAACACTGTTGCCCTTGGTGCTGATGCTATCACGGGGGATCTGGCGCGATCTCCCTCGGGATCGACGTGCCCGACCGCGACAAACCTGCCCGAATCACCCTCGGGATCCTCCCCGTGCCAGGAGGATCGCGCTGCATCAGCCGCCCAACCCGCCTCTCCCACGCAGCCCCGCACTGCAGCGGCTGACCCCGCGGGCTCGGCACACCAATCTCCGGTCGAGGACCGGTCGCTCGTGCGCTACGCGCCAACCCCGTGGGTCTACACTTGGCGGGCCCTGCCATCCACTTCTGACGTGCCAGGCGGGCCTGATGCGTGTGTCGAGGCGGTCTCGGCTGGCTCCTTTGGATCCCCTGCGCCGGATTCCCCTTCTTCGCCATCTCGCCAGCCATAGAAGATCTGCATGCGCCAGCCTCCTCGGGATCCGCTGGATCTGCTGGCCCCTGCGCAGCCGCTCCTGTTGAATCTTCTATGGTTGCATCTGTGCCTCCTACGCCGCATCGCACTCACGTTCAAACAGGGACACTCGTTCCTGTCAATTATAAAACTAAGCATGGCTTGGTTGTTTCAGATACTACTCCAGGAGAACCACGTACTATCTCTCAAGTCCTTGCAGATCCTCGGTGGAAACAAGCTATGATTGAAGAAATTGGAGCTCTTCACAAAAATCGCACCTGGCACCTCGTTCTCTCACGACCCGGTACAAATGTGATTGACTGTAAGTTGGTGTTTCGCATCAAGCGACGGTCTGATGGTACTATTGACCGCTACAAGGCCAAACTTGTTGCCAAAGGGTTCAAGCAGAGGTATGGACTTGATTATGAGGACACTTTTAGTCCCGTCGTTAAAGTTGCCACTATTCGCCTTGTGTTGTCCATTGCTGCGTCTCGTGGATGATGTCTCCGTCAGCTAGATGTGCAGAATGCGTTTTTTCATGGTGTTCTAGAAGAGGAAGTATATATGAAGCAACCTCCTGGATTTGCAGATCCTCATCAACCATTCCATGTTTGCAGGCTTGGTAAATCTCTCTATGGACTCAAACAGGCTCCACGAGCATGGTACTCTCGTTTGAGTTCAAAACTACAAGCTCTTGGCTTTGTTCCCTCCAAGTCTGATACTTCCCTATTTATTTATCGTCGGTCACACACAATTATCTTTGTGCTCATTTATGTTGATGACATTATTGTTACTAGTTCATCTGATGAGGCAGTCACAACCCTTTTGAAAGATTTGAAGTCAGACTTTGCTCTAAAAGATCTTGCTGACTTTCACTTCTTTCATGGTATTGAGGTAACAAGAAACAAGGAAGGTGGCCTTCATCTTTGTCAAGAAAAGTATGCTACTGATCTTTTGAGCAAGGCAGGGTTACAAGGTTGTAAACCATCAACAACACCACTCTCCAATTCAGAAAAATTATCTCTTGCAGAGGGTGTACCTCTGAGTCAAGAGGATGGTACCAAATACCGAAGTTTGGTGGGAGCACTTTAGTACCTGACACTCACCAGACCTGATATTTCCTTTGTAGTCAATAAAGTGTGTCAGTTCCTTCATGCACCCACTTCTTCTCATTGGACTGCTGCTAAACGCATACTGAGATATGTGAAGCACACACTGAGTGTTGGGTTAACCTTCACCAAGTCAACCTCTACACTTGTTAGTGCTTTTTCTGATTCTGATTGGGCAGGTTGCTTGGATGACAGGAGGTCCACAGGTGGTTTCGCAGTTTTCTTTGGACCCAATCTAATTTCTTGGTGTGCAAAGAAACATGCAACAGTGTCTAGATCAAGTACTGAGGCAGAATACAAGGCACTAGCTAATGCAACAGCGGAAATCATATGGTTAAATCTTTGCTTAAAGATCTTGTGATATATCATACACAAACTCCATGTCTCTGGTGTGACAACATTGGTGCCACATATCTCTCTGCTAACCCTGTTTTTCATGCAAGGACTAAACACATTGAGATAGATTATCATTTTGTCAGAGAGAGAGTTGCTAGCAAAGAACTGGAGATTCGGTTCATTCCTTCAAAGGACCAAGTTGCTGATGGGTTTACAAAAGCACTACGCGCAGTACCGTTTGAAGAGTTCAAGCGTAATCTAAATTTGAGAAGTTCAGATTAAGGGAGGATGTTAAACATAGAGTTATATTCAGAGGACACTTGGGCCAGCCGAGGCTATCTTGTCTCTCACGTTGGGCTTGTTAGGATAGATATTCTGTTTAACTTATCTCTATCCTCTCACCTCCCTCTCCTGTAACATCTCATGTGGTTAGCCTTGACGCTGCCACCTCATGTAACACCTCGACATTTCAATATATACTTGCGGGTCTCTATGTATGGAGATTGAGACGCTTACCCATATTTTCTACATTTTGGTGCTTCTTAACTCTGGAGTTTGATCAGAGCACCATGTCTACATCTTCCTATTCATGATCATTCCCCTTTTTCTGTAGTTTTTGTTCTTATCTCTGTGGTTTCTGCTTGTGTTGTGCATCTTCTTTAGTTTTCCCTTCCACTCTGGTTCTTGGCTTGTAAAAAGAGCGGTGTCGCTGTCTTGGCACTTTCTCCTAATACAGCATGATGCGCACTTTGGCGCTTATCCGATAAAAAGATAAATGATCTTAGCTAGTCTGAACGATGAACAGAGAGCTTCACTTTCAGATTAGGTGTACATTTGAGAGTAAGTCAGGATTGGTCTGGACAAAGAGCAGGCAGCTCAGCCTCTTTCAAAAGTAGAACTAGCTTAGGTAGTGTGCTCGATCTGGCTCAAGTAATACAGACCTGCGAGTCTCATCTGAACATCTTTAGAAGACTGTAAGGAAAATAATTTGCTTTGTAGGGTTCAGACTGCAACCATGCTGAATGATCACGGTTGGTCTGTATATCTGTGCACAACAAATTAACAGTTAGGTTTATGAAAAAGCTGCACTTTGTATTTCAAAATTCTAAGATATGATGATATCATATATAGCACCTCACCTGGGTGTTTGTTGCCGAAGAAGTTAACAAAGCAACATGTGAGGGTTGACACTTTCCTAGAGATTGTTAGGCTCCTCATATTTCAGACCAATCCAAAGAACATTTCCTCACATTGTGAGCACGGCCCTGACAAAGCTTCCTTACAGTATTGACTCTTTCTAAGACATTTCTCTCCTCCTCTTCCAACTGCTGCTTCTGGCCTTGATGCCGGGTCACTCGTCGAGGGCAAGCCGCACTGATCCAGGTGAAATTCAACCTTGACTTCTTCTACGGCTTCATTCCTTCTTCTGCGTTCAGCATGCCCTTTTGTTTTTTTCTACATGTTGTTACAAATAGAATCCAGCAATTAATGTATTTTAGTGTTGAATAAACCATTTTTCCAAGAAGAAAAATCGAGGGAAATTTCAGCAAGCTGAGGAAGAGAGAAGCAGAGCAAGCAGAGGGCTCCGTTAATCTGTTATCAAGGTGTGGAGGAGGCAGATAAGATAGATAATTTGCTCTTTTCATGTACTGTTTCCAGACTCATAAATTCAGAAAAATGATCCTTCTCCATCATATTCCATTTTGTTAACATCGCGGAGTTTGTTGAGCAGGTCAGTGAAGTTAAACAGTTTGGGCCCATGTGCGTCATGGCAAGCCAGGAACGATCGGCCCTTCAATGACAAAAGGTGGTCGCCGGGGATGCTCTGCTCGGCCCTTCAATTCCCTTTTCCCCCCTCCCTCGCACTGCCCTTCCCAGGGCGGCTCGAGGGCGCCTAGGGTTTCCCCGGCGCCGCCCCTCTCCATCCTTCCTCCCTCCCTTGCCGCCACCCGAGGCGGTCGCCGGGCAGCGCCTGGGCAGCTGCCGATGACGGTGGCGGCGAGGCCTTCGTCGCTTCGTTCTCACGAAGGACTCTGGATCCAGGGCGGCGGCCCTGATCGGCGAGGCGGCGCCGTCTCTTCGGCTGGCGGCGTGCGTGGGAGGTGCGGGCCGGTTTCCTCGGCTGCTCGGGCGGCGAGGAGCAGGCGGGTAGCGGTTGCGGCGCAGCGAGGTTTCCCTTCCTTCGCTCCAGATCTGAAGGTCAGGCTCACCCTCGCTGCACTCCCTCTGCTGGTTCGGCCGATTTGGGGCCTCGCCGTTGCTTGAATTCGTATTAGCGTGGAGGAGCCCGAGGAGAGAACCGTCCCCCCTTTCCTTTTGGGAGTACCGCTTACTGATCGGGAGTGGTCAAGGGAGGATCACCTTGCGAACTGGCCGCCGGATCCGGTGTCGGCGGGGTGCTCCCCGATCTGGTGGTGCGGGACAAGCCCGAGGGAAACCCCTGTTTGGTTTTTCCAGCGCAGCGGTGGCGGTGCCATCTTGCGTCGTACTACTCCCTGGAGTCACCGTTGTGGGCTCCCCTCCCCACCCTGGCCAAACTTCCCGGGCGAAAGCTCGAATCCCGGTTGGATGGGCGGCGGCGCCAGGTGCGTCGTGTCCTCCTTGGAGGCGCCGCCTAGGGAAGATTGGTGCTTTGGGTTGTGCAGCAGCTTGCAGGTGGGCGGCTGGTGACTGTCGAGTCTCTGTGGCTCAGTAGATCCTTCATTTCGGAGACTCTTCTAGCGGCTTACCCTCTACTATCGGTTTCCTTCAGTGTCTGCGGTGTTGCCGATGTGTGTGTGCTCTGACTTGTGGTCGTGCTCCGTGGCTGCCCCAGAATCGAGACCAACCATTGCTCTAGCTCTCGGGTGAGCGTCTCTACATTCGACGGTGCAGCACCTTTGAGCCTAGGCGATGGGAAGGGATCCCCTTCGATGTTAGAGGAGGCAGGTGTTGGGTCATCTCCAGCCCCTGGTTTTCAGTCCTGAGTTCGACTCCTCTGCCGGTTGCTGATCCTCGAGGCTTCACTTGTAGTTCTTTTAGATGCCTTTCTGTAGTGGGCTTCTCCTCAACTAGCAGTTCTTCATTAGTAATCTTTTGTTTGCTGGTTGTAGGTGTAGCGTTGTAAACTGTTCTTGTAGCCCCCTTGTATCGTTTGGCCGATGTTGTGTGGTGGTCTCGCTTTTGTACTCCTGGCCAGTTGATGGCTTTGTTAATTCAAAGCCGGGCTCTTCTTGAGCCTTCGTTCTAAAAAAACACGGCTGAGATATTGAGATTATGGAGTCATAGGACATGGCGCCACTTGGACAGAGCGTCGCTTAGGCACCTAAACTTTCAGCCTTGTATTTGTTGGAAATATGCTCTAGAGGCAATAATAAAAGCATTATTATTATATTTCCTTGTTCATGATAATTGTCTTTTATTCATGCTATAATTGTGTTATCCGGAAATCGTAATACATGTGTGAATAATAGACACCAACATGTCCCTAGTAAGCCTCTAGTTGACTAGCTTGTTGATCAACAGATAGTCATGGTTTCCTGACTATGGACATTGGATGTCATTGATAACAAGATCACATCATTAGGAGAATGATGTGATGGACAAGACCCAATCCTAAACATAGCACAAGATCATGTAGTTCGTTTGCTAGAGTTTTTCCAATGTCAAGTATCCTTTCCTTAGACCATGAGATCGTGTAACTCCCGGATACCGTAGGAGTGCTTTGGGTGTACCAAACGTCACAACGTAACTGGGTGACTATAAAGGTATACTACGGGTATCTCCGAAAGTGTCTGTTGGGTTGACACAGATCAAGACTGGGATTCGTCACTCCGTATGACGGAGAGGTATCACCGGGCCCACTCGGTAATGCATCATCATTATGAGCTCAAAGTGACCAAGTGTCTGGTCACGGGATCATGCATTACGGTACGAGTAAAGTGACTTGCCGATAACGAGATTGAACGAGGTATTGGGATACCGACGATCGAATCTGGGGCAAGTAACATACCGATTGACGAAGGGAATTGCATACGGGGTTGTTTGAATCCTCGACATCGTGGTTCATCCGATGAGATCATCGAGGAGCATGTGGGAGCCAACATGGGTATCCAGATCCCGCTGTTGGTTATTGACCGGAGAGCGATCTCGGTCATGTCTACATGTCTCCCGAACCCGTAGGGTCTACACACTTAAGGTTCGGTGACGCTAGGGTTGTAAAGATATGAATATGCAATAATCCGAAAGTTGTTCGGAGTCCCGGATGAGATCCCGGACGTCACGAGGAGTTCTGGAATGGTCCGGAGGTAAAGAATACTATATAGGAAGTGTTGTTTTGGCCAACCGAAAAGTTCGGGGTCACCGGTATTGTACCGGGACCACCGGAAGGGTCCCGGGGGTCCACCGGGTGGGGTCACCCATCCCGGAGGGCCCCATGGGCCAAAGTGGGGAGGGGAACCAGCCCATAGTGGGCTGGTGCGCCCCCCTAGGCCCACCCCATGCGCCTAGGGTTGAAACCCTAGGGGTGGGGGGGGGCGCCCCACCTTGCCTTGGGGGCTACTCCAGCCCTGGCCGCCGCCCCCCCTTAGGGGGCCTATATAAAGGGAGGGGGGAGGGGGGCAGCCGCACCTTGAGTCTTGGCGCCTCCCTCTCCCCTGCTACACCTCTCTTTCTCATAGTACACGGCGAAGCCCTGCTACTGTGACGCCCTGCATCCACCACCACGCCGTCGTGCTGCTGGATCTTCATCAACCTCTCCTTCCCCCTTGCTGGATCAAGAAGGAGGAGACGTCATCCGCTCCGTACGTCTGTTGAACGCGGAGGTGCCGTCCGTTCGGCGCTTGGTCATCGGTGATTTGAATCACGGCGAGTACGACTCCGTCATCCACGTTCTAGTGAACGCTTACGCTCGTGATCTACAAAGGTATGTAGATGCATCCGATCACTCATTGCTAGATGAACTCATAGATGGATCTTGGTGAAACCGTAGGAAATTTTTTGTTTTCTGCAACGTTCCCCAACAGTGGCATCATGAGCTAGGTCTATGCGTAGTTCTCTTTTGCACGAGTAGAACACATTTTTTTGTGGGCGTTGATGTTGTCAACTTTCTTGCTGCTACTAGTCTTATCTTGCTTCGACGGTATTGTGGGATGAAGCGGCCCGGACCAACCTTACACGTACGGTTACGTGAGACCGGTTCCACCGACTAACATGCACTAGTTGCATAAGGTGGCTGGCGGGTGTCTGTCTCTCCCACTTTAGTTGGAGCGGATTCGATGAAAAGGGTCCTTATGAAGGGTAAATAGAAGTTGACAAATCACGTTGTGGCTTTCACGTAGGTAAGAAAACGTTCTTGCTAGAACCCTATTTCAGCCACGTAAAACTTGCAACAACAATTAGAGGACGTCTAACTTGTTTTTGCAGCAAGTGCTTTGTGATATGATATGGCCAAAGTTGTGATGAATGATGAATGAGATATATGTGATGTATGAGATGTTCATGCTATTGTAATAGGAATCATGACTTGCATGTCGATGAGTATGACAACCGGCAGGAGCCATAGGAGTTGTCTTTATTTTTTATATGACCTGCGTGTCATTGAGAAACGCCATGTAAATTACTTTACTTTATTGCTAAACGCGTTAGCCATAGTAGTAGAAGTAATAGTTGACGAGCAACTTCATGGAGACACGATGATGGAGATCATGATGATGGAGATCATGGTGTCAAGCCGGTGACAAGATGATCATGGAGCCCCAAGATGGAGATCAAAGGAGCTATGTGATATTGGCCATATCATGTCACTATTATTATTTGATTGCATGTGATGTTTATCATGTTTTGCATCTTGTTTACTTAGAACGACGGTAGTAAATAAGGTGATCCCTCATAATAATTTCAAGAAGTGTTCCCCCTAACTGTGCACCGTTGCGACAGTTCGTTGTTTCGAAGCACCACGTGATGATCGGGTGTGATAGATTCTAACGTTCACATACAACGGGTGTAAGACAGATTTACACATGCAAACACTTAGGTTGACTTGACGAGCCTAGCAAGTACAGACATGGCCTCGGAACACAGAAGACCGAAAGGTCGAGCATGAGTCGTATAGAAGATACGATCAACATGAAGATGTTCACCGATGTTGACTAGTCCGTCTCACGTGATGATCGGACACGGCCTAGTTTACTCGGATCATATTATACTTAGATGACTAGAAGAGGGATGTCTATCTAAGTGGGAGTTCATTGAATAATTTGATTAGATGAACTTAATTATCATGAACTTAGTCTAAAATATTTACAATATGTCTTGTAGATCAAATGGCCAACGTAGTCCTCAACTTCAACGCGTTCCTAGAGAAAACCAAGCTGAAAGACGATGGCAGCAATTACACGGACTGGGTCCAGAACCTGAGGATCATCCTCATAGCTGCCAAGAAAGATTATGTCCTACAAGCACCGCTGGGTGACGCACCTGTTCTCCCTGCAGAACAAGACGTTATGAACGCTTGGCAGGCACGTACCGGTGACTACTCCCTCGTTCAGTGCGGCATGCTTTACAGCTTAGAGCCGGGGCTCCAAAAACGTTTTAAGAGACACGGAGCATATGAGATGTTCGAAGAGCTGAAAATGGTTTTCCAAGCTCATGCCCGGGTCGAGAGATATCAAGTCTCCGACAAATTCTTCAGCTGTAAGATGGAGGAAAACAGTTCTGTCAGTGAGCACATACTCACTATGTCTGGGTTGCATAACCGCTTGACTCAGCTGGGAGTTAATCTCCCGGATGACGCGGTCATTGAAAGAATCCTCCAGTCGCTTCCACCAAGCTACAAGAGCTTTGTGATGAACTTCAATATGCAGGGGATGGAAAAGACCATTCCTGAAGTATTTGCTATGTTGAAATCAGCAGAGGTAGAAGTCAAGAAGGAACATCAAGTGTTGATGGTGAATAAAACCACTAAGTTCAAGAAGGGCAAGGGTAAAAAGAACTTCAAGAAGGACGGCAAGGAAGTTGCCGCGCCCGGCAAGCAAGCTGCCGGGAAGAAGCCTAAGAATGGACCCAAGCCCAAGACTTAGTGCTTTTATTGCAAGGGAAGTGGTCACTGGAAGCGGAACTACCCCAAATACTTAGCGGACAAGAAGGCCGGCAAAACAAAAGGTATATGTGATATACATGTAATTGATGTGTACCTTACTAGTACTCGTAGTAGCTCCTGGGTATTTGATACCGGTGCAGTTGCTCACATTTGTAACTCAAAGCAGGAGCTGCGGAATAAGCGGAGACTGGCGAAGGACGAGGTGACGATGCGCGTCGGGAATGGTTCCAAGGTCGATGTGATCGCCGTCGGCACGCTACCTCTACATTTACCTACGGGATTAGTTTTAAACCTCAATAATTGTTATTTAGTGCCAGCTTTGAGCATGAACATTGTATCGGGATCTCGTTTAATTTGAGATGGCTACTCATTTAAATCCAAGAATAATGGTTGTTCTATTTATATGAGAGATATGTTTTATGGTCATGCTCCGATGGTGAATGGTTTATTCTTAATGAATCTCGAGCGTAATGCTACACATGTTCATAGTGTGGATACCAAAAGATGTAAGGTTGATAATGATAGTCCCACATACTTGTGGCACTGCCGCCTTGGTCACATAGGTGTCAAACGCATGAAGAAGCTCCATACAGATGGACTTTTAGAGTCTCTTGATTATGAATCATTTGACACGTGCGAACCATGCCTCATGGGTAAAATGACCAAGACTCCGTTCTCAGGAACAATGGAGCGAGCAACCAACTTATTGGAAATCATACATACTGATGTGTGTGGTCCAATGAGTGTTGAGGCTCGCGGCGGCTATCGTTATGTTCTCACCCTCACTGATGACTTGAGTAGATATGGGTATATCTACTTAATGAAACACAAGTCTGAAACCTTTGAAAAGTTCAAGGAATTTCAGAGTGAGGTTGAAAATCAACGTGACAGAAAAATCAAGTTTTTGTGATCAGATCGTGGAGGAGAATACTTGAGTCACGAATTTGGCACACACTTAAGAAAATATGGAATAGTTTCACAACTCACGCCGCCTGGAACACCTCAGCGTAACGGTGTGTCCGAACGTCGTAATCGCACGCTATTAGATATGGTGCGATCTATGATGTCTCTTACCGATTTACCGCTATCTTTTTGGGGCTATGCTTTAGAGACTGCCACATTCACTTTAAATAGGGCTCCGTCGAAATCCCTTGAGAAGACATCGTATGAATTATGGTTTGGGAAGAAACCTAAGCTGTCGTTTCTAAAAGTTTGGGGATGCGATGCTTATGTCAAGAAACTTCAACCTGAAAAGCTCGAACCCAAGTCGGAAAAATGCGTCTTCATAGGATACCCTAAAGAAACTATTGGGTATACCTTCTACCTCAGATCCGAAGGCAAGATCTTTGTTGCCAAGAATGGATCCTTTCTAGAGAAGGAGTTTCTCTCAAAAGAAGTAAGTGGGAGGAAAGTAGAACTTGATGAAGTATTACCTCTTGAACCGGAAAAAGGCGCAACTAAAGAAAATGTTCCTGAGGTGCCTGCACCGACTAGAGAGGAAGTTATTGATGATGATCAAGATACTTCTGATCAAGCTCCTACTAAAATTCGAAGTTCCACAAGGACACGTTCCGCACCAGAGTGGTACGTCAACCCTGTCTTGGAAATCATGTTGTTAGACAACGGTGAACCTTCGAACTATGAAGAAGCGATGGCGGGCCCGGATTCCGACAAATGGCTAGAAGCCATGAAATCCGAGATAGGATCCATGTCTGAAAACGAAGTATGGACTTTGACTGACTTGCCCGGTGATCGGCGAGCCATAGAAAATAAATGGATCTTTAAGAAGAAGACAGACGCGGATGGTAATGTGACCATCTATAAAGCTCGGCTTGTCGCTAAGGGTTATCGACAAGTTCAAGGGGTTGACTACGATGAGACCTTCTCACCGGTAGCGAAGCTAAAGTCCGTCCGAATCATGTTAGCAATTGCCGCATTCTATGATTATGAGATATGGCAAATGGACGTCAAAACGGCATTCCTTAATGGTTTCCTTAAGGAAGAATTGTATATGATGCAGCCGGAAGGTTTTGTCGATCCTAAGAATGCTGACAAGGTGTGAAAGCTCCAACGCTCGATTTATGGGCTGGTGCAAGCATCTCGGAGTTGGAACATTCGCTTTGATGAGATGATCAAAGAGTTTGGGTTTACGCAGACTTATGGAGAAGTCTGCGTTTACAAGAAAGTGAGTGGGAGCTCGGTAGCATTTCTCATATTATATATAGATGACATACTTTTGATGGGAAATGATATAGAACTCTTGGACAGCATTAAGGCCTACTTGAATAAGAGTTTTTCAATGAAGGACCTTGGAGAAGCTGCTTGTATATTAGGCATCAAGATCTATAGAGATAGATCGAGACGCCTCATAGGTCTTTCACAAAGCACATACCTTGATAAGATATTGAAGAAGTTCAATATGGATCAGTCTAAAAAGGGGTTCTTTCCTGTGTTGCAAGGTGTGAAATTGAGCTCAGCTCAATGTCCGACCACGGCAGAAGATATAGAAGAGATGAGTGTCATCCCCTATGCCTCAGCCATAGGTTCTATTATGTATGCCATGCTGTGTACCAGACCTGATGTAAACCTTGCCGTAAGTTTGGTAGGAAGGTACCAAAGTAATCCCGGCAAGGAACACTGGACAGCGGTCAAGAATATCCTGAAGTACCTGAAAAGGATAAGGAAATGTTTCTCGTTTATGGAGGTGACGAAGAGCTCGTCGTAAAGGGTTACGTCGACGCTAGCTTCGACACAGATCTGGATGACTCTAAGTCACAAACCGAATACGTGTATATTTTGAATGGTGGGGCAGTAAGCTGGTGCAGTTGCAAGCAGAGCGTCGTGGCGGGATCTACATGTGAAGCGGAGTACATGGCAGCCTCGGAGGCAGCACATGAAGCAATTTGGGTGAAGGAGTTCATCACTGACCTAGGAGTCATACCCAATACGTCGGGGCCAATCAAGCTTTTTTGTGACAACACTGGAGCTATTGCACTTGCCAAGGAGCCCAGGTTTCACAAGAAGACAAGGCACATGAAGCGTCGCTTCAACTCCATTCGTGAAAATGTTCAAGATGGAGACATAGATATTTGTAAAGTACATACAGACCTAAATGTAGCAGATCCGTTGACTAAACCTCTCCCTAGAGCAAAACATGATCAACACCAGAATTCCATGGGTGTTCGATTCATAACAATGTAACTAGATTATTGACTCTAGTGCAATTGGGAGACTGTTGGAAATATGCTCTAGAGGCAATAATAAAAGAATTATTATTATATTTCCTTGTTCATGATAATTGTCTTTTATTCATGCTATAATTGTGTTATCCGGAAATCGTAATACATGTGTGAATAATAGACACCAACATGTCCCTAGTAAGCCTCTAGTTGACTAGCTTGTTGATCAACAGATAGTCATGGTTTCCTGACTATGGACATTGGATGTCATTGATAACAAGATCACATCATTAGGAGAATGATGTGATGGACAAGACCCAATCCTAAACATAGCACAAGATCGTGTAGTTCGTTTGCTAGAGTTTTTCCAATGTCAAGTATCCTTTCCTTAGACCATGAGATCGTGTAACTCCCGGATACCGTAGGAGTGCTTTGGGTGTACCAAACGTCACAACGTAACTGGGTGACTATAAAGGTATACTACGGGTATCTCCGAAAGTGTCTGTTGGGTTGACACGGATCAAGACTGGGATTCGTCACTCCGTATGATGGAGAGGTATCACCGGGCCCACTCGGTAATGCATCATCATTATGAGCTCAAAGTGACCAAGTGTCTGGTCGCGGGATCATGCATTACGGTACGAGTAAAGTGACTTTCCGGTAACGAGATTGAACGAGGTATTGGGATACCGACGATCGAATCTCGGGCAAGTAACATACCGATTGACGAAGGGAATTGCATACGGGGTTGTTTGAATCCTCGACATCGTGGTTCATCCGATGAGATCATCGAGGAGCATGTGGGAGCCAACATGGGTATCCAGATCCCGCTGTTGGTTATTGACCGGAGAGCAATCTCGGTCATGTCTACATGTCTCCCGAACCCGTAGGGTCTACACACTTAAAGTTCGGTGACGCTAGGGTTGTAAAGATATGAATATGCAATAATCCGAAAGTTGTTCGGAGTCCCGGATGAGATCCCGGACGTCACGAGGAGTTCCGGAATGGTCCGGAGGTAAAGAATAATATATAGGAAGTGCTGTTTTGGCCAACGGGAAAGTTTCGGGGTCACCGGTATTGTACCGGGACTACCGGAAGGGTCCCGGGGGTCCACCGGGTGGGGCCACCCATCCCGGAGGGCCCCATGGGCCAATGTGGGGAGGGGAACCAGCCCATAGTGGGCTGGTGCGCCCCCCTAGGCCCACCCCATGCGCCTAGGGTTGAAACCCTAGGGGTGGGGGGGCGCCCCATCTTGCCTTGGGGGCTACTCCAGCCCTGGCCGCCGCCCCTCCTAGGAGATCCCATCTCCTAGGGCCGGCGCCCCCCCCTAAGGGGCCTATATAAAGGGAGGGGGGAGGGGGGCAGCCGCACCTTGAGTCTTGGCGCCTCCCTCTCCCCTGCTACACCTCTCTCTCTCATAGTACACGGCGAAGCCCTGCTACTGTGACGCCCTGCATCCACCACCACGCCGTCGTGCTGCTGGATCTTCATCAACCTCTCCTTCCCCCTTGCTGGATCAAGAAGGAGGAGACGTCATCCGCTCCGTACGTCTGTTGAACGCGGAGGTGCCGTCCGTTTGGCGCTTGGTCATCGGTGATTTGAATCACGGCGAGTACGACTCCGTCATCCACATTCTAGTGAACGCTTCCGCTCGTGATCTACAAAGGTATGTAGATGCATCCGATCACTCGTTGCTAGATTAACTCATAGATGGATCTTGGTGAAACCGTAGGATAATTTTTGTTTTCTGCAACGTTCTCCAACAGTATTTCACTTTCTAAGTCCCCCCCCCCCCACCCCCTCTATAACTCTCTTCCAACTTAATTGTGGATTTTTAGATGAATATGTATTTATATACTTCATACGGTGACTTAGTTATTTAAAAAAAATGGAAAATGCATGTTGTATTTAAAAATCTTGATTTAAAATGATGAAGTGTAATATCTATTATATTGGGCCGAGCTTGGGCTGGCCTGGTCCGAAGGCTGCATGGCGGGCCATTTGGCCATGCTTGGGCATCGGGTGTGTTTGGTTGAGGAACCAACTGTCATGGAATGGAGTGGTTCCATTCCAGAGGAACGGATCGGTTCCATTCCTGTGTTTGGTATGAGCAAAAAAGTAGAATGGATTGGTTCCGTTCCGGTGTTTAGTTGGAAGAACGGAATGAAAAATGAAATGACATAAAATTCAAAATTTGGGCAGCATTTCATTTGTATTTTTAAGAAAGGCAACATATCAGTATATATTGACAAGCTTGACACATAAATGATAGCACATCGAACACAAATCTTCTCTTCCTTGGGTGATCTTCTCTTCCTTGAATCAAAAAGGATATTACACGTTAGCATATACTGCAAACACATACTGGATAGCATTTATTTGAGTAGATATTGGATCGAAAAACAGCCATGAATCAAAAAGCAACCACGAGCTGAACTATCTCTCTCGGCTGGACAATCTCCATGATTGAAAAAAGTACCAGCTGCATCATATACAAGGGGATCTGAGAGAGGCTCGTACCTTCAGGAGAGGAGAGTGTGCTGCACCTCTGCGCCGATGTTAGCCTGCCGGAATCCCACCTAGACCTCCGCCCCGCTGCAAGAACGCCGGCACACAGCTCCAGATCGAGAGAGGGGGGTCTTCTGCCCCGTTCGTGACTCCCCTATGGTGCTGCGGATCCAGAGAGAGGAAAGAAGAGTCTGCCGGCGTCGAGAATCGAAAGGAACCGGGGCGGCGGACTGGATCGAGGGAGGAAGAGAGACGAGGGGAAGCGGCGCACCAGGAGAGGGTGAGGCTTGATTGGGTTTGCGGGGGTGAGACGAGGAGCGGTTCCATGTCGTCCGCCCCATTTGGAGGTTCCACTCGGTTCCGCATCTGGGCCAAATATTCGCTCTGCGGGGACGAGTTGGTTACCGTTCCATGTACCAACCAAACGCGAGAACTAGGCCGAGAAATAGGTCCGACCCATGACATTCCTGTCCATTTCAGAAACCAAACACACCTTAGCATGGCAGCACGACGACACGGCATGACATGGTGCGTAAACCTAGCCAGGCTAGCCCGGTTTGCCATGGCCTAAAGCACTATGGGTTCGGACCGGGCTAGCACAACACAACCCAAGTGCCAAGTTTATCCCGACTCCAGCAACCATGAGTTTATCTGCATTTGGGATCCTCTGCGCCATCAATGATTGTGGCAGTGTTTTGGTCGGCCAAATCCTCCATCTCATCTCCGCGCTCTCCATGGAATGGCTCATAGGAGCAAAGTCTCTAGGATCAGTATTGCAATTACTGAGTGACTTATGAGGTCTGTGTGACACTCTTTCTGCAATGTATGACCTCATTAATGGGGCAGAATGGAGAAGCCATAAACCCTGTGTGGCCAAGCTCCTTCCGATTCTCAATGATGTCGTGTCTGAGGCTAACAACCTTATTGATGAGTTCAGATGGTATAAGATGAAGATGACTTAATAAGGTGAGGACAATGCAATCCTTTTTTTTTGCGGAAAACTGTCGATCTATTCATCTCCAATCATGGCAGTACAACGAACACCAGAAATAATAAAAATTACATCCAGATTCATAGACCACCTAGCGATGACTACAAACACTGAAGCGAGTCGAAGGCGCGCCGCTGTCATCGCCCCTCCCTCGTCGGAGCCTGGCACAACTTGTTGTAGTAGACAGACGGAAAGTCGTCGTGCTAAGGCCCTATAGGACCAACGCACGAGATCAGCAACCATCGCTGATGAAGAGAAGTTTAGATCGGAAGGATCCAATCTGAAGACACGTGAACAAAGACGAACAAAGACCGGATTCGAGCGGATCCACCAAAGACAACCACCGACTGAATCCCGCGAGATTCGCCCGAGACACACCTCCACATGCCCTTCGACGATGCTAGACACACTACCGGGATGGGGGCTAGATGAGGAGAACTTTATTCCATCTTCAAAAATCCGCCGTCGTCTCGTCTTCTTGAGTAGGACACAAACGCTAACAGAACTTGAAGAAGCACCTGAAAACGGAGCCCTCCCGCCGGCAAGGGCCGGGATCCACCGCGCACCTATGGCCCTAAGGCCACAGGAGACGTGGGAGATCGGCGGCGCCGCCATAGGAGGACAATGCAATCCAATATCCTTTCATTGACTTTCTTGATAAGATCATTCCCCACGACTTCAACAAACTAAATGATGTCTAGTTAAGGTTGACTCACCTTTTGATGTAGGCACAACCTCGGATGTGTCGATGATTTGGCCCGATCTTTTACGATGCAACGAACTCCAAGATCCATGAAAAAATCTCTCGACGCGCAAGAAACCCGTAGTAGACATAACCAACGCGCAACCCGTCGGTGACGACGGACCTCGAGCCAAGTACAACTTTCACACAAAATAAATAACAACGACACCCAAAGAGGGCTGCTTAATAGTCGATATACATATTGTCTAAACCATAGAAAAATATAACCTCCATTTTACAAAGGACTCGATTGACTTTATATAATAACCGTACACCTAATAACTTGATCCAAAAGAAAAACACGGAACCAACTAGATCCAGAAAAATTTAAACAAATGTATCTAATATTTGTGTCACGTTATCTCTAATCGCCATGCATGTTGGTGGGCCCCAGCCCGTGTCCTTCAGGGAGAATAATCTCCACGAGCCATGCTCCTTGGCAAACCATCGACAACTGGTGGTCGTGACAGACTCAAAAAATAACAATCTTTATCTTCCTGTCTCTTTTGATCAATTTCCTTTTGAAACTGACTTGCATTGTTATCTGTTATGTATGTGGGTGAGCCAAACTCCTTTTCCCGCCTCAGCTCCTTGTTGCGACCAAATATATTTGCTGCCAAAGGAAACAAAGATATTTGGTCGCAACAAGGAGCTGAGGCGGGTATTTGGGATTTCTTAATGCACCTACATATGCAAAACGTAAGAGGGCAACAAGTTCAATCAATGCATCAACAAGCACATCATCGAAAAACCATGGTAATGGTGAATAATTGATAATACCGAGTCTTCCTGCTTTGGTGATAGCTGAAATTGGTGGTGTTGGAAAGACTAGTTTGGCCCAACATATCTGCAACCATCAATGAGTGAAAGTCTCACTCTGAGTTAATAATTTGGATTTGTGTCTAAGATGATTTCAATGTGAAGAGCTAACTAAAGAGGTCATACAAGCATGCTTTCAAAATGAGGAAACGAGTGATAATTCAGATTGTCTTTAGGGTGCTCTTTCTAACCACGTGAAGAACAAAAAATCTATTCATAGTCCTTGATGACATGTGTGATGATGCCTTGAAGGATAATGGGCGGTGTTGGTGCTGGGAGATGTTTTGTGCACCTTTTACAAGTGTCCAAGAGGGAAGTGCAATGTTGGTCACCACTAGATGTCCAAGTGTCACCAAGGGGTCCAAACAACGGAGCCTGTTATAGTTGAAGGTCTAAAGGACGATGTCTTTTGGAATCCTATATATCTAAGAAGTTTATCTCTACTATCTTATTTATCTTAACATGCAACCTTAAGACATGTAAATATAGCAAAAGAAATCTAAAATGACGTGGGTGCTTCAGAGTCCACGAAAAAAATAGTTATGGTTATTTGTGCCAGGCTGCATGTGGAGTTTTTTTCTTTCGAAAAGGGGGAATTCCCCGGCCTCTGCATCAGAAAGATGCATACGGCCATCTTATTAACCAAATAAAGCAGTGCAAACATGGTTCCAAGGTCTCCAAAAGTAATAAAAAGCAAAAGAAAGCTCACACAGAGCCAAAAAGGGCTAGAAACACCCACTAGCCAAGAAAAGACGCCACAACCGGCTGGCTAAAACTAGATAGGTAAACTACATGCCTATCCTATTACATGACCGCCATCCAAACCGGTTGAAGATATCCCGAGCTACCATCTCCCATCGGAAAGACCCAGTAACCAAATGCTCCATGGCCTTCGTCTGGGTGAGTAGCGACTAGGAACGGATCAGAGCCGTAGTTCGGAATAAAATCTGCAAAAAATGAATACATGATATTCTGTTAAAAACCAAATCATTTCTGCAAGTCCAGATAGTCCACAGCAAAGCACAAACTCCAACCGAATGTGTCTCGCTAAGTCAGTCTCAATCCCATTAAGCCATGTCCCAAATAACGTGTTAACAGAATTCGGTGGATTGATATTAAAAGCAATGTGGACCGTCTGCCAAAGTACTTTAGCCAACGGGCAATCAAAAAAGAGGTGTTTGATTGTCTCATCCCGATCACAGAAACTACACCTAGTAGGTCCTGTCCAATTACACTTTATCAAGTTGTCCTTGGTTAAAATAACTTGTTTATGGACAAACCACATAAACACTTTTATTTTCAAAGGAACTTTGACAGCCCAAACATGCTTAGAGGTAGGAATGGAGTTCGAATTAATAACATCAATATACATTGATTTAACAGTGAATACTCCAGACTTAGTCAATTTCCAGCGTAATTCATCGGGTTGTTGAGATAGTTGGACCTCCATTAGTCTCCTAACTAAGCGGAGCCATTCTTCCCAACGATTGCCCGCTAGCGTCCATCGAAACTGAATATTAAGGGGGATAGATTGAAATACCGAGGCGACGAACACTTCACGTCGTTGAACAATACGGTACAAAGACGGATATTGGATGGCCAAAGGTGTCCCGCCGAGCCAAGTATCCTCCCAGAAACGTGTACTAGAGCCGTTTCCAATAACAAACTTCATATTATTAAAGAAAGATTGTTTGACTTTCACCAGACCTTTCCAGAAAGGTGAATCAGTCGGCCTGAATGTAACCTGGGACAAAGTTTTTGTCTGGAGGTACTTGGTACGAAGAATTTGAGCCCACATGGCATCATTCTCCGTTGAGAGCTTCCACAGCCACTTGCTAAGAAGGCATCTATTCTTAACTTCTAGATTCTCAATACCGAGACCCCCTTGGTCTTTCGGTCTACAGATGATATCCCATTTAGCAAGCCGATATTTTCGTTTAAGCTCATCACCCTGCCAAAAGAAACGCGATCGATAGAAGTCCAGTCTCTTCCTAACACCAACTGGGACCTTAAAGAACGATAGGAGAAACATAGGCATACTCGTGAGCACCGAATTAATCAGGATTAATCGGCCTCCGTATGACATGAGCTTACCCTTCCAACAACTCAGTTTCTTCTCAAATCGGTCCTCAATGCACTTCCACTCTTTGTTTGTCAGCCTACGATGGTGGATTGGAATACCGAGGTAAGAGAAGGGTAACTCTCCTAACTCGCACCCAAACAATTGCCTATAAGCCTCCTGTTCGTCTTTGGCTCTACCAAAACAGAACAGCTCGCTCTTATGAAAGTTAATCTTTAACCCGGTCAATTGTTCAAATAGGCATAACACAAGCTTCATATTTCTCGCCTTGGCCAAGTCATGCTCCATAAAGATAATTGTATCATCAGCGTACTGAAGGATGGATACACCTCCATTAACGAGATGAGGTACCAATCCACCTACTTGACCATTTTCCTTAGCCCTTCCTATCAAAATTGCTAACATATCCACCACAATGTTAAACAAGATAGGGGACATCGGATCTCCTTGTCTTAGGCCTTTATGTGTCTGGAAGTAATGACCTATATCATCATTAACGTTAATTCCCACACTACCTTTTTGCGTAAATGATTCAACCTGTCGGCGCCAGGCTTCATCAAAACCTTTCATACGCAATGACTGTTGGAGGAATGGCCATTTGATCTTATCGTACACTTTCTTGAAATCCACCTTAAAAATTACTCCATCTAATTTTTTGGACTGGATTTCATGGAGCGTTTCATGCAGGACGACCACCCCTTCAAGGATATTTCTGTCCGGCATGAAAGCAGTTTGGGACTGTTGCACAACAGAATGCGCAATCTGTGTGAGCCTATTAGTCCCTACCTTGGTGAAAATTTTGAAACTAACATTGAGGAGGCATATCGGCCTGAATTGCTCAATTCTCACAGCATCCGTTTTCTTAGGAAGCAGTGTGATAGTTCCAAAATTCAAGTGAAATAACTGAAGCTGTCCAGAGAACAGATCATGGAACATAGGTAGCAAATCCCCCTTAATAACGTGCCAACACTTTTTATAGAACTCGGCCGGGAATCCATCCGGTCCGGGAGCCTTATTGTTTTTCATCTGTGCAATAGCATCAAACACCTCCTTCTCTGAGAACGGGGCAACCAGAATATCATCTTCGGCAGCCGATAGCTGAGGCACATCCTCAGTCCTGGACTCATCTAGGGACACACAATTATGCTCCGGAGGTCCAAATAACTGCTTGTAATACTCGGTAATATATGTTTTTAGGTTATCCTGCCCTAAAATAGTGCCCTCGTCTTGTTCAAGCTGAAAGATACGCTTCTTTCTGTGCTTACCATTAGCTATCAAATGGAAGAATTGAGTATTCGCGTCCCGTTGGACCACTTTGCGTACTTTAGCACGCAAAGCCCACTTCAATTCTTCTTCGCGGAGCAGTTCTTTCAACCTCTTCTCCGCCTCATTTTTAACCTGAAGCTCATCAGGCAGTAAAATAGTGGATTCGGCCTTTATGTCCAGGGCCTGTATAAGAGAAAGGAGTCTATCCTTTTCAATCTTATACACACCACTAAGGTGCTTAGCCCAACCCCGTAAGAAACTTCTCAAATGCCTAATCTTATTCTGCCAACGCTCGATCGCAGTCGTGCCTCCTGCACCTCTAGCCCATTCCCTGGCAATCAAGTCCAAGAACCCCTCGCGTTCGAACCATGACATCTCGAAAGAAAAGGTGTTCTTGTTACCCACGTGGTTCGGCTCCCCTGAGTCCACGAACAAGGGTGTGTGATCGGATATTCCCCTCGAGAGAGCTTGCACCGTAACCAGAGGGAACTTTTGTTCCCACTCCACGCTCGCAAGAACTCGATCAAGTTTTTCATAAGTTGGGTTTGGCAGAGCATTAGCCCAGGTAAACTTTCTACCAGAAAGCTCTATCTCCCTCAGATCCAAGCTTTCAATAATGGTATTGAACATAAACGACCATCTACCGTCAAAGTTATCATTGTTCTTCTCCTCTCTCCTTCTGATGATATTGAAATCACCTCCAACTAAAATTGGGAGCTGTTCTGACCCACAGATTCGAACAAGGTCCGCCAGAAACTTCAGTTTAAGCTCGGTCTGTGCGGCACCATAAACCGCCACCAAAGCCCAGTTAAAACCATCTATCTTAGACCTAGTGAGAAAGTGTTTTTACATGATGAACCTACTTGATGATATGGATAGCCTGCATATATTAAAATAAATAGAATAGTGAGGATCAATTACTAAAATGATTTCTTTTTGAATTTGCCATTGGGTCATATAGATAAGTTGGTGCCATATTCGGTGATTACAAGTATATATATCCTCTGCTCATATGCACACCAAGCTATACATCTAGGGATCGTATGTGGCTAAGACCGTGCAAATCACACACTGCAGCACGCCACAATCTGTATGTACGAAATTAAAGTATGTCGGAGTATCAGCCTCCTAGGGGCAACCGTGCCCTCGCGCGCCTTCCGCGCCACGCCGTACGATCCATGTGTGCCCTGTGATATGGCTTGCCTGGTGCCCTTTTTTGTCATCCGATCGGGCCCGGTCATTTCTCACGACACTCTTTGTCCCAAGCCACTTCCTTGGCGCTGGCGACGACATGTTGGTTGACTCTGGCGGCGCAGATCACGATTACTTCATCTTAATAAATAAGAGTGACTTTGATAGAGTTTCCAAAAATGTTCGTCATCTGTACGTACTCCCTAGCAGTGAATTTGACCATTCCAACTTGCTGAGCCTATGCAAGTACACAAAGCTGCGTACCCTAATCTGCAAGAAGAGTTTAGGAAAAAAAACCATGTATTCTAATGGGTTGCTGGTGTGCTGAACTTCTCCGTGTGCGTGTGATGTCTTGTACCTCCACAGATAAGTTACCAGATAATATTGGCAACTGGAAGCATCTTCGGAGAGCTTGTTCTTTGAAGAAGATTCCTTCAACTTTCTGTTTACTATATAATATGCAGATTTTATATGTCAAGAAAAGCGAGTCGGAATGCTTGCCTTGGTAAGCTGATCGGTTTACAGAAATTGGAAACACAAAGATTAACTCTTGATTCAGACAATCAAAAGGGGCCAGGAATAAGGTTATTAAATAGTCTGAACCAATTTCGTGGATTCTTTCATATAATTAATGCTGGTATCCTAAGTAAGGATCATGCAGCAGAAGCAGAACTGAAGAATATGAATATCTTGAGTGGTTGAAACTGATCAGCCTCAAGTCTCCCACTATCCAGAACATAGAAGTGGTTGAAGTTCTCCAACCTCCTATCAGCCTCAAGTCTCTGTTCCTCGAGAGTTATGGCGGTCCCTCACTCCCAAGCTGGTTTCAGCCACAAAACTTGCCAAGTTTAGAATCACTCACTTTTGAAAGATGTGATGGATTCAAGAGCATAAACTTAAATGAGATGCCTGCAGTTGGTAAGTTCATGTCCCTGATAAATGTAACAATTGAAGGGTGCGGAAATATATCAAGCCTCGAAGATTTTCTGCATCCAGCTTATGTACCAGACATCAAGAAAATACACATTGGAGGTTGCAAGATCTTAGAATCAATACCAACTGAAAAGTTTGGGGATTTCCATTTACTTGAAGAACTGTCCGTAGGTCACAGTCCCTTAAGAAGCTCAGTCTATATGGTTCTGGTCTCTTTTGCAATATCGACTGCCGCTCCCTCACTGAATTTAGTTTATCATGCAAGTCTGTCACATCCATCCAACTGCAAACGTGGAGTCTTCCAGCTCTACAGAGCTTGAAAATTGAGTGTGAATCTCTTACATCTATTGAAGACTCTCCTAATAGTTCCATTTCCGTGGGCACTGGCAGCATTAGAGCATTCTCGTCCCTTAAAGTCATAGAAATTTCTTGCTGTGATAAATTGTCAACCCTTGATGACCTCCTAACACAAGAATATGTACCTGCTATTGAGAAAATTGACATCAGCTTTTGTTGGGAGTTAAAGTCACTGCCAGTTGTAAGGCTTGTGAGTTTTCCTTATCTGAAGCATCTAAAGGTTATTTATTGCCGAAGTCTCGAGTGGCAAAGAGGTTTGGTGCTGCCAACATACCTCCAAAGCCTCTGCTTAACGGAATGTGGGGATATCGCTCCATATGTTTCCGGATGCCTACAGAACCTCACATCCCTCGTCTCACTTGAAATTAATGGATGCAATGGTATAACATCCATTCCAAGCAACATCTGGCACAATAATCATGTATCACTCCAGAAATTGGTGATTAAGAATTGTCCAGACCTAGTTTCAATCGGTGGAGCAGAGGCACTTGCAAATATCAAGGAGGCGAAGATATGCGGGTGTCCAAACTTAGCGAACGAGGAGCAGATCAATAGAAGAGCCCGCCCAAGGTATTTGTGTTAGCACTTGTTTTCTGTCCAGCTTTTACTTCTCTGTTGTTCAAAATACCCTATATACTGTAAATAACTCATGCATTTTGCAGTAAAAATCCAACTTGTATCGTTATTATAACTAATGTATGCGGAACTTACTTGTTGATCACACCTACCTGTATTGTATCATATATGTCTTTTTTCTGCTTGTTAGCTCCCATGCTTAATTAGGCCGTATAGAATCCTGATGTTTTGAGTAATTCCATACATGTGACCATGTTTTGGAAAGAAGTTGCTACCTGTAGATGTACTAGTGATGCCAAATTTGCTTTGCTTTATTTGGGGAGCCAAATTTGCTTTTCTGACCATGTTTTCTTCTTCAAGTACAAGGAGGACAAGGAGGACAAGGAACCAATAGCTGGACTACTTGGAAGTTGGAAGTGTCAGAGATGGGTAAAGCGTCTCAACCCTCCTAGGAGAGCCCGCATGGTCTTATATTGATTGTGCGAGAGAAACCCTCTCATAGGTGTTTACAGAATCAATAATAGAAGAAAAGATAGGAAGTTAAAGGGAGAGAATAACTCCAACTAACTCTATCTAATCTAGGGATATAACTTGGCCTACAAGAGAGAGTAGACAGAGAGGGAAAGAGGCGTGACAACATGTCACGTGACAATATATTTAACACCCTCCCTTAATCTAAACTGCGCAAGTTAAGATTACGTCGAAATTCTTCAAACGGTCTTGTGGCCAAAGCTTTTGTGAATCCATCAGCGACTTGATCCTTTGAGTGAACAAATCGAATTTCCAATTCTTTGCTTGCAACCCTCTCTCAAACAAAGTGATAATCAATCTCAATATGTTTAGTCCTTGCATGAAAGACAGGATTAGCAGACAAATAAGTGGCACCAAGATTATCACACCAAAGACAAGGAGTTGGTGTGTGATATATCCCAAGCTCCCTAAGCATGGATTTGACCCAGATGATCTCTGCTGTGGCATTTGCCAATGCCTTGTATTCTGCTTCAGTACTGGACCTTGAAACTGTAGCCTGTTTCTTTGCACACCATGAAATCAAATTAGGTCCAAAGAAAATTGCAAAACCACCTGTTGATCTCTTGTCATCCAAACAACCTGCCCAGTCAGAGTCAGAGAAAGCACTGACAAGTGTGGATGACGACTTGCTGAAGGTTAGGCCAACACCCAAGGTGTATTTTACATATCTCAGTATGCGTTTGGCAGCAGTCCAATGATCTGTAGTTGGTGCATGAAGAAACTGACAAACCTTATTGACAGCAAAGGAAAGATCAGGCCTGGTGAGTGTCAAATACTGAAGCGCACCTACCAAGCTTCTGTACTTGGTGCCATCCTCTTGACTCAAGGGTTGTCCTGCTGCGAGAGAGAGTTTTTCTGAACTGGATAATGGTGTGGGTGATGGTTTACAACCCTGCAAGCCAACTCTATTCAAAAGATCAGTTGCATATTTTTCTTGAGAAGGATGAAGACCACCTTCGCTGTTTCTCTTAACCTCAATACCAAGGAAGAAATGCAAGTCACCTAGATCCTTAAGAGCAAATTCTGAATTTAGATCCTTCAACAAGGCAGTGACTGCTTCATTTGATGAACTTGTGACAATAATATCATCAACATAAATAAGCACAAATATAGATGTTTTGAACTTATTGTATATGAACAATGACGTATCAGACTTGGAGGGAACAAAGCCCAGTGTTTGTAACTTAGAGCTCAACCGCGAGTACCATGCTCTAGGTGCTTGCTTCAAGCCATAAAGAGACTTATCTAGCCTGCAAACATGAAAAGGCTTGTTTCTGTCTTCAAACCCAGGAGGTTGTTTCATATATACTTCCTCTTCGAGAACACCATGAAGGAACGCGTTATGTACATCTAGCTGCCTGAGACTCCATCCTCTAGATACGGCAATAGACAGAACAAGACGTATACTGGCAGCTTTAACAACAGGGCTAAAGGTATCTTCATAATCGATGCCATACCTCTGTTTGAATCCTTTTGCAACGAGTCTAGCCTTGTAACGATCGATGGTGCCATCTGCCTTTTTCTTTATCCGGAACACCCATTTGCAATCAATTAAATTTTTACCTCGCTGTGAAGGAACAAGATGCCATGTTTTATTTTTCTGAAGAGCTTGAAACTCTTCCTCCATAGCCTTCCTCCACTTGATATCTGTGCTTGCTTCCTGAAACATGCTGGGTTCGCCGGTAGAACAGGTCAAACCATATTTAACTTTATAATTAACAGGTTGAATTACCCCAGCACGAAGCCTTGTAACTCATGGCGGTACTGTAGCAGGAGACCCAGGCACGTCCGCAGAAGATCCCACAAGCTGCTACTCCTGGACAGGGAATCCAGGGGATCCCGAGGCTGATGCAGACCCCGCTGGTGACGCCGGATCTTCTGCGGCCAGATCATGAGACAAGGTAGCTGGGAGCCGCGCGGAAGATCCAGCCGCCTGCTCCGGATGGGCCCCTGCCGCCTGGCGTCTCGTGTAGACCCGCGGGGTCGGGCCAAATCGCGTCGGCTAGGCCCGCGACAGCGACCCCCCAGGTGGAGACGTGTCGAGCGAGGAGGGGCTGCCCGCGTCGCCTAGTGAAGATTCGGTGGCGTAGTGCGCCAGGCGCGACTGCGATCCCGAAGTAGATAGCGGTTGCACTGTCGCCACCGATCCCGAGGGGGATTCGGTTGCAGCTCTGTCCCCAAGCGGCGGACACATGAAATGACGACTGTTTGGGCCATTTTCTTCATTGTTTTGCATCAAGTTTTCTTGTGGAGTTTCTGTTGGGGAACGTAGTAATTTCAAAAAATTTCCTACGCACACGCAAGATCGTGGTGATGCATAGCAACGAGAGGGGAGAGTGTTGTCTACGTACCCTCGTAGACCGAAGCGGAAGCGTTGACGTAACATAGAGGAAGTAGTCGTACGTCTTCCCGGTCCAACCGATCCAAGCACCGTTACTCCGGCACATCCGAGTTCTTGGCACACGTTCAGCTCGATGACGCTCCTCGGGCTCCGATTCAGCAAAGCTTCGGGGAGGAGTTCCGTCAGCACGACGGCGTGGTGACGATCTTGATGTTCAACCGTCGCAGGGCTTCGCCTAAGCACCGCTACGATATGACCGAGGTAGAATATGGTGGAGGGGGCACCGCACACGGCTAAGGAACGATCACGAAGATCAACTTGTGTGTCTATGGGGTGCCCCCTGCCCCCGTATATAAAGGAGTGGAGGAGGGGAGGGCCGGCCCTCTCTATGGCGCGCCCTAGGGAGTCCTACTCCCACCGGGAGTAGGATTCCCGCTTTGCTAGTCCAACTAGGAGTCCTTCCATGTAGTAGGAGTAGGAGACAAGAAAGGGGAAAGGAGAAGGGAAGGAAGGAGGGGGCGCAGCCCCTCCCCCTAGTCCAATTCGGACTAGGCCTTGGGGGGCGCGCAGCCTGCCCTAGGCAGCCCCTCTCTCTTTCCCGTATGGCCCAATAAGGCCCAATACTTCTCCCCCGTATTCCCGTAACTCTCCGGTACTCCGAAAAATACCCGAATCACTCGGAACCTTTCCGAAGTCCGAATATAGTCGTCCAATATATCGATCTTTACGTCTCAACCATTTCGAGACTCCTCGTCATGTCCCCGATCTCATCCGGGACTCCGAACTCCTTCGGTACATCAAAACTCATAAACTCATAATATAACTGTCATCGAAACCTTAAGCGTGCGGACCCTACGGGTTCGAGAACAATGTAGACATGACCGAGACACGTCTCCGGTCAATAACCAATAGCGGAACCTGGATGCTCATATTGGCTCCTACATATTCTACGAAGATCTTTATCGGTCAGACCGCATAACAACATACGTTGTTCCCTTTGTCATCGGTATGTTACTTGCCCGAGATTCGGTCGTCGGTATCTCAATACCTAGTTCAATCTCATTACCAGCAAGTCTCTTTACTCGTTTCGTAATACATCATCTCGCTACTAACTCATTAGTTGCAATGCTTGCAAGGCTTATGTGATGTGCATTACCGAGAGGACCCAGAGATACCTCTCCGACAATCGGAGTGACAAATCCTAATCTCGAAATACGCCAACCCAACATGTACCTTCGGAGACACCTGTAGAGCTCCTTTATAATCACCCAGTTACGTTGTGACGTTTGGTAGCATACAAAGTGTTCCTCCGGTAAACAGGAGTTGCATAATCTCATAGTCAGAGGAACATGTATAAGTCATGAAGAAAGCAATAGCAACATACTAAACGATCGGGTGCTAAGCTAACGAAATGGGTCATGTCAATCAGATCATTCACCTAATGATGTGATCCCGTTAATCAAATAACAACTCTTTGTCAATGGTTAGGAAACATAACCATCTTTGATTAACGAGCTAGTCAAGTAGAGGCATACTAGTGACACTCTGTTTGTCTATGTATTCACACATGTATTATGTTTCCGGTTAATACAATTTTAGCATGAATAATAAACATTTATCATGAAATAAGGAAATAAATAATAACTTTATTATTGCCTCTAGGGCATATTTCCTTCAGTTTCACCACTGGATCCTGCATCATCAGAAACCTCAAGAACACGGTCAGAAGAGTTAGTCACGTGGTCATTACAATTGTCGTCCCCATGAGATATGCCAGATAGATGTGGTGGAAGGAGAAGGATTTCTTGGCGAAGAAGAGCACCAGCATTAGGATGGAGAGCTGCGAAAGGAAAAACAGTCTCATCGAAAACAGCATCACGAGAGATATATACTCGACCGGTAGGAACATCAAGGCATTTAACACCTTTGTGTTGGGCACTATACCCCAGAAAAACACATTGTTTTTAGCGGAAACTAAGTTTGCGAGTATTATACGGACGAAGATTAGGCCAGCAGGCACAGCCAAAGACACGAAGTTAATGATAGTTCGGTCGAGTATGAAGAAGGCGTTGCATCGGTGTTTCATTGTTAATAACACGACTGGGAAGCATATTAATAAGATGGACTGCCGTAAGGAATGCCTCGTCCCAAAATTTAAGGGGCATGGAAGCACCTGCAAGAAGGGCAAATCCTACTTCAACAATGTGCCTATGCTTGCGTTCGGCAGAGCCGTTCTATTGGTGCGCATGAGGGCATGAAACATGATGAGACACGCCCAACTTCTGAAAAAAGAGTTTAGCTTCTCATATTTGCCACCCCAATCAGATTGGACAGCGAGAATTTTGGTGTCAAATTGTCGTTCAACAAGTGCTTGAAAGTTATGGAAAACTTGGAAAACGTCGGAACGTTTCTTAAGAAGATAAATCCAAGTGAATTTACTGTAGTCATCTATGAAACTAACGTAATAAGTATGTCTACCAACAGAAGAGAGGGCTGGACCCCAAACATCAGAGAAAACAAGTTGTAAAGGTTTGGTAGAAATACTAGTATAAACTGGATATGGTAACTGATGGGCTTTCGCCTTTTGACAAGAATCACAAATAGTTTCAAGACTACGCTCACAAACACATGGGAGCTGATTATTTCTAAGCACTTGTTGAACAATAACAAAAGAGGGGTGTCCTAATCTCGCATGCCACCGTTCTGATGAAATTTTGATAACGCCACAAACTTGTTTATTGAATATTCTAAACTGGGGAATCAAAGGGTAGAGCCCATGCACACATCTACCGCGGTAGAGAATGTTCCTCGTGGCCTGATCAGACCGCATAACAACATACGTTGTTCCCTTTGTCATCGGTATGTTACTTGCCCGAGATTCGATCGTTGGTATCTCAATACCTAGTTCAATCTCGTTACCAGCAAGTCTCTTTACTCGTTCCGTAATACATCATCTCGCAACTAACTCATTAGTTGCAATGCTTGCAAGGCTTATGTGATGTGCATTACCGAGAGGACCCAGAGATACCTCTCCGACAATCGGAGTGACAAATCCTAATCTCGAAATACGCCAACCCAACATGTACCTTCGGAGACACCTGTAGAGCTCCTTTATAATCACCCAGTTACGTTGTGACATTTGGTAGCACACAAAGTGTTCCTCCGGTAAACAGGAGTTGCATAATCTCATAGTCAGAGGAACATGTATAAGTCATGAAGAAAGCAATAGCAACATACTAAACGATCGGGTGCTAAGCTAACGGAATGGGTCATGTCAATCAGATCATTCACCTAATGATGTGATCCCGTTAATCAAATAACAACTCTTTGTCAATGGTTAGGAAACATAACCATCTTTGATTAACGAGCTAGTCAAGTAGAGGCATACTAGTGGCACTCTGTTTGTCTATGTATTCACACATGTATTATGTTTCCGGTTAATATAATTCTAGCATGAATAATAAACATTTATCATGAAATAAGGAAATAAATAATAACTTTATTATTGGCTCTAGGGCATATTTCCTTCAGTCTCCCACTTGCACTAGAGTCAATAATCTAGATCACATCACCATGTGATTAACATCGATAATTCACATCATCATGTGATTAACACCCATAGTTCACATCGCCATGTGACCAACACCCAAAGGGTTACTAGATTCAGTAATCTAGTTCACATTGCTATGTGATTAATACCCAAAGAGTACTAAGGTGTGATCATGTTTTGCTTGTGAGAGAAGTTTAGTCAACGGGTCTGCCACATTCAGATCCATATGTATTTTGCAAATTTCTATGTCAACAATACTCTGCTCGGAGCTACTCTAGCTAATTGCTCCCACTTTCAATATATATCTAAATTGAGACTTAGAGTCATCTAGATTAGTGTCAAAACTTGCATCGACGTAACCCTTTACGACGAACCTTTTGTCACCTCCATAATCGAGAAACATATCCTTATTCAACTAAGGATAATTTTGACCGCTGTCCAGTGATCTACTCCTAGATCACTATTGTACTCCCTTGCCAAAATCAGTGTAGGGTATACAATAGATCTGGTACACAGCATGGCATACTTTATAGACCCTATGGCCAAGGCATAGGGAATGACTTTTATTCTCTTTCTATCTTTTTCCGTGGTCGGGTTTTGAGTCTTACTCAATTTCACACCTTGTAACACAGGCAAGAACTCTTTCTTTGACTGTTCCATTTTGAACTTACTTCAAAATCTTGTCAAGGTATGTACTCATTGAAAAAAACTTATCAAGCGTCTTGATCTATCTCTATAGATCTTGATGCTCAATATGTAAGCAGCTTCACCGAGGTCTTTCTTTGAAAAGCTCCTTTCAAACACTCCTTTATGCTTTGCAGAATAATTCTACATTATTTCCGATCAACAATATGTCATTCACATATACTTATCAGAAATGTTGTAGTGCTCCCACTCACTTTCTTATAAATACAGGCTTCACCGCAAGTCTGTATGAAACTATATGCTTTGATCAACTTATCAAAACGTATATTCCAACTCCGAGATGCTTGCACCAGTCCATAGATGGATCGCTGGAGCTTCCATATTTTGTTAGCACCTTTAGGATTGACAAAACATTTTGGTTGCATCATATACAACTCTTCTTTAAATCCATTAAGGAATGTAGTTTTGTTTATCCATTTTGCCAGATTTCATAAAAAGCGGCAATTGCTAACATGATTCGGACAGACTTAAGCATAGATACGAGTGAGAAACTCTCATCGTAGTCAACACCTTGAACTTGTCGAAAACCTTTTGCGACAATTCTAGCTTTGTAGATAGTAACACTACTATCAGCGTCCGTCTTCCTCTTGAAGATCCATTTATTTTCTATGGCTTGCCGATCATCGGGCAAATCCATCAAAGTCCATACTTTGTTCTCATACATGGATCATATCTCAGATTTCATGGCCTCAAACCATTTCGCGGAATCTGGGCTCATCATCGCTTCCTCATAGTTCGCAAGTTCGTCATGGTCTAGTAACATGACTTCCAGAACAGGATTACCATACCACTCTGGTGCGGATCTCACTCTGGTTTACCTACGAGATTCGGTAGTAACTTGATCTGAAGTTACATGATCATCATCATTAGCTTCCTCACTAATTGGTGTAGTAGTCACAGGAACAGATTTATGTGATGAACTACTTTCCAATAAGGGAGCAGGTACAGTTACCTTATCAAGTTTTCTACTTTTCTCCCACTCACTTCTTTCGAGAGAAACTCCTTCTCTGGAAAGGATCCATTATAAGCAACGAATGTCTTGCCTTAGGATCTGTGATAGAAGGTGTACCCAACAGTCTCCTTTGGGTATCCTATGAAGACATATTTCTCCGATTTGGGTTTGAGCTTATCAAGATGAAACCTTTTCATATAAGCATCACAACTCCAAACTTTAAGAAACGACAACTTTGGTTTCTTGCCAAACCACAGTTCAGATTATTCTGTCGTCTCAACGGACTTAGATGGTGCCCTTTTTAACGTGAATGCAGCTATCTTTAATGCATAACCCCAAAAACGATAGTGGTAGATCGGTAAGAGACATCATAGATTGTACTATATCCAACAAAGTACGGTTATGACGTTCGGACGCACCATTATGCTGTGGTGTTCCAGGTGGCATGAGTTTGTGAAACTATTCCACATTGTTTTAATTGAAGACCAAACTCGTAACTCAAATATTTGTCTCCGCGATCAGATCATAGAAACCTTGTTTTCTTGTCATGATGATTTTCCACTTAACTCTGAAATTCTTGGAACTTTTCAAATATTTCAGACTTATGTTTCGTCAAGTAGATATACCCATATCTGCTCAAATCATCTGTGAAGGTCAGAAAATAACGATACCCGCCGCGAGTCTCAACACTCATTGGATTGCATACATCAATATGTATTATTTCCAATAAGTCAATTGCTCGCTCCATTGTTCCGAAGAACGGAGTCTTTAGTCATCTTGCCCATAAGACATGGTTCGCAAGCATCAAGTGATTCATAATCAAGTGATTCCAAAATCCCATCATCATGGAGTTTCTTCATGCGCTTTACACCAATATGACCTAAACGGCAGTGCCACAAATAAGTTGCACTATCATTATTAACTTTGCATCTTTTGGCTTCAATATTATGAATATGTGTATCGCTACGATCGAGATCCAACAAACCATTTTCGTTGGTGTGTATGACCATAGAAGGTTTTATTCATGTAAACAGAACAACAATTTATTCTCTTACTTAAATGAATAACCGTATTGCAATAAACATGATCAAATCATATTCATGCTCAACACCAAATAACACTTATTTAGGTTCCACACTAACCCCAAAAGTATAGGGAGTGTGCGATGATGACCATATCAATCTTGGAACCACTTCCAACTCTCATCGTCACTTCACCCTTAACTAGTCTCTGTTCATTCTACAACTCCCATTTCGAGTTACTACTCTCAGCAACTGAACCAGTATCAAAATACTGAGGGGTTGCTATGAACACTAGTAAAATACACATCAATAACATGTATATCAAATATACCTTTGTTTACTTTGCCATCCTTTCTTATCCACCAAATACTTGGGGTAGTTCCTCTTCCAGTGACCAATCCCTTTGCAGTAGAAGCACTTAGTCTCAGGCTTAGGACCAGACTTGGGTTTCTTCACTTGAGCAGCAACTTGCTTGCCGTTCTTCTTGAAGTTCCCCTTCTTCTCTTTGCCCTTTTCTTAAAACTAGTGGTCTCATCAATCATCAACACTTGATGTTTTTCTTGATTTCTACCTTCATCGATTTCAGCATCACGAAGAGCTTGGGAATTGTTTCTGTTATCCCTTGCATATTATAGTTCATCACGAAGTTCTACTAACTTGGTGATGGTGACTAGAGAATTATGTCAATCACTATTTTATCTGGAAGATTAACTCCCACTTGATTCAAGCAATTGTAGTACCCAGACAATCTGAGCACATGCTCACTGCTTGAGCTATTCTCCTCCATCTTTTAGCTATAGAACTTGTTGGAGACTTCATATCTCTCAACTCGGGTATTTGCTTGAAATATTAACTTCAACTCCTGGAACATCTCATATGGTCCATGACGTTCAAAACGTCTTTGAAGTCCCGATTCTAAGCCGTTAAGCATGGTGCACTAAACTATCAAGTAGTCATCACATTGAGCTAGCCAAACGTTCATAACGTCTGCATCTGCTCCTGCAATAGGTCTGTCACCTAGCGGTGCATCAAGGACATAATTTTTCTATGCAGCAATGAGGATAAACCTCATATCACGGATCCAATCCGCATCATTGCTACTAACATCTTTCAACATAGTTTTTCTCTAGGAACATATCAAAATAAACATAGGGAAGCAACAACGCGAGCTATTGATCTACAACATAGATATGCTAATACTACCAGGACTAAGTTCATGATAAATTTAAGTTCAATTAATCATATTACTTAAGAACTCCCACTTAGATAGACATCCCTGTAATCCTCTAAGTGATCACGTGATCCAAATCAACTAAACCATAACCGATCATCACGTGAAATGGAGTAGCTTTCAATGGTGAACATCACTATGTTGATCATATCTACTATATGATTCACGCTCGACCTTTCGATCTCAGTGTTCCGAGGCCATATTTGCATATGCTAGGCTCGTCAAGTTTAACCTGAGTATTCTGCGTGTGCAAAACTGGCTTGCACCCGTTGTAGATGGACGTAGAGCTTATCACACCCGATCATCACGTGGTGTCTGGGCACGACGAACTTTGGCAACGGTGCATACTCAGGGAGAACACTTATACCTTGAAATTTAGTGAGAGATCATCTTATAATGCTACCGTCAAACAAAGCAAGATAAGATGCATAAAAGATAAACATCACATGCAATCAAAATATGTGACATGATATGGCCATGATCATCTTGCGCCTTTGATCTCCATCTCCAAAGCATCGTCATGATTTCCATTGTCACCGGCATGACACCATGATCTCCATCATCTTGATCTATATCAATGTGTCGTCACATGGTCGTCTCGCCAACAATTGCTCTTCCAACTATTGCTATCGCATAGCGATAAAGTAAAGCAATTATTTGGCGCTTGCATCTTATGCAATAGAGAGACAACCATAAGGCTTTTGCCAGTTGCTGATAACTCGGTTACAAAACATGATCATCTCATACAATAAAATTTAGCATCATGCCTTGACCAAATCATATCACAACATGCCTTGCAAAAACAAGTTAGACGTCCTCTACTTTGTTGTTGCAAGTTTTACGTGGCTGCTACGGGCTTAGCAAGAACATGTTCTTACCTACGCATCATAACCACAACGATAGTTTGTCAAGTTGGTGTTGTTTTAACCTTCGCAAGGACCGGGCGTAGCCACACTCGGTTCAACTAAAGTTGGAGAAACTGACACCCGCCAGCCACCTATGTGCAAAGCACATCGGTAGGACCAGTCTCGCGTAAGCGTACCCGTAATGTCGGTCCAGGCCGCTTCATCCAACAATACCGCCGAACCAAAGTATGACATGCTGGTAAGCAGTATGACTTATATCGCCCACAACTCACTTGTGTTCTACTCGTGCATATAACATCAACACATAAAAACCTAGGCTCGGATGCCACTGTTGGGGAACGTAGTAATTTCAAAAAAAATTCTACGCACACGCAAGATCATGGTGATGCATAGCAATGAGAGGGGAGAGTGTTGTCTACATACCCTCGTAGACCGAAGCGGAAGCATTGACGCAACATAGAGGAAGTAGTCGTACGTCTTCCCGGTCCAACCGATCCAAGCACCGTTACTCCGGCACCTCCGAGTTCTTGGCACACATTCAGCTCGATGACGCTCCCCGGGCTCCGATCCAGCAAAGCTTCGGGGAGGAGTTCCGTCAGCACGACGGCGTGGTGACGATCTTGATGTTCAACCGTCGCAGGGCTTCGCCTAAGCACCGCTACGATATGACCGAGGTAGAATATGGTGGAGGGGGCACCGCACACGGCTAAGGAACGATCACGAAGATCAACTTGTGTGTCTATGGGGTGCCCCCTGCCCCCGTATATAAAGGAGTGGAGGAGGGGAGGGCCGGCCCTCTCTATGGCGCGCCCTAGGGAGTCCTACTCCCACCGGGAGTAGGATTCCCCCTTTGCTAGTCCAACTAGGAGTCCTTCCATGTAGTAGGAGTAGGAGACAAGAAAGGGGAAAGGAGAAGGGAAGGAAGGAGGGGGCACAGCCCCTCCCCCTAGTCCAATTCGGACTAGGCCTTGGGGGGCGCGCGGCCTGCCCTAGGCAGCCCCTCTCTCTTTCCCGTATGGCCCAATAAGGCCCAATACTTCTCCCCCGTATTCCCGTAACTATCCGGTACTCCGAAAAATATCCGAATCACTCGGAACCTTTCCGAAGTCCGAATATAGTCGTCCAATATATCGATCTTTACGTCTCGACCATTTCGAGACTCCTCGTCATGTCCCCGATCTCATCCGGGACTCCGAACTCCTTCGGTACATCAAAACTCATAAACTCATAATATAACTGTCATCGAAACCTTAAGCGTGCGGACCCTACGGGTTCGAGAACAATGTAGATATGACCGAGACACGTCTCCGGTCAATAACCAATAGCGGAACCTGGATGCTCATATTGGCTCCTACATATTCTACGAAGATCTTTATCGGTCAGACCGTATAACAACATACGTTGTTCCCTTTGTCATCGGTATATTACTTGCCCGAGATTCGGTCGTCGGTATCTCAATACCTAGTTCAATCTCATTACCAGCAAGTCTCGTTACTCGTTTCGTAATACATCATCTCGCAACTAACTCATTAGTTGCAATGCTTGCAAGGCTTATGTGATGTGCATTACCGAGAGGACCCAGAGATACCTCTCCGACAATCTGAGTGACAAATCCTAATCTCGAAATACGCCAACCCAACGTGTACCTTCGGAGACACCTGTAGAGCTCCTTTATAATCACCCAGTTACGTTGTGACGTTTGGTAGCATACAAAGTGTTCCTCCGGTAAACAGGAGTTGCATAATCTCATAGTCAGAGGAACATGTATAAGTCATGAAGAAAGCAATAGCAACATACTAAACGATGGGGTGCTAAGCTAACGAAATGGGTCATGTCAATCAGATCATTCACCTAATGATGTGATCCCGTTAATCAAATAACAACTCTTTGTCAATGGTTAGGAAACATAACCATCTTTGATTAACGAGCTAGTCAAGTAGAGGCATACTAGTGACACTCTGTTTGTCTATGTATTCACACATGTATTATGTTTCCGGTTAATACAATTCTAGCATGAATAATAAACATTTATCATGAAATAAGGAAATAAATAATAACTTTATTATTGCCTCTAGGGCATATTTCCTTCAGTTTCACCACTGGATCCTGCATCATCAGAAACCTCAAGAACACGGTCAGAAGAGTTAGTCACGTGGTCATTACAATTGTCGTCCCCATGAGATATGCCAGATAGATGTGGTGGAAGGAGAAGGATTTCTTGGCGAAGAAGAGCACCAGCATTAGGATGGAGAGCTGCGAAAGGAAAAACAGTCTCATCGAAAACAGCATCACGAGAGATATATACTCGACCGGTAGGAACATCAAGGCATTTAACACCTTTGTGTTGGGCACTATACCCCAGAAAAACACATTGTTTTTAGCGGAAACTAAGTTTGCGAGTATTATACGGACGAAGATTAGGCCAGCAGGCACAGCCAAAGACACGAAGTTAATGATAGTTCGGTCGAGTATGAAGAAGGCGTTGCATCGGTGTTTCATTGTTAATAACACGACTGGGAAGCATATTAATAAGATGGACTGCCGTAAGGAATGCCTCGTCCCAAAATTTAAGGGGCATGGAAGCACCTGCAAGAAGGGCAAATCCTACTTCAACAATGTGCCTATGCTTGCGTTCGGCAGAGCCGTTCTATTGGTGCGCATGAGGGCATGAAACATGATGAGACACGCCCAACTTCTGAAAAAAGAGTTTAGCTTCTCATATTTGCCACCCCAATCAGATTGGACAGCGAGAATTTTGGTGTCAAATTGTCGTTCAACAAGTGCTTGAAAGTTATGGAAAACTTGGAAAACGTCGGAACGTTTCTTAAGAAGATAAATCCAAGTGAATTTACTGTAGTCATCTATGAAACTAACGTAATAAGTATGTCTACCAACAGAAGAGGGGGCTGGACCCCAAACATCAGAGAAAACAAGTTGTAAAGGTTTGGTAGAAATACTAGTATAAACTGGATATGGTAACTGATGGGCTTTCGCCTTTTGACAAGAATCACAAATAGTTTCAAGACTACGCTCACAAACACATGGGAGCTGATTATTTCTAAGCACTTGTTGAACAATAACAAAAGAGGGGTGTCCTAATCTCGCATGCCACCGTTCTGATGAAATTTTGATAACGCCACAAACTTGTTTATTGAATATTCTAAACTGGGGAATCAAAGGGTAGAGCCCATGCACACATCTACCGCGGTAGAGAAATATACTCGACCGGTAGGAACATCAAGGCATTTAACACCTTTGTGTTGGGAACTATACCCCAGAAAAACACATTGTTTTGAGCGGAAACTAAGTTTGCGAGTATTATACGGACGAAGATTAGGCCAGCAGGCACAGCCAAAGACACGAAGTTAATGATAGTTCGGTCGAGTATGAAGAAGGCGTTGCATCGGTGTTTCATTGTTAATAACACGACTGGGAAGCATATTAATAAGATGGACTGCCGTAAGGAATGCCTCGTCCCAAAATTTAAGGGGCATGGAAGCACCTGCAAGAAGGGCAAATCCTACTTCAACAATGTGCCTATGCTTGCGTTCGGCAGAGCCGTTCTATTGGTGCGCATGAGGGCATGAAACATGATGAGACACGCCCAACTTCTGAAAAAAAGAGTTTAGCTTCTCATATTCGCCACCCCAATCAGATTGGACAGCGAGAATTTTGGTGTCAAATTGTCGTTCAACAAGTGCTTGAAAGTTATGGAAAACTTGGAAAACGTCGGAACGTTTCTTAAGAAGATAAATCCAAGTGAATTTACTGTAGTCATCTATGAAACTAACGTAATAAGTATGTCTACCAACAGAAGAGGGGGCTGGACCCCAAACATCAGAGAAAACAAGTTGTAAAGGTTTGGTAGAAATACTAGTATAAACTGGATATGGTAACTGATGGGCTTTCGACTTTTGACAAGAATCACAAATAGTTTCAAGACTACGCTCACCAACACATGGGAGCTGATTATTTCTAAGCACTTGTTGAACAATAACAAAAGAGGGGTGTCCTAATCTCGCATTCCACCGTTCCGATGAAAGTTTGATAACGCCACAAACTTGTTTATTGAATCTTCTAAACTGGGGAATCAAAGGGTAGAGCCCATGCACACATCTACCGCGGTAGAGAATGTTCCTCGTGGCCTGATCACGAATCAAAAAGAAATATGGGTGAAACTCAAGAAAAACTTTGTTGTCTATGGCAATGCGGTGAACGGAAAGGAGATTTTTTTCAGTTTGTGGGACATGCAAAATATTTTTGAGATGAATATTGCGATAAGGGGTAGTGACAATTGCATGACCAACATGATCTATCTTCATACCTTCACTGTTTGCATTGTGAACTTGATCTTGGCCATGATACTTCTCGTGCATGGTGACCTTCTCTAGCTCATTGGTGATATGATTCGTGGCGCCGGAGTCGACGTACCAGTTTGTGTCCACTCCGTATGAGGTGTCTGCAGCTGCTGCAACTTTCTTGCGTTGGGAATTGTTCTCGGCATAGCGATAGTCACAATCCTTGGCAATATGATTATTCTTTTTACAAATTTGACATTTATTTTCATACTCATCGTAACCTTGGAACGGGCGTCCCCTGTTGTTGTTGTAGAAGGGGCGCCGATTGGTGTTGTTGGAGTTGTAGTTGTTGCTGTTGCGTTGGTAGTGGCCGCCGCCACCACCACCGCCGCCACCACCGGCGTTGCCATTGTTGTTGTAGTGGTTGTTGCCGGTGTTGTAGTTGTTCCCGCCGCCGCTGCTGCCGCCACCACCATAGCTGCTGCCGCCGCGAGAGCCCCCGCCACCACCACCCTTGCGGTAGCCTTGGGGAGACCCGCCACGGCCTCGAGCAGCAAGATTTGGAGATGACTTGAAGGCTCCTGCCCCCGTTCCTTGGAACATCTCGACGCGTTGGTCGAAGTTAGCGACCATGCCGAAGAGATCGTCCACGGACAGGGGTTCCACGCGCACATCCAGCGCCGATATGAGAGGCTGATAGTCCATATCCAGCCCCCCAATGATGAAGGAGAGAAGTTCTTGGTCGGTGATGGGCTTTCCAGCGGCAACTAACTCATCAGAGAGGGCTCTCATGTGGCCAAAGTAGGTGGAGGCGTTCTGGGTGCCTTTCTGGGCGTTGGAGAGAGCGATGCGACAGTTGTTCTCACGGGAACGGGATTGGGCGGCGAACATCTTTGCTAGGGCAGACCATATGGCATGGGATTGTTCTAAGGATGCTACTTGGATGAGAACTTCCTTGGAGAGATTCCGCAGAAGATAGGCCACGATCTGCTGATCCTGGACAAGCCAGGGGTTGTAGGCGGGGTTGGGGGCGATCTGATCTTTCCCTTCAGAGTTTTTGGTCACGATGGTTTTGGGTGGTTCAGGAGTTGTTTGATCGATGTACCCATATAGCCCTGCTTCCATAATCTGGGAATGAGCTTGGGCTTTCCAGAGGATGTAGTTGCTGCGATTGAGTGGCTCGGAAGTGGTGTAGTTGAGGCCAGGGGAGGAAACTTGCGATGAGGAGGACATGGCTGCGCAGGGGGAAGGTGATGGCTGCGAGGGGGAAGGGTTTTAGCTAGATGCGATGGAAGAGGAGGCTCTGTATACCATGTCAGAGATGGGTAAAGCGTCTCAACCCTCCTAGGAGAGCCCGCATGGTCTTATATTGATTGTGCGAGAGAAACCCTCTCGTAGGTGTTTACAGAATCAATAATAGAAGAAAAGATAGGAAGTTAAAGGGAGAGAATAACTCCAACTAACTCTATCTAATCTAGGGATATAACTTGGCCTACAAGAGAGAGTAGACAGAGAGGGAAAGAGGCGTGACAACATGTCACGTGACAATATATTTAACAGGAAGACCTGAGGACAACGGGACATCGTGTATTTTCCCTGCAGCACAAACTCTCCTAGCTACGGTTCTATCCATCTGCAATCCAGATTTGTGCTCCTCCTTTTTTTTTACGGTTCCATTCCATCAATCTGCAATCCATATTTGTGGTGATAACTATCAGTTCCCAGTTTGCACAATTGTAGCAAAGTTGTTGTAACTTCTGAAACAATAGTCTGTTATGTGGGGGTCAACAGTAGTATTAGGGAGAAGGATTTGAATATGGTAGGGTTTTTGTCCCGGAGAAGGTTTCCCCACCATATCCAAGCCTGTTTAGAGTCCAAGTGTCCACCTACCAACCAGAGTCACTGTGCATCTCTAAGACATGTTGTATCTTTCTGTATGGATTTTGTGTGTTTTGGCGCATCTTAACTCTGGAATATGCTTACCTGCCATGCCATGCATGAGCACAACATCTGCATGTGCCTGTTTGTGATTTTACCCCTTTGTTCTGTAGTTTTTGTTGTTAGCTCTGTCTGTGGTTTCTGCTTGTGCTCTTTTTCTTTGCTGGCTTCCCCTGTTTCTCCCAATACCAAATGGTGTGCACTTTGGCGCGTACCTGAGAAAAAATAGAAATGATGTTAGCTAGTCTAAATGAATAGGCAGGCAGATGGTCTCATGTTTCAAAAGAAAAGAGTTAGTGTTTGCTGTAGGAGGTTGCAGGGCAGATTCCTAGGCCTCCTCGGATGAGTTAGTGTTTCGGACTAAGTGACCCTTTGCCGCACTTGTAGATGTAGGCTGTACATTTGAGAATAACTTAGGATTAGCAGAGCCTATTTGATACGTAATAATGAATTGCAGTGTCCAGCAGAGCTAGTAGCCAAGGGTGTAGGGTGCATATTTCTACGTACTAGATAATGAATTAGGATTAGATGTTGGTTCAGACAAGCTAGTTTCAGGTTACAAGCAAGTTGAATGGGCCCTGTGGGGAGGACACACGATTTGAAGTTTCTGAAGCCGACAAGTAGAGTAGTAGCCTAACGGTTTGATGTGGGAATGGAGCTTCAAGGGCTCAGGTTATGCCTAAGGTTTGGTGTAGCAACTTGTGGGAAGGACACACGATTTGAAGTTACTGGGCTCGGGCGACTGTTGGCGCGCGGATACGCCTCAGACATCCGGTGCGCGGGCTACGGCCTGTGCGGCCGAGGGGAAGTTCCTGGCCCCAGCGGCAACATGTGGCATTGGTTAGTTCACGATGGTATGGATCGAGTGGCAGTGCCCAGTTCCTCGCCTCTCACGGACTGGGACTACCAACCAACCGTCGTGGCACTGCGTTTAGGTGCACAACAATTAGGAATACAGTCTGAAAGTAGCAACTTGGCACAAGTCTGAATCTTTGAGTACCCTGTACGTAGGCAGATGTCTTTTGTTTTCATGGTACAGCATAGGAAGAATGATAAATCAAACCAACTCTGGAATATGGCGAGAGCACTGCATCCGCCTGTTGATGGTCAAGGGTTGGTTTCACTAAATGCTCTTATATTTTTTTTACAGAGGGAGTAGTAGCTAGTTCAGTGTAGCAGTTTTGAAGGACTCAGATTTGCGACGCCTCCGATGACTATTTCAATCAGCTGCGCAAAGTTGAATCTTTAAGACACAATATTCTGTCATTGTGGATGATCCAGAGTAGTTCTTCTGACAGTGTGTTGAGCTGCAGTATATTGTGTGGAAGTGATAGATGCTGTGCGATAGAGGAAAACGTCTTGCCTCTCTCGAGGGACGTGGTTCGTGTTATATGGAAGGGGGGCGCGACCCCAACGATCGTTACAGAGAGATTCTCCAGGGGAGATTACTTGGGAAAGAGGAGATAGAGATAGTTACAATTGTGATATGTTTAAATAGCCTAACTAACAACCAAGTCTATCTCTATCTCTATCATGCCGTGAGATCTTCAACATGTAACGTGAGGTCCAGGGAAACATTGTTTAACACCCTCCCTTAATCACAACTTCATTAAGTTGAGATTATGCTTGAAGTCTTCAAAACTTCTTGTAGGCAAGGGCTTTGTGAAACCATCTGCAAGTTGATCTCTGGAATGCACAAAGCGAATGTCAAGTTGTTTTTGAGCAACTCTTTCTCTGACAAAATGAAAATCAATCTCTATATGCTTTGTCCTAGCATGAAACACCGGATTTGTAGAGAGATACGCAGCACCAAGGTTGTCACACCGTAAGCAGGGAGCTTGTTTACTCTTTACACCAAGTTCCTTCAACATGGACTGTACCCAGATTATTTCAGCTGTGGCATTAGCCAATGCCTTGTATTCTGCCTCTGTACTCGACCTAGATACGGTGGCCTGTTTACGTGCACACCATGATATCAAATTTGGTCCAAAGAATACTGCAAAACCATCAGTGGAGCGTCTGTCATCAAGACAGCCTGCCAATCAGTCAGAGAATGCACTGACAAGAGTAAAGGGTGCTTTGCTAAAGTTCAGTCCTAAGTTCAGAGTATGCTTCACATATCGAACTATACGTTTTGCAGCTGTTAAATGAATATTGATAGGTGCATGAAGGAACTGGCAGACTTTGTTAAGAGCAAAGGATAAATCAGGTCTGGTAAGTGTGAGATACTGAAGAGCTCCTACCAGACTTCTGTATTTCGTGCTGTCCTCTTGATTCAAAAGCTCACCTTCTGCAAGAGATAGCTTTTCCGAGCTAGACAACGGAGTAGGAGAGGGCTTGCACCCTTGTAACCCGGCCTTCTTAACCAAATCGGTGGCATACTTTTCTTGAGAGAGAAGACGTCCATCTTTGTGCTTCTTCACCTCAATCCCAAGAAAATAGTGCAAGTCACCAAGATCCTTTAGAGCAAAATCTGCACTTAGATCCTTAAGAAGTCCTCTGATAGCTTCATCAGATGAGCTGGTTACAATAATATCATCAACATATATAAGAACAAATATGCATGTGTTGAGCTTGTTGTAGATAAACAATGATGTGTCAGACTTGGAGGGAATGAAACCAAGTGCTTGCATTTTGTGACAGAGACGAGCATACCATGCTCTTGGAGCCCGTTTTAATCCATATAGTGCCTTATCAAGCTTGCACACATAAGAAGGAGCATTCTTACTCTCAAACCCAGGAGGTTGTTTCATGTACACTTCCTCTTCCAGAACACCGTGAAGAAACGCGTTCTGAACATCAAGCTGTCTGAGACTCCATCCTCTGGAAACAACAATGGACAAGACAAGACGAATGGTGGCAGCCTTTACCACTGGACTAAACGTGTCCTCATAGTCTATGCCATATCTCTGTTTAAATCCTTTTGCTACTAGCCTAGCCTTATAACGATCAATAGTTCCATCAGCTTTTCTTTTAATCCTGAAAATCCACTTGCAATCAATCAAGTTTTTACCTTGCTGTGGGGGAACCAAATGCCATGTTTTGTTTTTCTTCAATGCCATATACTCTTCATTCATAGCTTTCTTCCACCTCTCATCACATAATGCTGCGTCAAGGGTGTTAGGTTCATCTGGTTCACCTGTGGAACAGACCATGCCATACTTGGTTATATGCTTGTAGTTGACAGGTTGAATTACCCCTTGTTGAAGACGTGTGCGACGTGGCTGCTGAGTACTCGTTTCTGTTGCCACAGAAGATCATGCAGTTCTCAAATCATTGGCTGCACCAGAAACCAAGGAGGATTCGGCAGCAGCAGCGCCACCCAGCAGCGTCGGATCTTCTGTGGTTGCGTCGCGATGCGTGACGCCTAAAGTGGCCGCAGAAGATCCCAAAGCAGCATCCACTCGGGATTCCGCGCCGGTCGGATCCGCGCCAGGTTCCACACGGGATTCCGCGCCGGTCGGATCCGCGCCAGGTTCCACACGGGATACCGTGCCGGTCGGACCTGCACCAGGTCCCGCGCCCTCCCTGGCCCGCGCACCGGCGCGCCGCTTGTACGTCACCGGTTGGGTGGAGTAGCGTGCGTCTCCTGGGCCACCCGGAGCCTGCCAGGTGGAAGACGATGATTGGTGCTGGACAGGGGAGCCGGCGCAGCCGGCGGACGAAGGCCGCGTGTCAGCCGCGGGGCCAACGCTGCGGGAGTCTGGGGAGACCGTGCGGTTGCCTGCACCTGCCATATCCTTTATACTGAGCGCTATATCCTAGGAAGACACACTGTTTTGATTGAAACATGAGTTTGCGATTGTTGTAAGGACGGAGATTTGGCCAACATGCACACCCAAAAACTCGAAGAGACTTATAGTCAGGTTTTGTGTGAAGAAGGCGCTCTATCGGAGTTTCATTATTAATGACACGACTGGGTAGCATGTTGATAATGTGAACGGCAGTGAGGAATGCTTCATCCCAAAATTTGAGAGGCATGCATGGAGGCTCCTGCCAAAAGAGCAAGACCGACCTCTATAATGTGTCTGTGCTTGTGTTCAGCTGAGACGTTTTGTTAGTGAGCGTGTGGGCATGATACTTGGTGAGAGATACCAAGATTTTGGAAGAAGGAGTTCAACTTTTCGTACTCCCCCCCCCCCAGTCTGATTGGACAGCGATGATTTTGCTATCGAACTTGCGTTCAGCAAGAGCTTGGAAATTTTGGAAAACTTGAAACACATCGGATCTTCGTTTTAGAAGATAGATCCAAGAGAATTTACTGTAGTCATCAATGAAACTCACATAATAGGTATGTCTACCAATAGAGTGAGGGGCTGGACCCCAAACATCAGAAAAAATAAGCTGTAAAGGTTTGGTAGAAACACTAGTAGAAACGGGATATGGTAATTGATGACTTTTAGCTCGTTGACATGAATCACAAATAGTTTCAACATGACGCTCACCAACAAACGGGAGCTTATTTTTCCTAAGCAACTTTTCAACTAAAGAAAAAGAGGCATGTCCTAAACGATCGTGCCATCGTGTGGACGTAAGCTTGATAGCACCACAAGCTTGTTTATTGAATCTTCTAAACTCTGGAATCAACGGATAGAGCCCTCGAACACATCTACCTCGATAGAGAATTTCCCTCGTTGCCTGATCCTTGATCAAAAAGAAATAAGGGTGAAACTCGAGAAGAACATGATTATCGATGGCAATTCGATGAACATAAAGAAGATTTTTATGTGCACTAGGGACATGCAAAATTTTCCTAAGATGTAGTTTACGTCTAGGGGTACGAAATATTGAGTGACCAACGTGACATATACTCATACCTTCTCCGCTGGCAGTGTGGATTTGATCCTTGCCGCGGTACTTCTCCATCATGGTGACTTTCTCGAGTTCGTTGGTGATGTGGTTTGTGGCCCCACTGTCGACGTACCAATTTGTGTCGACGCCGTAGGACCCATCGGCCGCCGCAGCAACCTTGTCATCATCCTGGGAGTCCTCATCATCCTCCTCGTACCTGTACCAGCAATCTTTTGCTGTGTGTCCAGGCTTCCCGCAGATCTGGCACCTTGGAGTGTCGGGGCGCGTTCTGTTGCCGCTGCCACGACCGCGACGACGGCCCCTGCCGCCCGCGCGCTGAGGAGAGGAGCCGCGGTCGTTGCTGCTGCAGCCACCAGATCGCCCCTTGTTGCGGGGAGTGCCACGCGAACGGGAGCTGCCACCCCGCCCACGAGACGCCATGTTGGCTGAAGACTTGAAGCCGCCGCCGCCGGACCCGTGGTAATGGGCCACGCGCTGGTCGAAGTTGGAGAGCATGGTGTAGAGTTCGTCGAGTGTGAGGGGGGTGATACGGGCGTCCAGAGCAGATACCAGAGGCTGGTAATCAGCATCTAGCCCGTGGATGATGTAGGAGATCAGTTCGTCATCCTGGATGGCCTTGCCCGCCGCGGCGAGCTCATCTGCATATCCTCGCATAGCAGCAAAGTAAGAAGCAACCGAAAGTTTACCCTTCTGCGCGTTGATGAGGGAGGTGCGAATGTTGTTGATGCGGCTCGCCGAGTGCGACGAGAACATGGTAGCGAGCGTCGTCCAGAGCGTGCTTGCCGTGGTGACCGTGGTCACCGTGACCAAGACCTCCTTTGTGAGGTTGGCCAGCAGGAAACCAAGGACCTGCTGATCCTCCCGGACCCATATAGGGTGGAGAAGGTTGGGTGATGAAGTCTCCTTGCCTTCTTTGGTGGTGATGAGGAGCTTCGCCGGCTCCGGTGTGGTGCCGTCGACATAGCCGTAGACGCCGGCGCCGCGCAGTTGGGGGGTGAGCTGCGTTCTCCACAGCACGTAGTTCGTGCGGGACAACTTCTCTGTGACCTGGCTATTGAGGTTGGAAGAGAAGGCACCGGAGGCGGAGGAGGAAGACATGGCTAGGCTTAGATGGATTCGACAGAAGCTCCAGATGGGGAAAGGAAGGCTCTGACTACCATGTGCGATAGCAGAAAACGTCTTGCCTCTCTCGAGGGACGTGGTTTGTGTTATATGGAAGGGGGGCGCGACCCCAACAATCGTTACAGAGAGATTCTCCAGGGGAGATTACTTGGGAAAGAGGAGATAGAGATAGTTACAATCGTGATATGTTTAAATAGCCTAACTAACAACCAAGTCTATCTTTATCTCTATCATGTCGTGAGATCTTCAACATGTAACGTGAGGTCCAGGGAAACATTGTTTAACAGATGCAACTCAAATGAGGATTCATCGTCACTGTCTGTATGTATTGTGTTGCCACCCACTGGGGCAGAGTAGCTTGCTCTGCTTCTTTTACTATCAGACCATCACTAGTCTTACGGCACTTAGCTGCACTTGCGAATCTGTTATTGACCAACCTCCACTAGTCCTCCATACCCCACATTTTTTTCAACAAGTTGGGGGTTCCGTGGGAGCACGGAAGACAACTTCCTGCTCAGGAGGACTAGGGGAAGCTCGGAGACAAGGTTGCTTGGCACAACCTCGCCGGTCACCGCATGCTCTAGGCGCCGAAAGCGTTCTCTTCTCACCAAATGGTAGACGGGCTGATATTTTTGGGGTACAATAAAATTGACACTTCTGGCGAAAATCCTGTTTGCACGAGGCAAGCTCGGGAGGTGTCCTATGCCGGCGCAGAAATCGTCGACACGGTGGACGGTGATAATTATGTGCAAAGTGCAGGGACGGAAACTTCGTTTCAGTGTGATCAATATGGTGTGAAGAAACGTTCAAAATATAAACCAAGGACGGAAGCAGGAGATGGCAGCACTAGTAAAAAACAGAGCTTTGGTTCATGCTTGGCTAGCCCATTAGTTTCGGTTTAGTCATGAACCGGGACCCCTGGAGGCATAAGTTTCGGTTCGTGCGCCTAGGGGGTCAGCCGGGCCTCGTGGGGCATTTGTCCCGGTTCGTCTGGACTCATTTGTCCTGGTTCCAGGCACGAACCGGGAACAATGGTCCTCGCTCCTGGCCCACATCCATTAGTCCCGGTTCGTGGCTGGAATCGGGACAGAAGGGGGGCCTTTAGTCCCGGTTCAAGCCACAAACCGGGACCAATGAGGTGCCTATATATACCCCCTCGCCGGCGAGCAGAGCACTCCACACTGCTCTGTTTTTTTAGCCGGCAAGGAGAGAGCTTTGTGGTGCTCTGGCTCACCTTCTATGCACATGAGGTGTTCGATGAAATGCGCGAGCCACACTAGTTAAGCTTTCTTCTCTCGAAGCTCGACCTCCAAACTCTATTTTTCTCGAGATTTGTCTAGGTTTAGCGGTTCGTCACGTCCCGTCGCCTTCTTCACCGCCGTCGATCGCCCGCGCTGATCTCGTCGCCGGCACCACCGTGGTGAGCCTCTTGTTCTTATCTTCTTTCTAAAAGAAACAAATTTCTTACCTGTATGATTAGATAGATACTTGTCTAATTTCCTTATTTTTATTATTGCTTGTTATTATATAGTGCGATGGTTTTGGTATCCGCCCCCGTCGGCCCTCGTCCAGTCTATGATTCGGATGTGGTATATATTATCTTTTATAACTATTTGGTTCATTTATTGTTTATGACAATTATGCCGACCAACATGACATAGATTTTATTTATCTAGGGAGTATGTGAACCGGAAATTCCAACCGACCCTATTGTCAAGAGGTTAAATTTAGTTGAAGAAGAAAACAATTACTTGAAGGAAAAAAATAAAAAAAATTAAGGAGGAGAAGATGATATTGAAGTTGCATGTTGCGGATGTCGTCGATGATCACAAGATCAAGATGGACGCAATGCGTTTGAAGATTAGAAAATATGCCATTCATACTGGGGATTGGTATCATTATGCCGTTGGATCAATTGTTACCTTGGTTGCGATTATGATCGCATTTGTTGTTGCATTAAAATGTTTTACATAGTTTCAATGTATGGTTTAATTAGATGCTCTGAAGAGCTATATGTTGTTCAATGAGAACTATATATGTACTTTGGTTTAATGTGATGGTGAACTTCTATTAATTTAGTCACTTATCTATTCATGATGTTCTGTAATGGTTTTTGACACACTTAATTATATATAATGCACGCAGATGAACCGGTAATGGATGTACAATGACAGACACACCTCCAAGTACGTTAAGGGCGTGCATAATTTTCTCAAAGTGACTGAGGCAAACAAGCAGAATGGTTTTATTACCGAAAAAGGCTTTCGCCCCGCTTTATAAATAAAGCAAACCGCCACAGAGCACGCATACATGGACTAGTTCAAACACACGCATCCAAGTCTCACACACAAGTACAAAGGTTCTGCTGAGGGCACAACTCAACAAGCCCAAAAAACTAAAAGAAAAAGAGTCAGGGGGGCGGGGCCCAATAAGCATCTAGTCGGGTTCCGGCGGTGGCGGCGGGGGCGGTGGAGACAGACGGACGGCCATCGAGCGGAGGTCGGCGATGAAGGCAGAGATGGCGTCTCGGTCGTCAGGGCGGCTAAGCGGCCGCCAAAGCTGCAAGAAACCAGACAGTTTGAAGATAGTGTCAGTAGCCGTCGAAGGGGGAGGACTGGAGCTCTGTATACAGGTCGGGGAAGTTGGTGTGGCACCAATTTCCACCCACCACCTCGTGGAAGCAGCTCCACACGAATTGCGCGGACACACAGGAAAAGAAGATGGGGTGGCGCAAAGCGGGCAAAGGCCAGTGCCCGGGCCATTATGCTTGCGGACCTCCACGCCTGACGGTATCCGACCGCAAATCCACCGCCACATGAAGATCCGGATTTTCAGAGGCAAGCGGATGGACCAGACCATCGCAAGGGGGGGGGGGGGGGCGGAGGAGGGGGCGATGGCATGGTAGAGAGACTTAGTGGAGAATTGGCCCGATGGCTCGAGCCGCCATCTCACCTGGTCCGGGACACCGTCCACCATAGGCTCGTGGAGAGCCACGCAATCTAGTAACTCACGCCAGGCGGCGGACTCTGGGGGGACAAAGGGCCTCCGGAAAGTAAGGCGCCCTAAGTCAATAAGGGCCCTCTCAACTGAGATCAAGGGGTCTACAACTATGGAGAAGAGGTCAGAGAAGCGCGCAGCGAAGGGGGAGTCTCCGGCCCACCGGTCAAACCAAAACAAAGTCTCCGTGCCAGACCCCACCGAGATGGAAGTCCCGATGCGAAGGACAGGGAGAAGCTGGACGACCGACGACTGCCAGAACTGCGAGCCGCCGGTTCTCTGACAAAAGGCAAGGGGCTGTCCATGCAGGTACTTGTTCCGGATGATATCGAGCCAGAGACCACCCTGGCCTTGCGAGATGCGCCAGAGCTAGCGGGATGATATCGAGTACACATGGGTGCACCAGCAAGCGGACAAAGCTGTGAGCTCACCCAGGACCATGGCTGGTTCTTAGCTGGAAGTTCCCCGGAAGCTGTGAAGGTTGACTCCTGTAGACTGATAGGCTCCTCCCACCCCTCAGTCTCATCCAACATTGCTAGGTTCATTTCTCTCCTTCTCCTGCTGATGATGTTGCTGCGCTTTTGACAGAGAACGCTCGCGACGGCAAGTAGCACGAATCCAGGTGGGACGGCTTTCTTCTACCAGATCCACGATTTGATTTCTTTTCCACGTATGAAGGTCATTTGGCGACTATGGTACCCTTTTTTTTTGTATTAATACAGTACAGATGCAGTAACAGGCTTCTCAATTTAAATTTGCCTGTATTACAGGGATAATACTTCTTCATTTGTCTGTCTTGCCTTGCTGCAGGGTATTTGTTTTCTTGCTTTCACACAGTATAGGCGTCATCGAGGATGTCGGTATTCAGTTCGCTTAGTCTATTCGTTAATGCTAGAGACACCCGGGAGAAAAGTATATGATCTAAGGTATGAAACAAGGAGCAGGTAGCATCTACAACGTGGTGCACCGGCAAGCGGACAAAGCTGTGAGCTCACCCGGGACCATGGTTGCTTCTTCGTGGAAGCTTCCCAGCATTTTGTATGCAACAAGGAGCAGGTAGCATCATGAATTTTGTATGCAACGGCAAGCGAACAAAGCTGTGAGCTCACCCAGGACCATGCCTTGCTTCTTCCTGGAAACTTCCCGGAAGCTGTGAGGGGTGACTTCTGGACATTGTTAAGCACCTCTCCAAGATTGTTAGCTTCATTTCTCTCCTCCTCCACCTTCTGCGCTTTTTACAGTGAGCGCTCGTCCAAGCCAAGCAGCACCGATCCTGGTGAGCAGGCCTCTCTTGAACCTTGCTTTCTTCTACGGTTTGGATTCTCCTTCTGTGTTCCACATGTCTTGTTTTTTTGTTTGTTTCTGTATGTGCGTTCTTAAAAGTAGAATCCAGGGATCAATTTTAGCTTAGAACAAATCTTTTTCCGAAGAACACTCTGTTATGAAGATGTGAAGCAGGCGGACAAGATAGTTTAGTTTTTTCATGTATTGCACCCAGAGTTGCATAAGTAAATTAATAAAAGCAGAAAAAATTATGTCATGTTCCTCCCCATGTTCTTTCTCTCGGTTCAGTTCCAAATGTGAATAAAGTCCATGTTTGGATCAGAACGTAAATACGCTGTGCTAAGCTGTGGCGAGCCACAAGTGCGGGCGGACGAATCATCCGTTACACTTTACCTGCAAAATGGTGACGCGTGGTGGCTTATTTTGGTTTGGCGTGCTAGAGTGTGGTAGAAACCAAACAATTCCTGTGTTAGTTTGGCACGCCACACATGCACAGCTCAGCGGTGCAAGGCATGATCCAAACACGCCCTAAATCTCACTGGAATATAGCAGTGTATATTTCATGTACGTGATTAAGTAAATCATTTCTGTTAATAATTGTAGAGACATACTGGATTTCTAACTAAATCTTCACTTCAATTCCTGAGATGTTTCTCTAATTTTCTGGTGTGTCTGTTCAATCTAACTTGATTGAAATTTTGGTGGAAACGTATCTGCTGAAAACAACTACTGCAATAGTCGGCTTGTTATATACTCATACTGAAAAATTTACTTCCACAATGCTAATTGCATCTTGTTTGCTCGTAGGAAAATAACAGGTGTCCAGACTCTGGCCACCATGAGCTTGCCTGCCATTGGGATTATTGGTGCCATCAATGAATGCGTCACTTTGTTTCAGTGGGCCAAATCTGCCATTTCATCTCTGCATTCCCGATGGAGTGGCTCACAGGAGCAAAGCCTCCAGGATGGTGTGTTGCTATTGGAGAGTGGACTACAACGCCTCAGGGATACTCTTCCTGCAATGTATGACCTAATCAACAAAGCAGAGTGGAGAAGCCATGAGGAAAATGTGGCCAAGCTGCTTCCCAATCTCAAGGACGCAGTGTATGAGGCCGAGGACCTTCTCGATGAGTTCACATGGTACGAGATGAAGGTGCAAGTGGAGGGCAATGCAAGCCAATCTCCTTTCACTGATTTTTATGATACCGTAATCCAAGGCAGCTTCAACAAACTGAGTGATGTCCATTCAAGATTGAATCTTATTTCAAGCCATCTGGAGAATATGGGGATTCGTGGAGTTGCACAACGCTTTGACAAATTAGTCAGGCCGGAGACCACCTCTCTGCCAAATGAAACAAAAATATTTGGTCGTGACAAAGAACTGAAGCAGGTATTGGGATTTCTTAATATACCTACAAATTCAAAACGCAAGCGAGCAATTAGTTCAATTAATGCATCAACAAGTGCATTAGCAAGCAACCAAGTTAGTAATGAATCAAGAATATCTGCTATTCCTGTTCTGTCAATAGTTGGAATTGGGGGTGTTGGAAAGACTACTTTGGCCCAACATATCTGCAGCCATCAACAAGTGAAGTCCCACTTTGAGCTAATAATTTGGGTTTGTGTCTCAGATGACTTTGACGTAAAGAGGTTAACTAAAGAGGTCATACAATCTTGTAATGGAAAGGAGGCAACATCTGATAATTTGGATGCTCTTCAACGAGCGCTTATAAACCATGTGGACAAAAAAAGGTTATTGATTGTCCTTGATGATATGTGGGATGATGCCATGAAGGAAAATGGGCAGTGCTGGAAGAGGTTTTGTGCACCTTTTAGAAGTGTCCAAGAGGGAAGTGTGATGTTGGTCACCACTAGATGTCCAACTGTTGACGAGGGGGTGCGCACAATGGATCCTGTTATATTAGAAGGTCTAAAAGATGAAGTTTTTTGGAATTTCTTCAAATTGTGTGCCTTTGGATCCGAGAGTTCTCGCAATGACCCTGAGTTGGAGTCAATTGGTAGAAAAATAATTCCTAAACTGAAGGGTTCTCCCTTGGCCGCCAAAACTCTTGGTCGCATGTTAAGCAGGGACCTTCAAGCATCACATTGGAATTCTATACTTGAGCATGAACTCTGGGAGTTGAGTCAACAAGAGACTGACATTTTGCCTGCCCTTCGGTTGAGCTTCATGTATTTACCATTCCATTTGAAGCAATGTTTCTCATTCTGTGCTGTGTACCCCAAAGATTACAAATTTGAGAAGTATTCCTTAGCTGATATTTGGGGAGCAGAAGGGTTTGTGGATCCTCAAGGTGGTGCTACAATTCTATCTACAAGTTTGCAGTATTTTGAAGACCTTGTAACACGGTCCTTCTTTCAAAGGGTTGGTAGTAGATATGTAATCCATGACTTGCTGCATGACATGGCACAGATGGTTTCAAAGCACGACTGCTTCATCTTACAAAAGAAGACTGACTTTGATAAAGTTCCCGAAAATGTTCGTCATCTGTACATACTCCCTAGTGGTGACTTTGATGATTCCAACTTGCTGAGTCTATGCCAATTCACGAAGCTGCGTACCCTTATATGTGAGAAGAAACTAGGGAGAAAATCAGTCTTTGTAATGGATCACTGGGGTACTAAACTTCTGCGTATGCGTGTTTTTTCTTGTGCCTTCATAACCGAGTTACCAGATAGTATTGGCAACTGGAAGCATCTTCGGTACCTTCAAATATCCGAAGCTTGTCCTTTGAAGAGGATTCCCTCAACTTTCTGTTGGCTATATAATTTGCAGAAATTATATGCCCAGAAATGCAAGCTGGAATGCTTGCCCAATGACTTTGGGAAGTTGATCAATTTACAGGAATTTTATGCACGTGGATTATCATATTATGCTGGGCTTCCCATGACTCTTGATTCAGCCAGTGAGCTTAGACGAGTTATCAAGTTAATAAAGAATCTGAAACAATTTCGCGGACACTTGGCGATAGATAATGTTGGCATCCTAAGTAGGGATCATGCAGCAGAATCTGAACTGAAGAACAAGAAATATATAGAAGAGTTGACACTGACGATGTGTTCCTCGGGGGAAGGCTTTCCCGAGTCTCAAATCATCCAGAACAAAGAAGTCCTTGAAGTTATGCAACCTCCTATCAGTCTCAAGTCTCTGTTTCTTGAGAATTATGCCAGTGCCTCGCTTCCAAGCTGGTTTCAGCCAGAGAACTTGCCAAGCTTAAAATCGCTTACTTTTTTAGGTTGTGTTCGACTTGAGAACTTAACAGAGATACCTGCAATTGACGCCTTTCTGTTCCTGACTGACGTAACAATTACTCGGTGTGGAAATATATCAAGCCTTGGAGATTTTCTGCATCCTCGTTTTGTGTCAGCCATTAAGAAAATTAAGATTAAAGAATGCAAGATGTTAGCATCATTACCAACCGAAGATTTTGAGGGTTTTCATTTTCTTGAAGAACTGGATATGGAAGATTGTCCAAAGATCCGCCTCCAAAGATTGGTATCGCCGACCCTTAAGAAGCTCTGTCTATGGAATTCTGGTCTCTTTAGCAGTATTGACTGCTGCTCCCTCACCGACTTCAGTTTAGGATGTCAGTATGTCACATCCATCCAACTAGAAATGTGGAGTCTTCCATCTCTACGGAGGTTGCGCATTAGTTGCTGTTCTCTTACACATATTGGAGGCAACATTGCAACATTCCCGTCTCTAAATGCCCTAGAAATTGAATCATGTCGTAAGTTGTTAACCCTTGATGACATCTTAATGCAAGAAGAATATCTACCCATTATTGAGAAAATTGACATCCAATTTTGCCCCAAGCTATCGTCTCTGCCAATTGGGAATTTTCCTAATCTGAAACATCTGGAGGTTTATGAGTGCCCAAGTCTCAGTTGGCACAAGGGATTGGTGTTACCATCGTCGCTCCAAAGGCTCAGCTTAAGCCAATGTGGAGATATCTCTCCATGTGTTCCCAGCTGCCTAATGGGCCTCACATCCCTCGTCTCACTGACCATTGGTGGCCAGGGTATAACATCCATCCCTGCCGACATTTGGCGTAGTAACCTTGCATTACTTGAGGATTTGAGGATTTGGGGTTGTCCAGACCTAGTATCAATTGGTGGAGCAAAGGCAGTTGCCAAAATAAAGAAGGTGATGATCGTCGAGTGTCCAAACTTAATGGAAGCTAACAGGATCAATGGAAGACCACGCCGAAGGTATTACTTGTTTCCTGTCCAGCTTTTGCTTCTCTTTCATTCGGAAGTCCCTATATACTGAACATGTATTATGCAGTAGCAATCCAACTCAAATCATTATCATTAAAGTATGCTGGACTTGCTCATTGATGACACCTACATGCATTGTATGTCTTGTTTCTACTCCCTCCGTTCCTAAATATAAGTCTTTTTAGAGATTCCACTATAGACTACATACGGAGCAAAATGAGTGAATCTACACTCTAAAATATGTCTACATACATCCGTATGTACTTTGTAGTGGAATATGTAAAAAGACTTACATTTAGGAACGGAGGGAGTACTTGTTAGTTCCAATGTTGAGTCCAATACCTACATACATTTGTAGTTCCAATGTTTAGTCTAATCATAATATATATTGAACGTCTGAACATGTATTATGCAGTTTCAAATCAGTAGAATAATGACGTGTTCATATTTCCTGAAAACAAAGAGTGATGTTTACACTATCGTGTGCATACAATTGTGCCAACATGTAGATCTGTACAAGTGCTGTCCTGTTGCATGTGTTAAGTCAAAACTATCTTTTTGTTGCCAAATCTGTTTTACTGACCATGTTTTGTTCTTCAAGGAACTAATACCTGCATTGCTTGGAAGTTGGACGAAGATCGGCGAAGACAATATATCATGCCTTCCACGTCGCCATCTATATCTATCTCAGTGGCTGATTCTCTCTTGTGCCAGTTTTATTCCTTCGATTATTTCCTAGTTTGCACAACCGTAATAAACTTTTTGTAACCTATGGAAACTTGTTGTATCCGTTTGTTTTGGTGCATCTTTACAATGGAATTATTGATATATTATTCCAAAAGGAGTTTTGAGATAGTATTTTGGATTCCGGCTTTGGTAATTAGTATTAGTGTGCACAACAATTAGAGCACTGAACATGCAGGGGAATTCATATTTTTTCCCTTGAGCATCTCCAACACATGCAAGTGGCTGTATCCTGTACGCATGCAGGTGTGTTTGTTTCTGCTTGTTTGGTAATGTTGGATACGTTTAATTATAATGTATGCGTCTAATTATAATGTATGAGCACTGCAAATGCATATGCCTGCCTGCCTGTTGTATCCGTTTGTTTTGGTGTAATTTTATTATGGAATTATTGATAGATTATTTCAATAGGAATTGCAGTGTGCAACAGAGCCCTTTTTTTGGAGACAGTATTTTGGGTTCCGGCTTTTGTGAATTAGGATTAGTCTGCACAACAATTAGGAACACCCAAGATGCAAGGCTATTCCGATTTTTTTTCCCTTGAGCATCTCCAACACATGCAGTGGTTGTACCCTGTAAGCATGCAGGTATGTTTGTTTCTGCTTCTTTGGTACAGCTAGCTAGCATCATACTCCCTCCGTCCGGAAATACTTGTTGGAGGAATGGATGTATTTGTTAGAGTTATAATATAAGTCATGTACCCCTTTGTATTTATCCCGTTGTATAAGGGGTTTCCTGCATATGTTCCATACCTGTACATGTATATATATCGGCCTATGGCCTCATGGGAATACAAGTTGCATATTTCCTAACATGGTATTAGAGCCCTAGGGTTTTTTATCGCACGCCGCAACTCGTGCTCGATCCCGTCGTGCACGGCCGTTTCCGTTTCCTTCTCTCCGGACGGCCGCTGCTGCTTCCTCTCCTATTCTGCTCCGGTGGAATCTTACCCATCCATCCACGCCAGGTCCTGATCCGCCGCTCCGGCCTGAAGCATCCACGCCCGCCGGCCTCCTCAGCACGCGCTGGGGCACTGCTTCTTCTTCTAGACGCCACAGCCGCCACGTGGTCTGCAAGGTCGGGCAGACTAATCCGGCCGCTCGCTGTTGGCCCGTGACGGCCCGCCTGAACCTGACGTGTGCATGTACAAGTCTCATCCCAATGTGTGCTTGTTCACATGCGGCTGCTGCACCATCTTCCTCCCGTGAAGGCCCGTGACGTGGTGCACTAGCCTCCCCCACTTGATTCTGCTCCGCCGCCGCCTACTGATTCTGATCTGATTTGCTCAGCCGCTGTGTTGGCTGTTTGACTGGTTGCCTTCCGATAAAAAAAAGAAAAAAAGGAAGCATCATGTCGTCGGGTACAATTTTCTCTTCACACTGTCCGCTGATTTTGGAAGGCGTACCCTACACTGATCCTGTCTCGCATATGCGCTTTTCCTTGGTGCTTGGTGCTCGTAGCCTGTGACGTCGTCCGCTACGGCATCTTCCGCCTGTTGTGTTGGTCACTCCTCCGCGACTCTTCTCCCGACCTCTGCACAGGGTGACCGTCGCTCTACGTCGACTCCTCTCGCGACTTTCACTGGTAGTGCTGGTGCATATGGTTCCGTCGACTCCGCCTCGCACAGGCGTCTTCCATTGACGCTTGGCGCTTGTCTACATATGGCCTCGTCTCCTCCACCGGCCTGTGCGGATACTACTGGTCATGCTACACCGCCACATCTAGCGGCTTCCACAGGTGGTGGTGGCCGCTTCTCTCCCGGTGCTCCCGGTGCTACTGCGTCGACTACTTCAGTTGTGTACTTCACTGAGGAGGAGATTGCGCGACTTCGCGCCCTGCTGGTTGCCTCAGACTCTCTATTGTCGGGCGCATCTACGTCGACCTCTTCAGTTGCGCCCCTGACCGAGCAGGAGATTGTGCGAGTTCGATGCCTGCTAGCTCCATCCTCCGGTTCTCCATCGACAGGTTCTGCTGGTTCTGCTGCTGACTCTTCTGGCATTGTGAGACCACCTTCTACACAAGCAGGTACATCTCCGTGGATTCTTGATACCGGAGCATCTTTTTATATGACTCATGATTCATCCACTCTGTCCTCTACTCGACCTCTCGATTCTCCTGTTCATGTTCTTACTGCTGATGGTACCTCTCTCCCGGTTATTGGCCGAGGCATTCTTAGCACTTCTTCTTTTCATGTTCCTGATGTTGCTCATGTTCCCCGACTTACCATGCAGCTCATTTCTGGTGGACAAATTGTTGACTCTGGTTGTCGTGTCATTCTCGACTTTGACTCTTGTTCCGTTCTGGACCGCCATACTGGTACTCTCCTTGGTGCCGGTCCTCGACGTCATGACTCTCAGGGTCTCTGGGAGCTTGACTGGCTTCATCTTCCGTTCGCTGCTGCTGCCGCCAGTCTCTCCTCCTCTGTTGCCTTGTCTACCAGCTCTTTTCAGCAGTGGCATCATCGCCTTGGTCACCTATGTGGCTCTCGTCTCTCATCCTTAGTTCGACGTGGTCTTCTTGGATCCATCTCCGGCGGTGTGTCTTTAGACTGTCAGGGCTGTCGGCTTGGTAAACAGGTCCAGTTACCTTATCCTCACAGCGACACTGTGTCTCAGCGTCCTTTTGACCTTGTTCACTCTGATGTCTGGGGTCCAGCTCCCTTTGCCTCGAAGGGAGGTCATCGCTACTATATTATCTTCATAGATGATTTCTCTCGGCACACATGGATATATTTTATGTCTTCTCGTAGTGAGGTCTTATCTATCTATAAGCATTTTGCTGCCATGGTCCACACTCAGTTCTCTACGCCTATTCGTGTGTTCCGTGCCGACTCTGCTGGAGAGTATATCTCCAAGATGTTGCGTGGAGTTCTTGCCTAGCAAGGTACTCTTGCTCAGTTCTCTTGTCCTGGTGCTCATGCTCAGAATGGCGTGGCTGAGCGCAAGCATCGTCACCTTCTTGAGACGGCTCGTGCGTTGATGATCGCCGCCTCTCTTCCACCTCATTTTTGGGCCGAGGCTGTTTCCACTTCCACCTATCTCATCAACCTTCAGCCTTCCACTGCTTTGCAGGGTGGCGTTCCTTTCGAGCGTCTCTTTGATCGTTCTCCTGATTACTCGGCGCTTCGTTTGTTTGGTTGTGTTTGCTATGTTCTTCTAGCCCCTCGTGAACGCACCAAACTGTCCGCTCAGTCTGTTGAGTGTGTCTTCTTAGGCTATAGTGATGAGCATAAGGGCTATCGTTGTTGGGATCCTATCGGTCGTCGGATGCGTATTTCTCGGGATGTAACTTTTAATGAGTCTCGTCCTTTCTACCCGCGTCCATCTTCCTCAACCTTTTCAGTGGAGGATATCTCTTTCCTCACTTTTCCTGACACACCTCCCTCTGTGCCCAGTATTCCTATTTCTCGTCCTGCTGTTGCAGATCCGACGCCATCCTCTCCTACAGATTCTTCTCCACCTTCATCACCGCCACATTTCCCATCTCCACCTTCATCACCGATACCTTCCCCTTCTCCACCTTCGTCCTCGCTACATTCCCCGTCTCCACCTCCAGTGATTCCACCTCTTCCCTCCTTTCCTTTTCATTATACTCGTCATCCACGTGTTCTAGATAAATCCACTGACATGCCATCTACTTCTGGTGCGTCGTCCTCCTCATCCCAGCCGCCTTATGGTCTTCGGGCTCGGCCTCGCCCTCCCCCTGACCGCTATTCTCCTAGTCGATATGCTCTTTCGGCTATACTCGAGCCTACGTCTTATCGCGATGCTCTTGTTCATCCTGAATGGCAGTTTGCGATGGCAGAGGAGCTTGCTGCTCT